>NC_088888.1:6945064-7260481 GCF_037157495.1 Lathamus discolor
TCTGCATATGAATTAATCATGGTGTGAATCTCTGTGGCTGAGCTTTATGCTGCACCTGGTAGCACACACTAGCTGCATATGGAAAGGCTAAAAACTTCGCTCCCTCCCCTTCAAACTCCTGCAAACCCTCGTGGTGATGGTAGGAGAGAATATTAATGCGGCTGTCACCTCGTATTTCTGACACATCTGAGGACTTGTATTGCAGTACAGAACTTTATGGATGGATGGACGGACGGACAAATAAAAACAATCAGAAAATCTGTAATTCACATGTTTTCTCATGATTTGAAGCAAAGTTCTCATTTTTCTTGCTTTGTTCTCTGCTAGACATTAGTAAAAATAGCGAATTCCTTCTGAAAATGAAACCTGCTTTGGTTTTTCTGAAAGCTCCCTCTGTTCTTGGCTTCTGGAGGCAACAACAGCTACGGCAGAAGCAAATGAAACCCCACAGACCTATAGATGTCTCTTGTGACCTGAGCTTAAGCCTGAAAGCCATTTGGATTGGCTATAAATGGTTCTGCCTTACCCTCAAACTGGCTTCTGCAAGAACAACAGAAGATGAAATGGTTGTCCAAGCCCGGGTGCATCTTACAGCGATGATATAGATTAGTTTCTAGCACTCAGATGACTCTGAATAACCTCTAAAGTTCAGTGCAGCTTATATGAACCAGATGGTGTGTTTCCTAGACCCTAACTTTGCTAAAGCCCTCAGCTCTTCCAGAGCATGCATCCAGTAACAGGGTGGATACCAACCTCTGCAATAGCAGCGTCAGTTTTTGAAGAGCAGCACTCATTCTGTTGCTTTTTCCTTTTTCTGCTCATGTGTTCTATTTGTTGCTTATCTGGGTTTTACTTTCTTTCCTAAGTGCTTTCTATTACCATAACTGAGGATTTCCTTTGGGGAGTGTGTTGCATCTGATGATCACTGTATCTGCTATGAATGCTGACAGCCAGATTTCTGGGGTTGTTGGTTTATACTATTTCATGTATAAGCAGTTTCCCAGGTTTGATAGAGAAATCGTAGGGGTTGCTCTGATTGCAAAGCTTGTGAGGTGTCTGAGTTCATGGATAAATAGGTGCACTAAGCATGCTTATTGTAGGGGATTGGACTAGATGACCTTTGAAGGTCCCTTCCAACCCAAACTACTCCGTGGCCCTTTGCATTTGCAGCAATGACTATGTGTACTGAAGACCACATTACTTTCCCTCTAGGCTTGCCCTACATGTGGTTTCTCAGGTCCGTAGCCAGATAGTCTTTGAGTTAGAGCCTGGCTTTCTAAAACTGGAGCATGGACTAGTGTCTGGAGTATGGTTTCTCCTCTTGATCCTCAGGGCTGGTCTTAACCCCCATGGCAATTTTGCTTTGACTTTGATATGTGCAGGATCAAACCCAGAAGCAAGATGAAGCAAAAACCCTCAGTTGTTTAGACTCTCTTTTGCACAGTAGAACCTTCTAGCATACCTCCCTCTCAATAGCCTGGGTGTTTTAAAAGAGGGATGAATTGAAGCAGAACTGAGTGAATTGAAGGGAGGTGAAAGTGGGTTTTACCAGCCTCTGGCAGAGGAAACAACAGGCTCTGCATATTTATTGATTACAGTGTGCTCTACATCCTAGGAGGGGGTATTCAGAGCTAATGGTGGGTGTATTTGTTATGTCTGGTTCAGAAATCAGAATGAATAAATGATAAGCAGTGGAATGCAATTGGACTGCTAACAAGTTGTTTTGTCTTGCTTTCATTTGAGAGAAGAAGGGAGGGAGGGAGCCAAGCTGAGCTGTGAGCTCTGCACAGCTACAGAGGGACTGAGGAGCACACTAGACCTTGTCACCAGACCTGTTAGCAGGTCACCCAGCAGCTGGATGAATAGATGTCCTTGGAAATCATGCATATAGTCTTGATCCGTCAGAGAGCCTTGATACACTCAGCGGATTGGCCTGAGGAGGATGCAGAACTGATGGCCCCCAAGCATGTAAAACTGTGGTGGCCTTGCACCATGCCCAGTTACCCTTGCTCAATGCAAGTTGCATATTGAAGTGTATAGGAATGCAACAAAAGGGAAGGTAGACCCCTGCCTATTAGGATTTACCTAAGCTATCCCAGCTTGGCTCTCCTGAGTGAACCATTTCCTTTTAGACATACTTGTCTGCTCATACTTGGGGTGCTTCTGAAGCCATCCTCAAGGCAGTGCTTGTCTCCTTGGTAGGCAGTCTGCTACTATGGGTTTGGGTGGAGGCTGAAGGCAGGTATTCAGTGCCCAGATGATATCCCACATGGCACACAGCCATGTCTTGTTGGTGACTCCTCTTGCCAAGGTCCACTGCAGCCTTTCCAGTGCTACTTGGCAGGCACCCACCTTGCTAGTAGAAAGGTCCACTTGGCCACTGCTCAAGCCTGGGTGAGTGAACACCTGCAAAGTCCTTCATCATAGAATAGTTAGGGTTGGAAAGGACCTTAAGATCATCCAGTTCCAACCGCCCTGCCATGGGCAGGAACACCTCCCACCAGACCATGTCACCCAAGGCTCTGTCCAACCTGGCCTTGAACACTGCCAGGGATGGAGCATTCACAGCTTCAGTGGGCAACCCATTCCAGTGCCTCACCACCCTTACAGTAAAGAACTTCCTCCTTATATCCAGTGAAGAGTTTATCATCGTGTCAGTCATGACTTCACACTGATCTTTGGCCTCAGGAAGCTGAACATCTTTACCCTTACCTTCTTTCATTCCTCCAGAGTGGGCGCCTCTGGCATGTCTCATCGCTGCACCAATACAGGACCAAGACTAGCTATACATTTTACTGACTTCATGTTCCATCTAGACTTCCTTCAGCATTGTTATTTGTCAGTGTAATAAAGAAGTGAAGCTCTGGACCCATGGAAAGCATTGGTAATTATTTTGACTAGGTTCCGTTTGTTTTATTTTGGCACATTTTCCCCAGGAAAAGACATTGTAAATCATCTGTCAGTACAGGAAAGTTGGAAAGGAGTCCAGATTTTATAATCTGTGCTAGTTTGCCTAACACGAAGGAAAACAAACCTTCCATTTGGATCAGAGACAACGTCTGCTCTTTCATTCTGCTGTGGAAGGATTTGCTTGGGGAATACAAAATATTCACACCTACTGCTTGTGATAAATTTAATCCTCTCCCCAGCAGCAACATTAGGAACCTAATTTGGATTTACAACAAAGCCAATTCTTTTGCTGCAGCATATACAGCTTCTCATACGAATAAGAACCAGGCCCAGTGTGTCCCCATAGATAGCAGAGGACTCTTGTGAGAACTGAAAAACCCATTCACTTACATCTTCATGTTCTTAATGGTGTGTGGAGGTGTTCTTGTCAAGTCTGAAGTTGGAAGGAAGACCCCCAAAACACTTTAAGCTCCAAGCAGTGACTGGGAAGATGAGTTTTCTAGAGGTTTCTAGAGTCCTAAGACTCTTTCAGGGCATAGTAGGCAGTTACTATTCTCCATGTCTGGTAGACTGGAAGAAAGTGGTCCTGTTGTATCAGGGGGTATTTAAGCCAGGCATAGAGCACATCTGATATATTAGGTATAGAGTATATTCATCAAAAGAGGGGGTCCCAGGGCACTACAGTGGAGCTGGCAGGGCAAACTCCTGTAAGGATGATAGGGGTAGATTAGATTCCCTCAGAGCAGGTGGAAGGATTAGACCATTTTTGGGGGTCTCCTGGAGCCTGGCATTTCCATTTTCCTGAGATTCTGTTTCTCAGCTGACTACTGTAGCATCCTTCCTCATCTCAACAAACCTTTCTTCCCCCAAACCTGAGCTGATATCCTTCACCTCTGCAGGTCCCAGAGGTCTCCAGGTACAACCTGGACTCTACAAGGGCTGGGCTTCTGTCCCTCCACTCATCTTGCAGGGCCTTTGGGACCTTCAGTCCAGTCACCATGGATCTCATCTCTTTTCCTCTCCTTAATACAAGAAAGGCTCTCACCTCTAGGGAATGGGCACCATCACTCAGGGGACAGGCCCAGGACTGCCTGATGAAGATGCCTGAGCTGGGACAGTCTTGCTTTAGACTAGGACTCAGTGTGCTGAGCAAAAGGCCAGAACATCCTGACCCATAAAGGTACCCCGTGTGATGGTTTTGGTATGCAACAGTAGGATCCTGAGATGATACGTAATTATGAGACTTGAAATATGTTAAGAACACCTGATTTTGTTCCCAGTTACAAAAACCTAGTTTGGAGGTGCTCCGAACGCATTGGACATACTTTGTCTTCAGCCGGGATCCTGCCCCACACCCATCTGCCTTGGATCCCTGATATTTTGTACCTTCCAGGAGAAAATAACTTTGTGCAATGTACAATGACATCTCCATGTGATGTACCACCTCCTTGCCATATATCTGGAACCCACACAGGCCAGCATGCTTGAAAACCCAGCTGTGACCAAAAGCAGAGTAGAAAACCCGGGCCATGTGTATGGGCTGACCGCAGAGTACAACCAGGACACCACCTGAGCCGATGGTTTCAATCACTGCAGATCAACCTTCGCAGCTCTCAAACCAGAAACAAGCACCTCCACAAGCCTCCTGGGTAGGAGAGATACAGTGCATGTTGACCTCCAGGCTGGGGCGGAGATTTGCTTACAACAGGTTGCTGCTGCTCTGTGCAGCAAGCCCCTCAGCTAGAGTCTGAACTCAAGGAGTCATACGACAGCCATGGATTTTATGTCTTTTTGGCATTGCATTTCTAGCTTGTTTGGCTGCAGGCAACTGTTTGACATAAAAGCCCTAAGGAAAATGAGAATAAGCCAGAAACTGTTGTCTTTCAAGCTCCTGCTTTTAAGCTAATTCAGTTTTGGAGAGCTGACTTCTGGGTTTTCTTCTGAGGGTAGGAACTTCATGAGGGTGTCTTTGGCTGTTTGTCAGCCAGTGCCCATCAGTAGAGCTCCCTCCAAGGTAGAGTGAGGAAAGGCAACACCAAGGGAAAGCCTGACTCCAAGCCCCAAACCATCCTGGGATCCACCTTTCTCACTGAGGAGAAAGGGATTTCATGCAGCGAGCCAGAGAGACCCAGATACGGCACCACGAGGTCAGCATGGGCTTGGGGCTAAGTTGTAGACCCACAGATGAAGGCAGACCAATGTGCTTGTCAGCAGTTACGGATTTACCCGCCATCAGCATCAGGGTTTTTCATCCAGAAACTTTCATTCTCTTTTTCTTCATAGAGGATATTTTCTGCTTTGTCTTTGTACTGTTTTTGCCAGTAACTCTCAAAGTGAGTCACTGAGCAAGCTGGAGACAGGCCAAGGCCAGGGATGGGAATGCTGTTTTCCCTGCTATGGCAGATCCCTTAGGCTGTGCCACTGGTGGGCAAGCGCTGCTCTTGGCTCTTGCACAAGGCCATATGGTGGGAAGTAGGTGGGAAAAACCTTCCCCATCCAAAGAGAAGTCCTCTTCTGTTGTGTGCGCTCAGAGGATGATTCTTGCACTTGCTGCAGTTTTCCTCCTCTTTGAGACAAGCCAGAGGAACAGTTTTTGGCTGCAGGGATGGGATGGGATGGGATGGGATGCTCTAGGTGGGAGAAAACCAGTTCTCCCATTAGAAGTTCAGTTTGAAAAGTCCCTGGGACAAAAGAGGCAGGCAGATGCCTGGAGGCTCAGGATTACATGGCCACCAGTTTCTGCTGGTTTAGCCACATCTGTCTTGCAGAGCAGCAATATAATAAACTCCCTGACCTCCAGAGCAAAAGGGAGCTGCTGCATTTTGCAGCAGAGACTGGGTTTAGTCCTGCCAGGAGACAGCAGCAGGCTGTGAATCTCCATCACCCTGCTTATGGCCAGTCATCCGCAGCAGGGCGTAAGAGAGAAGGCAGGGCAAGGACAACCCACCTGTCTGTGCTGGAAGCATTTTATGCTCACTGTGCTCCAAGCCTCTGTGTGAGGCAGGGCAGGATCGAGCCCTGAGCCCTGCAATGCTGTGCTGGGAGTAGCTGGGCTCTGAGGAGGTGCTGGAGGCAAGATTTGTCAGGAGAGGTAATGTTTTTTTATGTTAGCAATTCACAGAGGTGGATAGAAGGGACAAGCTTTAGTGCTCCTGGGTCCTTCTTCATGTCTGAAATAGGAGAGGCAAGAGACAAAGCAGGGAACTGAAATTCATAACTCTGGACACTAAACATCATGGGCTCGATAGAGATATTGGTTTTACGGCACTTTATAATTCTTATCCCCTCCTCTCAGCTAACAGCTTCTTGTTCCACCAGCAATAAATTACCTGCTGCTCTCATCTTCTCTCTCCCCCTGTCTTTCCCAGAGGACTGAATGACTTTTTTACCTCTCCTCATACTAAAAAGTCCCTCCCCCACTTACCAGGTACCAAATACCTTTTGTCACCTAAGGTGTCACCAAGTTAATGAATCAAATTAAACCCTGGGCGGTTGTTCTCAGTTTGGAGTTAGCGCTGCAGCTCACATCTACCCCAGACCTGAAGACAGGTTTGTGTGCCTGAAAAGCAGCTGGTTTCACACTGAATACACTGACTGCTTTAATAAAAGGTATTACACTTAAACTGATTTGACGCAGCCAAATAAAGCCTGTGTGGTTCCTGCAGTTCAGGTGAATTGGCAGTTGTATTGGGAACGTTTTCTGGTGTACAGAGCTGCTGTATGATATTTAGGCTGTGGACTTCCAGTAAAGGTGATTTCTCCAACCCCTGGATGGCCGTGGGTTAGTCCTGCACTGCCAATAGCATATGCACAGGGGCTTGTTTCCAAACTTGGGAGCTTTGAACCACCAATTCTAACTCCCACCCTCTTACCACTTATGGGGCTTAGTCACTGTGCACAGGCAAATGAACTGCAGAGCATCCCTTGGCTCTTCCCACTGATGAGCCTGGGAATGGCAGAGGGAGGCTCAGGGCTGAGCCAGCCCCCAGCCTGTCTGGAAGGATGTCTCTTTGTTAAGCATCTAGAGTTTAAATAGTGGGAATCTGGGTCTCACAATTACTGAAAATAGAGCTGGCTACATAGGCAAGTGAATACGAGAGGATTGTTGGAGCCTTTTGCATCAAAGAAACAGCAACAGTGATGTTTTCCAGTCTCCAGCCCTAGCCAGTAACACCCCCCAGCAGCCATCCCAGGATGCTGCTCCTTGTGAGGATGCAGCTTTCAAAAGATATGGCAGCAAAGCATGACCTGGCATTTGCAAATGTGATCAAATGCACCATACACACACACACACACACACACACACGTATATGTATATATATGTGTATATATATATATATATGAACACACCTTTAGAGCTTCACAAGAGCTTGATGGGCTGTGGGTGCTGAGTGACCACTGCGGTGGGTGCCTGGCTTCCTGCGTGGCTCTGGCAATCAGTCAACTCCAACCAAGACTACATGAGGTGAGGACTCTGAGTCCCTCAGCCATGCAGTCCCTCAGGGGGGAAGAGAGGATGGGTGAGAAGAGCAGATAGAACTCAATCGTGTTAAACAATGAAAATGGATATTCTGGGGGCCAAGAGAGGCTGCGCAGCCGTACAACCGGTGCTACATCTCATGGTTGGCAGCAGCCAGCATGTTTCCAGGTTGCATCCATGACTGTACTTTCCGCGAGAGCCACAGCCATGAGATACGTTCAGCCAAATGAGCCCTTGTAATGCCTGCATTGCCAAATGTGGTGAATGTAAGCTGAGGGGGAAGTTTAAGAAAGCATTTTTGTGACACGATTTCTGCATCACATTGAAACAGTGGAGGTGAATGCTCTGTAAGACCTCTGGAGGAATAACACATCCCGGTTTCAACCAGTCCCACCAAGTCAATCCATCTCCCCCACTCCGGTCAAGGGAGGGGGTTCTACCCCTCTACTCCATTCTGGTGAGACCCCCCCTGCAATCCTGTGTCCAGCGCTGGGGCAACAACACAGGAGGTGCAGGAAGCTATGATGATTTGCTCTCCTGACATGGTCCCAAGGGCACTGAAGTGTGTAAGGACCTGGCAATGCTCTCTCATGCCAGCCAGTGCCAAAAGCAAAAGCCACAATGATGTGCTGCTCTCCATGACAACTCCCTGCTCTCTCTCTGCTCTCCGTGACAACAGGCTGCTCTTCTGCAGCCCGTCCCTAAATGCATGGAATTATGCACACGCAGGGATATAACCGAGCTCCGGGCCAGAAAGGAGTGCAGGGCTTTAAGTCACTTTTCTTTCTTATTGGAGAAAATTCTGATTGTGAGAAATGGCTGAGCCCTGGGCAGCATCAAGCAGCTGCTTCAAGGCAAATTCAAATGCAATTTCAGGAGAATAGAAATGACTTCAGAACAGTTCAGCTTGTGTAAGATTCACAGTGAATCAAAGCTCTGGCAGCAGACAGCTGCGGCAGCTATTGATCACTGTTTTGAGAGAAAAAATTGAAAGTCAAGGCTTTATTGACTGGCCGTTTGTCATGTGAAATGTGTTTTAGAGAAAGCAGAGGAGACACACGTAGCCTTAATGCTTATGTGTGGGAAACGGATGCCTGCTGCTCTGATGAACCCCGGGCCTGCAGGCAGGATGACTGGCAGCACGGCCACTTGTGCCAGCAGCTGGGCAGAACACTTCCATCCACACGCCTGGAATTCAACATTTGGATTCCTCTGCACTCTCTCCCCACCCTGATCACTTCCTGAAGCAGTCGCTGGTTTTTTCCCATTACACTGCATTAGTGCATCTGAAGAGCACTGATTTGGTTTCCTCACAAGCTCCCCCTGGTCCAGGCTCCCCAGCCCGTGTGTGCTGTGCTCCTCTGAGAGATTCTCTGCTGCTCCCTTTGCAGGGGTGAAAAGAAGGTGCAGCAGAGGACCCGCAACCATGGCAGAACAGAGGCACAGGACATGTTTCCAAGTAGGAACCTGTCGGTTATTAACCAAACATCACCATTTTTAGCTGAAATGTTATCAGTATTCAAACTTAAACCCTTCTTTTACACCCCCCTCTCTTCTTCAAGACCCCCAGTTAGTACATCCCCACTAAAACATGAACAAATGAGCATAAGCAACATGAAAAACAATGAGGTGAATATGGAAAAGCAGTGCTGTTACTTTCATTTAATATGAATATGCCACTGAGACCTGGGAACAAACCACTTCAGCCCCTGCAACAATAGGCATGCCATGGGTACAGACAAAAAGTGAATGACTCCCACGTCATGAAGGGGCTACTGGCAGTATGCAGAAGCCCTACCCCAACAGAAGGGAATACATGGATATTCAAAGCCATTTGCCAAAGCAGTGAAGAAAAGGGAAGCAATACCTCACTTTGACTTGGAATTCCCACTTCTGCTCAGCTGGGAGTGGAAGCATAATTAATCAAAGTGTTTAAATAAGTTTCTCTTTGCCTTAATCAGAGCTGTGCAAATAAATCTGTTTTTCAGTTCAGTAGCTCAACCTAAATAATAGCAATTGTAGATATATTTTCAAGTTGTGTGAAATGAAAGTTCAGGCTTCCCCAAACATTTCCAGTGAGCAGAAATATTTGATTTAACTGAAAGGAGATGCTGACTCTTCACTTTAATTGCTCTTTATTTACTTTAAACACGTGGAGCTAAATTTGTCCTTAAAAGGTTGTTTTGAAGGGTAATTTCAAAACAGATCTCTTAAAAAAGAGTTCAAATTAACAGTTCTGCCTGTCCTATTTCTTTCCCCATTTTTGGCTTAATCTTTTCACCAAATTCATATTTAATGTCACCCTGGTAGCCAAATGCGCTTGTCTAAAACAACTGCCACCCAGCTGTGCCATCCCTGAAACACTTTTACAAAGGCATTCCAGAGCTGTTTACAAGAAGCTGGGCAGAGCAAGGGGTAAGAGGGATGGGAAGAGAAATGATCATAGAAACACAGAATCCCAGACTGGTTTGGGTTGGAAGGGACCTTAAAGCTCACCCGGTTCCAACCACCTGCCACAAGCAGGGGCACCTTCCACTAGAGCAGGTTGCTCCAAGCCCCTGTGTCCGACCTGGCCTTGAACACTGCCAGGGATGGGGCAGCCACAGCTTCTCTGGGCACCCTGTGCCAGCGCCTCAGCACCCTCACAGGGAAGAATTTCTTCCTAATGTCTCATCTAAGTCCCTGTTTTGTTGTTGCCCCCAGAGCTGGGCACAGGACTGCAGGGGGGGTCTCACCAGTGGAGCAGAGGGGGAGAATCCCCTCCCTCGAGCTGCTGGTCATGCTCTGGGGATGCAGCCCAGGACACGGCTGCTTTCTGGGCTGCAAGTGCACACTGCTGGGTCATGTTAGCATGAATCTCTCTCCTTGTCCCCAGAGTTCGGCTGCAGTCCAGGAGGTGCATGCATCTCTGTAGGGACTTCAGTACTCTGGCTTGGAGTGGAGCCTGCAGGACAGTGCAGCTACAGTTTGGGACTGATGAGTCCCAGCAGACTCATAGCTTTCAGGTGCCACAATGGCCATTCTGTGCTGAGGATCTGTGACTCAAAGTCACAGCCGCCTCAGAGCCTTGTGGTCATCTTACGTGATCAGCATCATCCTCAGCCCTCTCCATCTCCTCAGTCTGGACCGCTGGCACAGTGGAGAGCAGGCTCCAGTGCTCACAGCATACTTCTTTCACAATGATTTTTAGCATCTGCTGGAAGTGGTTTGTAAGCATAGACATGTTTCTTGCTCATCTCACTGCTTCCTTGCCAGGGCCTGGCAGAGAACTAAGGCATCCTGACCCTCTGTCCTTCCCGTCTTTTCCTGTTATGCATCAACATGCTGAACTGAGGTCTCACAGTCTTCACAAGCCAGCTTTTCCATAACACAAGAGATTGTGTCCTAGCTCCCAGGTCATGCTGCCCATGGGGACCTCTGTTGTTTTTGGATTGCTGCTTAGCTGGAGAAATGCTGCGTGGTAAAGAGTGGATTCAGAGATGGAAAGAGAGGGGTTTAATGCTACCGCTTTCTGTCAGACACAGAAATCTCTACAGGCCAGGAGGGTTTTTCATTCCTTTAAAGCTGTTTCCTTGATGTCTGTTTAAGATGTTTTATTGAGACAGCGCAGGTACTTCTTTTCCAAGGGCAAAAATCTGTATGACATTTTGGGCTTAGACCACTGACAAAAGCAATGCCCCCCAGGAGCCGTGATTTGCTCCTACTCTCCCATCCTCTTCTCTCTTATGTACCTGTTCCCTCTTAAATTAACTATACTGAAAAACGTTTGATGAGACAAAATCCACATTATTTTGGCCTGAGCCTGTGAGATCTGTGGTGACCACTGGAAACTTCCATTTGATTTCACGCCTCTTCCTTTATTCCTGCTGGGGAATTCCCTGCTCCGCTACAAGTGCACATACATATAACAGCTTCTCCTTTGGGAGGGAGAATGATGAGCCATGCCCAGTGGAAGCACAAGGCGCTTTCTGGGATATGTCTGAGATCGTGACTCAGAAGGTCTTGATCCAAGAGCCATTGCAGCTTCCTTTTTTAGACCCTGCAGTTTATTGCAGAGCTTTGGGCAGGATTTAGTGCCAGCATATACTCTGCTTACGGCTTCAGTTTGTTCACGGGTGCCTCCAAACAAGCACAGAGCTCTCCTAAGCTTCCCTGTGTACTCGTGAATAAGTACCCCTGGTTGTTGTACTTAATAAATCCCTGGTTTATTGTACTTGTTACCCCAGGTACCAGTACCTGGGTACCCCAAGAATAAGAAGTCAGCCTCCAACTACTGAGATTCATTTAACCAGTTACGAATTTCAGAATAAACACCCAGAAAAGCTGAGGTCTTCTATGCATCTTCTGGATTTGTGGCATCCAAGGACCCTCCTTTTCATGCCCGATCGCCTACCCAAAGGCTGGAAACACATTATTTGGTTAACAAAAGTTGAATTATTTCTGTCATATCTTGACTCTAGGGAGTGGGTCTTTATGAGAGAGCCTTACAATCAGATGAGTTTATTACATGCCAGTGATGCAGTGAAATCCAATTAATTTGTTTGCCGTGCTTCCCAGAATGAGCAATAGACATGCCATGAATGTGAACGATGCCATCACTCCGCTACTGTGTCAGTAAGCAAATGCAATCTGGTGATGTTTTGGAGTCTCACTGTCCCTCCTGGCACCCCCCTGGATCCCCTGAGGCTCCAGGCAAGACGGGAGCACACTGCAGGAACACACTTTCCCTGGTACAGTGGTGCAGACCTCTGTTTTAGCTTTGCAACCACCCAAGACCCTGCTAAGAGCAATGCAATAGGAAGTCCCTGGAAAAGGAGTCCTTGGCTGGCCTGTTACCTTCCCAGTTCCCATGGACACAGGAGCCAAATGGGACAAGTGTAAGGTGTCAGTTGTTTCCCCACACAAAATATGTTTTCCAAAGATGCTGCACAAATACCATTGGACTAAACCCCAGCAGTCTGAGGGGGAGAGCAACAGTGGGGGTGGTTTTGTTTGGTTTTTTATAGGCAACCTGTGGAGTCTGTCTTCTTGTCTTGTAGGAGCTGAGCCTTCACAGGTCCCATTTTCGAGCTTTCCTCGTCAGCCACAGAAGGATGGAAGTTTATTTCTGGTGTAAGAAAGCTGCACTGCCATGGCAGGTCTTGAAAGGAGATTGACAACAAAGCAGCATCTCTTTGAAATTCAGATAATGTACCTGCTGTGCTTTCCAGATTCAGCTCTGCACACTCCATAGCAGCGCAAAGTCTTTGAGAGTGTATAAGATCTCTCTGAGATTCTTTCTCCCAAAGGATGCAGAGGGTGAGAGTTAGGGAGCTGGGGACAGTGCAGGGCTCAGAGGTCCTGGAGTTTTGTACCTCAGGTATAAAGTTCTTTGCAAAAGAACTCAAATCTCAAAACTGAAACTGGGGAAAAACTACGTTTGCTCTAAGACAAACCACGAAATACAGAAAGAGAGATGGGATAGAAAAGATTGCATCCACAGCCACCTTCCACTTGGCCTCAAGCTCTCAGGCAGTGGGAGACAGCCCATCCCGGGTTGTACCTCAGCAGTGTCACCTCAACATCAGACCTCTTCAGCCTGACATATTTGCACTCATTATCTGTAGGTAACATCATAGGATTCTTCAGGCTGGAAGAAACGTCATGGGAATGGGAGCAGAGAGCCTTACGGGCGGACACCTGTCAGGTCATGCACAAGTGGGTAAGGATAGCCTGATTCTTCCTTAACTTTCAAATCAGAAAAGAAGTGACAAGTGATGCTCCAAGGAGTCAGATTCAACAGCTAGCAGGATGTGAGCCTCATCCAACATGTGCTTGATCGGTGAAGCTCAAGCAGCAGGGTTTTGCAAAAGCCATGTGCTTGCATGGTTTCAAGGGAGACTAGGCAGGTGGGTGGAAGACTGATCCTTTCAGGGCAAGCAAACACGCAGAAACCAGTCTGGGCCAGGAGCCTTTCATAAGGGAACCTCAATAAAACTACAACAGTTTGGAATATAATGAAAGGAAACCTTTGAGTGTTGTTTAGCGATATAGGGCTCATCAGCCAGGAGATGGGAAAAGCAGCAGTAAAATGTGTGGTTCCTTGAAGAGATCGCAAAGCTGGCTGCAGACAAGCCTTTTGTGGCTGCTAGACCATAGCAAGCATTTAATTGTAAAATGTACTGGGACTGTAACAGTCAGAGTGGTGGGAGAAAGGACTGAACTGCGGTGATTTAATGTGTCCAAGAAATTAACTTGCTGTAGACACTGCAGCTGACCGTTCCAGGAAAGCTGCCAGAAAGTAATGAAAGCAAATAGAGATTCTGTAAAAAAACGGCAAATTCTCTGTTATCTGAGAGAGGAAATGCAGTCAGTTTAGAAGAGAATGACAGATCCTTTTCTATCTAACCTCTAAAAGCCCTGAAGCATTTATATAAGGAGGATTCTGTTGTGTGCAGCAGCACTGCTGGTAGATGTATAAGAACTTTCACATGGACTAGGGATAACTTTTAGAGTAGATTAAAGATAAAAGGTGAAAAAAAAGAAATACCTTTCTGACACTGTGTTTCTGGAACAGATTTTAACACCATCATAACAGAAAAGCACCCCAACAAACGTCCTGTGCTTTAATCACATTACAAGAAATGGTATTCGTGGTGTAGAGTAAATAGACAGCAACAGGGATTGCCTGGACTGCTGGAGTTAGAAGTTTAGGCAATATTTCATTGCTTGCCAACAGAGAGTAAACTATCAGTAGCGACAATCTAAAGAGCAGCATGGATGATTACATTTGCTTTAATTAGTTTTAAGGAATCTTGATTGAAATTAAAAACCCAAGTGCTGAGAACAAGCTGTTGTGCTAGCTTGGGGAGCAGGATGGTTTTGATAGTGCTTTAAAACTGATGGGGCAAGGAGCCCCTGCCAGCTGAGCGGGTTTGACAGCCCAGTTCAAACCCAAGGCAGGATTTCTGTAAGCTGTAATCCAAGCAGCATCTGTCAGCCTGAACCTTGGGTGTTACTTAAAGAGGGAAAACTGCTATGAATTTGTTGATGCCAAGATATATCTTAAGGTCTTTGTTCCATGAAGCACACAGCTAAGCGCTGGCATCGATTCTCCAGAAGAGCACAAGCATCAGCTTCCTGCCTAAATTCTTGATTTGGGCCAGGAAGTAATACTTGCATCAAAAGAAGCTTAATCAGTTATTGATGAGGTGGAGGAATTATCACTGTATAGGGAGGAAATACTTGCTTGGGAAATACAATAAACACAGAACAAGTCCAGAATGATGCTGGGCTTTCTCACAAAGCAAACAGCATCCGTAAAGGAAATCAGTTGAAGCAGTTGACATGGGAACTAAAGGCAAACCAGTGCTGACTCAATTAGAGATGTGAAATCAGGGCTTGACATGCTAAAAGCACTGACCACCCAGGCATGGAGAATGGTAGTAATGAGATGAGGCACCTTGAAGGGGGTAGCCACAGAGAACAGGGTGGGAAATGTGCATGAGGTCTGGTGGTGGTGGCATTTGGGAATATACGCTCATGTATGAGCACTGCTGGTGATGGTACGCGAGGAAGAGACCAGAAGAGACAAGAAGAGACCAGAAGTTCCTCCAGCATGGAGAAAGCAAAGGCAAAGCTGGGAGCTCAGCAAAGTTGAGCTGGTTTTTGTCACTGAAACTGGATAACTTGGTTGGAAAAAGGAACTTGGCACACTGTTTTCTCAGTAAAATAAAAGCTAAAGGTTTTCACAAAGCACTGGAAAAAGGTATTCATGGTCTTCAATCACGGTATTCAGTAGCCAACAGGCGCAGTTATAGGGAATAAAAGATATGCTTGATCTTAAAGATGCTACCGGAATGCAAATCCCTTGCAAAGAATGGAGGTAAGTCCAGTTTCAAGTAAATAAAATGGTGATGTCTTGAATGTGCTCGTATCAATCCAGCCACATAAAGAGCCGCACCATTAGCTCTGGTATTACTGAGGAGTGCTGAACACCACTGTAGCAGTCCCTTATCAGGATGGTGATATCTCAGTTCATTTAACAATGGGATGTGTACTTTTCATTATGCTGCTGTGGCAAAAGTGGGAGTGCTCATTTAACTTCCCCAGGAATCAGATATTCCTTCTGAATAAATATGCCTGTCACAGCTTTACCAGATCAGTATAAGGGGATGAGCTGTCCTGGCAAATTTGCAGCAGATTAAATTTGAAATGAGAGTGGATATTCAAGAGATAAAACCTTGACAAGATAAATCATTGTGGAAGGCAAGGCACAGTGGTTGAAGGGTCATGGGCTACACCAGCAGGCAGGAGGGCGATCTGTGGGCAACAGGGGGGATCTGCACCTCTTGGAGCCACGAGCATTATCAGACAGGCAAAGGAGGTGGCCTGGCAGGCACACGGCGAGGCCCAGAGATGATGGAAATGCAGAACAGATCTCTCAGCTGCCGCTGCTTTTTAGCTAAATAAACAGCAGTCAATCCTGAGCAAAACGCTGACATCTTGATGTTACAACCCTCCTGCACAGAGGAACTACCTGCAGTTGATAAACTCCATCGAGCGAATTGTCTAAGAAAGAAGCAGTCGTCTCTATCTAGACACAGCACTGGGGGAGAATGGAGAGGCAGGCATGCCCATGGGTTTGGGGCAATGAGGATAGCAACAGCTGAGTTTTCTTCCATTAAAGGGGATGGAGCTGCTGCCACCATGGAACCATGGCTCAAGCAGTACTGCTTCAATATAACCCAAGATGTTTATAGCTGGATTACGTTATTAGGTCTGAGAAGGTGCCATGCAAGAACCTGGAAGTACCAGTGAAGAGAGAGTGGGAAATGCAGCTCTGTGAGAGAGCCCTTCATCCTTTTGCAAAGAAACCATCAAGATCCAGTGGATAATCTGGCTGTCTCCAAGAACTCCTCAGGCTGAGGCTTTCCTGGGACAACACAGCCATTCCATGGGACTATCAATTGGGAATGGCTATACTGGATTTCAGAAAATTAAGTCAGAAGGCAGGGTCAGAACTCTGGAGAGACTGCATCTCCAAAGCTGGTTATATTTTTGCAATGCTATTAGATGGCTTTTGGCAAGCTCGTGACCACCAGGTATAGTCACAAACCAGAATTAACTGGGTTTTTCCTCCCCTTTTCATTTATCATTAATGCGCATCTTCTGCTAAGAGACCAAGCTTACCTCTGCAACAAGAAAAAAGGCAAGCAGCATAGTAACTGATAACTGGTGAAGAACCTAACCCTTGTGAGTGTTCTTGACATCAAAGTGCTCTTTCTCAGATAGCTGGGGTTTCTAGCTTTGAATAGCCTATAATTGGCAGAATGACATGATTAATTTTGTTTAGTGGAATCCGTTGTGCTTTGTAGGTATTGCAGTGTGGGAGCAGGTGCCTTTGAGTCTGCAGAGGTTGATGTCACAGTGCACTGCAATTAACTGATGGCTTTAAAAGCTAATTACCTAAGAAAATGGAAATGGAGGTGGAAGAGATGAAAGTGTGAGTTACTTTGAATACCTCTTATCATAAAACAGAACTAATTGCAGTTGATCAAGACTGCTTTTAAAATCACTGTGTAATCGTTCTTGGCTTTGAAAACAGGCAGCAAAGGGTTTGGGAGAGTAGCCATTGGCCTTGGTTCTTTGGACAGGTGTACATCAAGCACCATTTCTTAACAAGGGTCATCCGTATGTGAAAAATATCCTATTATTAAATTATTTAAAAAGAAAATTTGTTCCACAGAGACTTAAACCATTTTGTGTCTTTTTGCTTGGTTAAGAAGTCCACTCAAATGCAATTTAATTTAATAAAAGAAAGCTAATTAAATATAAAGAAAATTAATTTAATAATTATTTAATAAAAAGAAAAATTGGTGCCTTGTCTCAGACTACTTAGAAATGCATCAGGTGAGAGCTAGATGAAGAGATGGGAGGTGAAATCCTGCAACACCAGATGAGTCCCTGCATGGATTTCTAGGGAAACGGGACTCAAGCTCTGCTGAGTTTTTGCATCACTGCCTTGTCAGCATGTGCTGTCCAAGCTGGCTCCTGGGTGTCTGTGTTCAGCCCCAGGCAAGGCAAGCAGGGCTGTTCAATGCTGGCCTGTGCATCCCAGCACAGCATCACCTGGGAGATGAGAAGGCTCCAGGGAGACCTTAGAGCAGCTTCAGGTGCCTAAAGGAGCCAATAAGAAAGCTGGAGAGGAGCTTTTGACAAGGGCCTGTAGGGACAGGACAAGGGGGAATGGCTTTAACCTGACAGAGGGGAGATTGAGATGAGCCATAAGGAAGAAATTCTTCCCTGTGAGGGTGCTGAGGCGCTGGCACAGGGTGCCCAGAGAAGCTGTGGCTGCCCCATCCCTGGCAGTGTTCAAGGCCAGGTTGGATGGGGCGTGGAGCAACCTGGTCTAGTGGAAGGTGTCCCTGCCTGTGGCAGAGGTTGGAACTGGATGAGCTTTAAGGTCCCTTCAACCCAAACCAATCTGGGATTCTGTGATCAAAGAAGAGAATACCTTCTGCTGGCTGAATCCCACTCGAGGATACAGGGGAACCCCTCCTGCACATCTTGTTTCTATGGAAACTGATGTACTTCTTGGGGGGCGGGGGGGAGGGAAGGAACAGGGGGAAGCAAAATAAAAACTCGAATAAGCAGCAGACAAAGTAGGATGATTCCACACCTTCTGTTTCCTTTTGGCTTTGAAGATTTTCTCACTGAGGGCTGCCTCACCAGTGTCTGTATGGCAACGTCCCTTAGTCCCGAAGCAAAGGAGTCTCTTTGCCTAGTATGATGGTGGACTCCTGAGGTACCTGGTAGAGACCATGTAGTGCTAATCGTCCTCGCTCCAGTGACTTCAGGAGCACCAGATTGGAGCCTGTCATTTCTGACATGCAGGCAAGAATGACTGTAATTAAAAACCTGTTACGGAGCCTGCTACGTGGTACAACATCACATTTCCAGAGCTACCTGCACCTTCAGGCGTTGAGAAAACCTCTGCAAGTTTGTTCCTAGATAAGCTCTGACAAATGGGGCTTGCACATCTAATGCCCCATTTCAGAAATCCTGCAGCCTCTCCCAGATAAATCAAGCAGGAGAAGAACAAAAAACCCCCTCACATCCTTCCCATCTCCTAGTTAAATGCACACTGCAGCACATCGTGCTTTGCCTACTGCTCCTTGTGATGAAATAAAGCAATCAAATGCAATGTGTAACAATGATAGCTGTTTCCAGAACTGTCAGGGCTCTGCAGTGTCCAGGCCAAACACCCCCAAAAGCCTCTATTCAGCTACTTTTTTCCCCATACGCTGCACAGATTTATTACCTTTATTGACTTTCCAAATGTTTACTCTTGGAACATTCATCTGTCAAAGCTGCTTGCTGCATCTGCAATCAATCCCCGTGGTTTCTGTGCCATGGACAGCAATACGAAAGCCTTGTTTTAAAGATCGCTTAAACCCTGCATTAGTCATTGTTGCCACGTAAGGGAAGGTGGAATAATCTACCGAGCGTGCATGCCCAAAATTGTGTCAGAGAACGTGATTAGTGTAAGTTGTTGTCACAGCACTTCACAGAATCACAGAATCACAGAATCCCAAGGGTTGGAAGGGACCTCAAAAGATCATCTAGTCCAACCCCCCTGCAAGAGCAGGGTAACCTACAGTACATCACACAGGAACTTGTCCAGGCGGGCCTTGAGTATCTCCAGTGTAGGAGACTCCACAACCCCCCTGGGCAACCTGTTCCAGTGCTCTGTCACTCTTACAGTAAAGAAGTTCTTCCTGATGTTAACGTGGAACTTCCTATGCTCCAGTTTACACCCATTGCCCCTTGTCCTATCACTTCAGGTTTCCTGGATAGACAAGCTCCTAGGTACCTTGGTTTGGACATGGTAAATTGCTGACACGAAGGACAGATGAAACTTTACTTTCCACAGAGTCTCCAATGAGGCTTGAAACTCTTCTGAATGGGGAAACTGAGGCTCAATTTGCTGAGCACTTCCCAGCTCATCTAACGATCCCGTCAGCAGTTTATCCTATGGGAAGTTTTCCAGCATCTTGGCAAATTTCCTCCAGCCTTAAGACCAAAAAAGCAGGCTTTCAGCTGGAGGAAGGCAGACTGCCTTCCCTCTGTGAATGCCTTTGGAAACAAACCGGTGTACGTGCGCATCCAGCTGTACGGCAGACTGACCTGGATGTAAGGGCCAGCAGCCACCGTCTTTCCAATGAGTTCACGCACTGTAGAGCCACCCGTTGACAAATGTGTTCTGGTTTCCCTGTGACTGCATTTGAGTGAAGGCTGCTTGTTTTGTAAAGACTCTGGGCTATTTTTGTTTTTCACTTGACTTCAGCCAGCAATCTCATGCATTTATACATCTCATTCCCCAAATGCCTCAGCAGCTCACAACCTCCCACAAATCTCCTCCCAGACACCCTTTCAAAGGGTGGCTCTGTAAGTGACCTCAACTTACAGATGGCCCAGATTCAGGCCATGAAATTCCCATCAGTGTGACAGACATAGTGCTTCCTACCGGCTCTTTCCAGGCCACGACAAGTGCTCAGTCCCAGGTAATAAGAAGCACAGGGGCTTGGAGGGATTTTAGGTCTTGTAGTCCCCTCACGTCCAGCTCCTGCAGGCTGCCAGGTGACCTTCCAGCGTGCTGGACCATGCACATGGGCTTTGCAGCAGAGTAAGGAGCTGGACTGATACCCAGTGATGGATGGAAGAAGATGGCCAGCTGCTTTCCGTTTCAACAGCAAGATGAAACCCAGGCACTGGCAGACCAACCCTCTGCATCATGAGCATCACCTTCCTTGCTAGCATGGGAAATGCTGACTTCCTGCTCTGCCCAGCCAGAGGTATATCATACTTTGATTCTGCTGCTCTTTAGGGTTGTAGACTATAGTTACTTCTTGGGGACTAAACCCATTCAGGTGAAGGAACATCTGCAGTCTGTCCATGCCCTACCTCATGGTCCACATTCATCCATTTTCCATCAACACTCCCACTCTCTGCTTCTGTGGCACACTGATGATAACAGATTCCATTGACCAAGCACTAGCTTTGAGGTTAGCATGTCTTTGCCTACCCACCTACCCATCCCCCTGCTCGCTTATCCCCTTGTGCTGTTGAGCAGGATCTGTTATAATGCATTTGCCACACATATAAGGGTCCTTGACCACAGCCATCCCAGCAGGTAACTGGAAAATAGCATCATTTAAAAAGCAGTGACATTACCAAGCAATACTTCCCTCCTCATTGCCTCACTTGCCAAAGGATTTGTCACTCTGGCTCTTCATCAGCTGGACCCTGCTTGGTTATTTCTAGAGTGAGGTGCTGTTCAAGCCCCTTGTGAATACCCAGCATCCTTGGGCTGCTTCCTTCTCTAAGGAAGATGCGCAGAGAACCGCACTCACAGCAATGGCATTCCTAGAAGAGGTGGGTGCCAAAGCAGTAAAAATAGCTTTGGAAGAGCTCTTTCTGCCCACTCCACTCCACCCAAGCTCTGGTTCATTTTCCACCTTCAGCTTTGCTTCCTTCTTTACGTAGGCCAAGAAAAAGTGACTTTATCTGATGCCAAGCTTCTTTTGGGAGAAGAAAGTTTTGTCTTTTTTTGGAATAAGAAAGTTCCTGCGTTGGCACTGTTTCTTATGGAGCCGTGGACTTCTCTGACCAACCAGCTCACCTGAGCACCATAGAAAAAGGGCCCAGAACTGTCTGCTTGAGCCCCAGGCTGAGCCCTGTCCCTGATGCCATCGGACATCAAACAGAGACTGACACTGCTGCTTTCTTCTGCCTTGCATGCTAAGCCAGGCCCTTGCACACAGCCAGGCAGATCTACACATAGCTCTAGGAAACCTTCTTACAGAAGACCAGTCTAAAGTATCAGCTATTCAGTCACTGGAGAATAAAAGCTGAAGCAGAATAGCCCCAAATTTACAAAGATTAGAAAGTTAATCCTCTCCCCTCTACTTTCCCCATCAAAAGATGTGTAATGACATGTCAGGAGACACTACTAATGCCAAGGATGTAACAGGAGACAAGCCCACATTAGCTGCTTTTCATGGCTAAGGAGAAGGTGCTGAGCTGCAGCAGTGAAAATTTAGAGAGCATCTTTTTGGGAAGGCTGGAAATCCACAACTCCCAGCCTTAGAGCTGCCACTGCCTTGTAAAAGTCAGGGACTAATTCCGGTTTGGACAGATTGCCATTTCCTAGGGGGTCTTACGCCTTCCCAGTAGCAAAAAGGTTATGAGCAGTTATTCAATCCTGTCCAGCAATTCTGCTTTCATTAGCATTTCATTCTCTACCCTGGTTTCCGACTGCAGTCCCAGATGTCCTGGGGACTCATACTGCCTAATCGTCTGGCATTATGTTAAAGTTCCTATTTGGTCAAACAGGTACATTATGCAAACCCAAAGATCATTTATGCTTCAAATGCTAATACTCTTGCTGGTACTAATGCTTTGAGCAGTACCAGTCTCTTTGTCCCTCCTCACTGGGTTATTCTGAGAGGAATAATAGGCCCTCATGGCCAGACAAATACATTTTTCTTCAGCTGCCATTCACAGAGCGCTTTTTCAAGAACAGTTATTTGGCCTGAACAAATGAATCTTTGCTTTAAATCCCACGGGGTATGTTTTCATGCATACTTTATATTGCAGTGTAATTAATGCTATTAGTGTTAATGGGACTCATACCTTCCAATCCCTGCATATCCTGCTGCCGCTGTCCCACTGTGTGCCTCACTGAAATATGTATTCGAGTGAAGCAAAGATCAGAAAAACAGATCCCAGAAGACGAGAGATCAAAGGCACTAAATGTGAGGGATACACCTGCACAGGGAAACTCCACTCAGACAGAAGCCTCCCTTGGGGTGATCTTGCTGCAGCCCCAAGGACTTATTTCCAAGTGTGGCTGTGCCTGTCAGAGAAAGCATTCTTCTGGAAGATGTGAGCATGGAGACGGTGAGACGGACAGCCCTTAACACAGCTCTGTACCCTGAGTCCATCTCCGTAATTTTCACTGTGCAATATCACTCACCTTGATGCCCTGGCACCATGGCATGAGCCTACCATCTCCTGTTGGACTGGCCCTCAGCCGTGCAACATAACAGCAGCACATCATGACAGCAGGACTAGTGCTAGTAGCTAGTGGCTGATGCTTTTGCCACTTTGTGCCACAGTCCTGAAAAGCAAAACTGACCATAGTTCATGCTACAAGCTATAGAATCATAGAATCCCAGACTGGTTTGGGTTGGAAAGGACCTTAAAGTTCATCCAGTTCCAACCCCTGCCATGGGCAGGGACACCTTCCCCCAGACTGGGTTACAGAAAGAGTGCAGGGCAGCATTAGGAGATGGCCTGATGTCCCTGTGCATCCAGCAGGACACAAGGCAGAACTCTTCCCATCTGGGAGCAATTGGAGACACAAGTTCCTCTGTTCAGACACAATCTATATGATGTCTATATCTCTGCATTTCACTCTTGTTGCCCAACACTAAAGCATCCTAATAGGAGCCAGCTACAGAGAACATGAGACCGAAGGTAAGATAAAATTCACTAACTTATGTACAGACTTATGCTTAATTAAACAGAGAAGTTGTCCCTGATGAATTAGCAGCCATTCAGCTTAGTGGCTGAATGACACCCAAAATAGTTAAACTCACTTTGGATTTATTTTGCTTAATCTCTAATGGACAGTTTCACTTGGTTTTGGGCTTACTTAACAGCTTCTCAACCAGCTTATTGATGCTCTGTTCTTTCCCCCCCACACAGACAATTTTAAGCTACAAATGCAATGTGGAAACAATCAGCATTTGATACAGTTTAAATGATACTGGTAAATGTAAATGTTTTCCCAACTTAAAATGTTTTCCCACATCTTTCTGCAAAAGTCAATTTAGAAATAGACTTCTTATTTCTCCCCAAATCCTTGGGGTTTTTTTTTTTTGTGCAAACATTGTTTAACAAGAAAGAAAAAGCCCCACTGCCAGCTCACTTGCTCCTAACTCAGTGGGTGTGCTTTGCATTGTGAGCGTAGGGAATGTCACAACAAGTTTGTTCATTTGAGACTTCTTAAAATAAACAGACAGAGAAGGCTGAGAACCGTAAGTAGGCATTTGCATGAAAAAACCATCCAGTTAAATACTGAGAAAAATTAGCTTGCTTAGCAAAAGGACATGCCTCATAAAGCCAGTACTGGATTTTTCCAGGAGGAAATATATTGGTATGTGAATAGGAACCCATGTGGGAAAACTTGTTTATTTATACGAACGCAAGAGAAAATGGTTTCTTGATTAAAATCTCCCCATTTACATATTCAAATATTCACTAATCTAACATTTTACCTTCAGAAAAGCCTTACCAAAGCAGCGGAGCAAAAGCAGCATTACCAAGTCAGACGCACCCTGCATTAACCTCTGCAGAGAATGTTTATGTAAGACAAACATTGGCTTGTTCCAGAGAGAAACCCAGCAGCACTCACCACCAAAGAACACGCAGTAGCTTGGAACCCTGGAGCTTACATGACAATTTTCACCACAGCCTGGAGCAAACCAGGAACTGATTCACCTTCAAAGCTGTCCCCACCAACCTTCAAGTCCCAGAGATGACTTCTGATGCAAACTAATTTCCCTGCTTCCCTCCTTATTGAGGGGACAGAAGGAAATCTGCAGCTCCTGGGGCGATGTGATTCATTAATTTCCCCTCCTCACCTCACATTTTGTCCCTGAGTGACTACCCTTATTTCCAGTTGCATCTCTTTCTGTCCCAGATGGTCTAGATACAAGATGGCCCACCCTTAGGTCAGTGATAGGACACTGAGTCAGGCTGTCCAAGTACACAGACAGCTCAGCACCTTTCAGTGCCTCTGAGTTTTGGTTTGGCAAAAGACACTTTTGCCTTCTGAGAACCTCTTCTTTTCAAGCTACTTTCTTTTTTTTGTGCTCAGAAAGTGGATAAAAAAACAACCCTTATTTATTTGGGCCAAACCCATCCCTTACTAGGGGCAGAGAAGATGCTTTCATGAGGAAGAAGCGGCTTGCTGCCATCAGCGCAGGCATTTCACAAGAAATAAAGAAGTTAATTTGCTAGAGTCTTTAAAAAGCAGGCAACTTATCAGAGCCAGCCGTGCAGTAAGCGCTGGGCAGGGAAGATAAATTTCTTCATTTTTTACAGAGTTAAATCTTGCTAATTAAGAACACATTGCTGCTTGCCAGAGAGAATTTGCATTGATATCTAATATTTTCCACATGCACTTACCAGAAGTGAGCGTCTCAGCCTGTCTGCAGCACAAGCATTAACTTCCCCTGCTTCCCAAGAGCATCAGCTTGGGGAAACAGACCTCTTATTAGTGCTGTAAGGGCTGTGCCTCTGTAGGCCTCCTTTTTGGAGGAATATTTCTTCAGTATTCACAGGCAAAACCAGTCAGAGCGGTGCCCCCTCCCCATCTGAGGGCAGGGATTTCATGAGGGTGCAGGAAAGGTAAATAGAGATGCATAGGAAAGGTAAGTAGAAACAAGTGCCTTGTTTCAAGACACTTAACTAATACGCACATGGGACTGCAGGTCCCCTGGGAGAGTATTAATGGCTGCAAATTGAGAACAGCTGAAATCCTGCCTTCCAACTAGTCCACAAGGACCGGAGATGTTTTTCAATGCAGAGACTTAAAAAGGCTAAGAGCAAGATTGCAGATTTGCTTCTGTATTTGCTGGCTGGCATCTCGTTAGCTGATCATTCAGAACAGCTTTGCATCTGAACCTTCAAATATGAGGAACCTTTCTTGTACTTACCTGGCAGGTGACCCAGGAAAGGACTTGGGAAAGGGAAGAAAAGAAAGACAGGAAAAATGCTCTTACCTAAATGACTTACCAAACCATATGCCCTCATCCTGCCTACTACAGGGACATGGAGCAAGATGAGGCAGACATCTCCCATGTGCCACTTTGGAGCTAGGCAGAGGGCATATTTAAAGAGGAGCTGGATCCAGGGATGGTGGGAGGGCATCCCACCAGATTGAAGCAATTGAGAAATCCATGCCTCTGGGACTAGCAGTGAGCTGGGAGATGACTTCTTGCATGGTCCCATACTCTGGAGATTCCCCATGGAAACATGTCCCACACATGCGGGACCCTACTTTGCCCTAAAAGCAACTCCTCATTCCTGGGTTTCTCACTGTGACAGCAACATTGCCACTCTGCTCTGATAGCAGAATATAACTCACCCAGCAGGGAGAAGCAGTGAGCTAAGGAGGGGCTCAGGCTGAAGAGAAGCCCTTGTTAAATGGGTATCAATATGCTAACTGATTAAAGACTGTTGAATGCAAGACCATTAGCATGTGGCCATGTTTGCAACTGAAGGGAAGTGAAACTAAACCTTCCAGCAGAGTGCAGCTTCTGACTTAACTCATTAATAGAAAAAACAGTCAAAAAAGCTGAGATTTTACTGCAGAAATCCTCTGCACAAACCCTTTTTCCCAAAGTCTCAGCCTAGCCCAATGTTGGATAAACTCATAATCCCGACTTTGTGTTAATATTGATTGAAGTTTACATCCAGCAGCGCCAAAACAGCCCACAGCAAAGCAGGCAGCACACATTTGGCTTTAAAAATGTGGAAGACAAAACACTAATGCTGCAAATGGCTAGGTCCATTAAAACGAAAATGAATGTTAATATGTTTGTGTAAAGCCAAAATGGAATTTAACAGGGAAAGCTGTGAAACAGCATCTTCTGTCAGTGGAGCAAGTCGTCAGGAGGATTGAAACGCACTGGCTTGACATTATCAGAACACGCTGGGCAAGGTGAGGAGATTTGTCTTGACACTTACCCGTGGGTGGATAATTTTGCTGAATGGATTTTCTGACAGGAAACTAGTTTTGACTCTTCTGTGAAGGCTTAATGAGGCAGCAAGGAAGACCAGTGAAGGGCAGCAGAACAGGTCCTGAGCTGCTGAACCTCCACTGCTGTGCTGTCTCTGGCAGCAACACTGCTATTGTTGCTAGTTCTTTCCATTCGATTATGAGCCTTGGGAGGCTTTAGGGTTTTTGTGGAGTTTTTCCTTAGGTTTTCTGTCTTGGAGCTTTCACAGGCCAGGAGAGATCCAAGGCGCGGCTGCAGACCAAGAAATCCGTAACTCAACACTGATAAGTGATTCCTTTGTCAAAACATTGCACGAATCACAGCTTTTCCCACAGGAGGTGAATTTTCCAGCAATGATATGTGTGATTTCTCATCCCCTGGCTGATGTTAAGTTCCCTAATTATTTATAACTTTGGTTAATTAGTAATAACTTCTAAGTATTAATAACTAATTGCAGGAGCATGGCAGGTGCCACCAGGTCACTGCCTTCATTGATGGTTCTAAATGGAATAAAAGGCAGCCAGAGAGCAGGGACAGATCTACATCTGTCTTTCAAGGGAAATAAAGAGGAGTAAAGGACACTCAAGAAGAGAAGGGCAGAGAACAAGTCCTAGAGCTAAGCATGGGCTAATGACAAAATAAATACATATTCTTCAAGTGGGCAAGGGAAGTTCTGCAATTAGCAAGTAGTTTTTGGGTTCATAAATCAGCTTGGTAATGAGCAGCCATGGTAAGGAGT
This sequence comes from Lathamus discolor, assembly GCF_037157495.1. Classification (NCBI taxonomy): domain Eukaryota; kingdom Metazoa; phylum Chordata; class Aves; order Psittaciformes; family Psittacidae; genus Lathamus; species Lathamus discolor. Next base: position 6,972,027 of record NC_088888.1, read on the forward strand.
GAACCAGGCTGTTGTAATTGGTCTGGCATGTGCAGTGGATGAACTGGTCCTCTTCTACACAAAGGTGGGCCGTAACTCCTACTTCTCAGAACCTTGAACCTACTTGGAGCTGTTGATAGACCTGATCCTTGAAGAAAACTCCTAAAATCCTGCGTACTCCTCCATGGGAGAAACCAGTCCATCTGTGGCTTTAAGCCTAAATAATGCATCAGGGACTTTTAGGCTTGATCCATGCATGCATACACTGAGTTTACCCTTCCAGCCTAGCTCCTGCAGTGCACTGCTCACCCTGGGGAAGGTCAGGACCACTGTCCCCGCTGTGCTGATGGAGAAGAGAAAAGCAGTTTTGTGTGAGTCCCCCTCAGACTCCAACTCTGCTGAGTCTGGGAAAAACATGAGGAGCCCTGTGGACACCAGTGCTGCCTGATGGGCTTCAGTATTGCCCTGGGCTTTGTCTGCACATGTGCAACAAATAGAGCCAGAAGGTAAATCCAGACCTTGTGCGGTTTAGAGCTAGGGTAATTAATAAAGTAAGAATGCAGCTGGAGCGTTTCAGAGCTGAGAGTAGACAAATCTCTGCTGGACCCATCCTCCAAAGCAAGTCTGAAGAGCATCCCTCAGGGGCTATTACAGCTTGGCAGCCTGCTGGGTAGGAAAGCAGGTGGGAACTGATCCCTGGAAGCATGCCTCAGGAAATCTCCTCTCAGCTCCTCCAGAGACGTCCACTCCCTGCTGCTTCTGCTTGGCATTTACCAACAGATTTTCCCAGGCAGCCTCCCACCTGCTCAGCTCCTCTCCAAATCTGGCCCCTAAAGGGGAATTCAGCTCTCGCAGAAAAGCTGTGATGAAAGGAGCGGAACAAAAGCGTGCTGACACCCATGAGAAGGTCCTTGCTGGTTCTAGCAAGCGGTGGCTCATGCTGATTCATTTCTCTATTCCCAGCAAACCGGCACGGTCCTAGAGATCAAGGTGGAACAGGGGCACGCACTTCATCCTGATGTAGCATAAAGAAAATACATGCAGTCCAAAGAATGATTGAAGCCACACTTTCAGTTCTTAACTTACTCTAATTGAGGATATCAAAGAAGAATAAATTCCATTATCAGACTCAGCAGGAAAAGCTAAGTTGGAGGGAGGTGGTTCTTTATTGATTCATATGGCTGTATATCACACAATGTCTGGCAGAAAATAAAGTGTTTCAACTTGAAGGGAAATACCAATTATAGCTGAAAAGAAACAGTGCTCACCCTAACCTTTTTTCAGCAACACAGCTTAGAATCTTAAGGCAACTATTCCAATTGTTATCTTTAAAGTAACAGAATGGTTACAATTTCTGAGGAGAGGCGTGTTTTCAATCATACACAAAAATGAAAATCACCACATCTCAGAGAGAAACCCAACAGTCCGGATCCCATTGCATCTGGTGTAACGGATGAGATGGTCCTGGACCAATTCAAATCTGTTAAAGAGCTCACCATCCAACCCAGAGTTGGCCAAGTGCTGTTCTTGTAGCATTTTGGATCGTTAAACACCTTGATCTTTTCAAGCTAACATGCTCTAACACATGGCAAGGACACTGATCGCAGAAAAGATGAATTCCTGAGAGCGGAGGGCTGAAAGAACAGTCCTACCCTGGATGTGAGCCAGGGCTGTGGAACAACATAAGGATGGCCTGGCCCCAGAGAGCTACAGGCTCCAACTTGTACCTCTGAATTGGTCGTGAGGTCCCTTTAGTATCTATTGCTGCCTCTTGAGTTGAGAAACCAGAAGAAGAAATGACTTTGAGAGAAGGGCTGGGAAAAAAACATGAAACCAGGTGTCCCAGCACAGGCTGGGTTCTCCTGCGCTGGTCTCCTCTGGGATGGGGGCTGAACACAGATGCCCAAAGAGCTGTGTATTGGGTGACCGGTTCTGCTTCAGCTCTCCTCTGGCAGCAAGGTGTCTGGGTGCTGCCTGCCTCCGTGGTCACTCACAGACCATCACAACAGAAAGCACCAGGAGGTCCTGGCCTCACCTTTCTTTCCCTAATGCTCTGATGTTTTCACTCTTCCCAGCCGTCAGTGGCCAGGAGCTCCATGATGCAACCACATGCTGTGTGAGAAGACAGCAGAAACTGGGTTTCTTGGTGACCCTCCCTCTTTTGACCCCCATGCAAAGAGTACCCTTTAAAGCTGAAAGAGCTGTCATGCTGAACTCTCATTAAAAGCCAGACACTCTCTTTTCCTCCTGCTGTCCTGCTGCACCAGTGGTGCTGCTGCAGTTCCAGGTAAGCTTGCAACACTTGCGAGAAGTGAATGGTGGTCTTCTCCCTACTTTGATTTCTTTCTCATCTTGTTATCTATTTACTTCTCATTGCAGAGGAAGGACTTGCAGGCTCTACCTAGGCTGCCACCAGATACCACGTGTTAGGTGACTGGTTAGAGGTCTCAGAGCTGCATTGTGAGAGTAATTTATATTCATTAGACCTGTCCAAAAGAGAAGGTAATCTAGGAGAAGATTGAAGCTGTGGATAATTCATTAGATGAACATCTTAAAGGAAACTGTGCCAGACATGAGAATCTGATATGCTCCTGAATACCTGGAATTGATGTAATGTTACCATGGAAAATAGATCTTTCACAGTTATGTATTTTGGAAAATTTGCCTTTGACTGTAGGAAATTGCCAGCTGGTCTGGGTCATGGAGGGTCTGCGGCTCACGTAGATGTGTTGGCATGGATGGATTAGGAACTGAAAATCAAAGCCCTGTTTCCACTAAAGCATGTCATGAAATTTGGAATAAGTCTTCTAATTGGAAGTTAATTGGTGTTATACTGAGAAATGCAGAGCAAGATGGTGTTAATTAAGATAGTTTCCTTTCTCAAATATCAAGGACAAATTAAGGTTCCCACCAGTGTTATGCAGTGAGATGCATTTGCATCTGACACTGAGAAAAGACTGCCCACTCTGGGAGCTGTGTATGCAGCTTTCTGTTCAAGGGCGTCCTACCGCTTCTTGCAACAAGAAACACAGAGTTCCACAAAACCTGAGACCAGCAGAAGAAGCCTTGACACCGTTTTTCAATGCATGTGTGTCTGTCTCTCTCTATCAACCTGTTCTCCTGCCACCCATCCTTTTGACCCACTCCAAAGACCATCTTCATTAATGCCATTTCATAGAGAGGCCCAGCTCCTAGCCAGAGGACCACATTGCCGAATGGCTGCTGTGATGTGGAGAGGATGCTGTACCACACTGTGCTCCTTCTCTGCGCAGCTTCCCAGGTCAGCCTCCCCAGTAAGGTCTTTTCAGACACAGTTTTCAGGAGAAGGGACAACCGTATCCATGTTGGGTGAACTGCTGCTTGGGCACAGTCCATCTCTCCCCATACAGCAGGTTCCTCCCTCTGTAGATTCCCCCTGTGTGGATGGTTTTTGCAAGGGCTTTTGCCTCAATGTCTGTCTACCCAGCAGATTGGGCTGCTAAAAAAAGATAGACTTTTTCTCAGCAGATTAGGCTGAACAGGCCCCCAAGACAGAATCACTTGGTGGCATCGTTGTTTATGGGGAAAACACATGGTGGCAGGATATATCATATTAGCACACTACAGCTCTCTGCATTCCTGCTGCACAGAGTTCTGAAAATTGGGAAGTATTTCACATTTTGAAATAAAATATTTAAATTTTCCTTCCTTATTGAAGATTATTTGCTGGTTCATCCTGTTTTCACACTTTATCTGCTTCACTTCACTGTACTGCTAACCGTGACTCAAGTACAATTTATGATTCAAGTCAAAAGCTTGATTGCATTTAGTTTGCTGGTGACAGAATCAATTCATTCCCGGCAGGTAGAGTGATGTATGGCTTGTCAGCCCCTTACTGGTCCACGGATTATTGAGAAGCCTAGTGCATGGCTTTGTATGGTTTGGAGTCATTGGTTTTCTGCTTAGATAGCTTCATAATTACTGAAAGTCAATAATTCTCTCCTCATTGGAGGTTATGGGAATTCTCACATGGAGAACAGAGTGAATATATCCTGGCTTGCAAAGTTCTGGTACAGGGACCACAAGAGGAGGTACATATGACTTGAGGGCTGCCAAAGGAAGCTGTGGCTGCCCCATCCCTGGCAATGTTCAAGGCCAAGTTGGACGGGGCTTGGAGCGACCTGCTCTAGTGGAAGGTGTCCCTGCCCATGGCAGGGGTTGGAACTGGGTGAGCTTTTAAGTCCCTTCCAACACAAACCCATCTGTGGTTCTATGACTGCTGATATTGCTGCAGAAGGAATAACACGTCAGCACAGCAAAGGAGAAGAGTGTGTGGTGACCTGGCACTAAAAAATGATCTGGACCATCACTGCTCTTCAAACTGCCTGTGATCCCCAACTTCTCGTGACTGTCAGATGTAGGTGTCCTGAACAGCACCACATCCTAACACCATGTGTCAGGGAGAGCCTTGGCTGGGCAAAAGGCTGGAAATGGTGGAAACCATCATCCCCCATGGCTTCTACCTCCATCCTGGCCTCTCTCCCACAGGCAGTGGCTGTCCTATAGTGAGGGTGACTGGTGTTTCAAACCCATCATCCCTCCGAGGTAACTGGGGTGAAAAATGGACTTGGGCAGAGGCCATGTTGGTCACACAGCAGAATGGCCCTTGGTTAGACACTGGGCTTTTAATATGATGCAAATACCAGGTACAGCAGAGACTGGGGAGGAGCCAGGGGAGGGGAAGAGGTGGTTTTGAGGAAGATTTAGAAATAACATCAGTTGGAGCTTTTCCAGCACAACTTTTTTCCTCCAGAACAGAGCATTTTCCTTTCATCTTCTCAAAAGTATGTGAGTCTTGATAAAATTACAGCCTACAACAAGGAAAGTACTGGAAAAAAATCTTTCCAAGAGTCTTGATAATACCAAATCATCTCATCCTGCTGAGGTAAAGTAAATAAACTCCTCTTTCAACTCACCCATTTCCATTAATTTCACTTGAACTTTTAGGATAATATCAAATATTAATTTTAATATTATATTTCAGTGCTGGATTTAATATTTGCTGGTATAATGCTTTGTTATTATAGAAGAAAAATATGTGTATCTTATGGAAATGGAGCATTTAGGTATTGTTGGAACAAAATTATTTGATGTAGTCAAGACCATCCAATTTGATTATTCTCATTATACATTTCTGGAGGAGGGGGAAGGAAGAACATTTTATGTTGGAATTCGATTTAAACCAAAAAATTACTTCTGATACGTTGGCATTTTATCAGCAGATAAAACTGCTGGTGTCTGGCAGCAGTTTTAGCTGGTGATGGTATCTCTGGGGTGAAGGATGGCCTCGTCCAGCCCATGCTTACATCCCCATAAGCAGCCAAATCGAATGGGCATATAGGATTGAGATGATGGGCTGGAACTGAGGAGACCTGAGGCTGTGTTCTTGGAGATCTGTAAGTATCTAATCACAGGATGTGGACCTAAGGGCATGCTTGACTTGTTGCATCCCAGGGAAAGTTAATTCCTGCGTTGTCTATCTTTCTGGCACAACTCACCCACACTCCCAGTGAAGACACAAGGTTGAAAGAAAGGTAACTTGAAAGTGCCCTCAACAGCAGAGTTGAATGCAGTTGACATATGGATGAGGGCTGCTGGATGACCTTCACTCCTTAATGGATTCACTCCTGAGCTAAACACATCTACAGATTTGGCTGCATCTATTCATCAAACTAATGGTGTGATGGTACTGCTCTCATTGGATTAAATCAGCGCTGAGACACAGGTTTATGCTAACAAGCAGCGAGTTTCCCAAAGTCCCTCAAGTATGTGACATCTGCTGGCTGCTCCTCTGATGGGCACTGTGTCAGAAGATGCTTTGTAAAGTGTCATAAAGAGTCATGGAATGATTTGGGTTGGAAGGCATCTTTAAGCTCATCCAGTTCCGCCAAGATGTTATCATGTATCTCAAAGAAGTCAGATTGAAGGTTTACTCAACACTGGTCTGTGCCTGAGTTAAATGTATGCCCAAGTCTCAGACACGTGATGAGTCCCTGATGCTCAGGAGACCCTGTAAGGCACAGCACTGTCCTGGCCCACTTGGGAGCACAAGGCAATGTGCTGCCTGTCCCTGTGACACATGACTTGGTAGCATTTAACATTGGACTCCTCAAGTCCGCTCTTTTCCCTCCTGTGGTGGGAAATGGGGAAGAAGGTTTCCAGGCACTGATAAAAAACGGATAAGCGATGTGTGGCACCCTGCCACTTGGGGAATCCTGCGATGGCAGTTGCTCACACTGTCCTGGAGGGAACTAATTGGATGGCCTGGGAGACTGCAGAGCATGGTCACACATCTTATTCCCAGCACTGCAAATAGCTCCTTGCTTCAGACCCGTTTTGTGTAAAGTTTGTCTAGGGCAGGCAACAAAGACCAGAACATCAGAGCTAGGACCTTGCCTGCTCTTTCTTCTTGACGTTAACACCCCTGCTTAGAGAAGTGGAGGAGCAATGGTACCTGTCTTTTAGCAGTGCATCCCAGCCAGGACTCCCCGTGCATTGAAACTAGAGTGCATTGGATGCCACTACATACAGGACACCTTCTTAACTCCAACTAAAGCTTTGCTTTAAGCTGTGCATGCGCTTGAGTGTGCTCTTTTGCTAGCAGAGGTCTGGATGGAGGCACTCCCAGCCACTATTTCCTGTAATAATTTGCCTCCCCAAGAATTCCCCCGGTTTTCCTCGTTCTCATTCGTTATTAGTGACATCTAGTGACCAGCAAGAGTCGTGCAGCAAATTAATGGAACCGTAATTAATAAGGTAGACTGAACTTACATGACATGAAAGAACCTGGTCAATTAATTTAGCAAGTGTTTCTTACGGCTGCCAATAGAGAATTCAGACAGGCAGGATCTCCACTATTTGAAACCGTCCTCCCATTCTTCAGCCTTCCGCAGAATGCCAAGGGCTGCCCCAGCTCCTGCAGGAGGTCCGACAAAGAAGGGCCTCAGCTAAGGCTTTCCAGGTTTTATGATCTGGGTCACAGCCTTGGGGTTTGCATTTGGATGTGCTTTAAAGGGCCTGATTTTCAGGTAGGGAATCTTCAGCTCCTTATAAACCAGGTTTCTTCAGGATACCTCAGTTCCCATCTGAAAAGTCGAGCAATTCTAATGCCTTTTTGAACCTGCTTTCCTGATAAAGTAAGAATGTTTAATCACTTAGTGTATTGCCACCATTTCACTGACTCTCTGCTCCCTACCAGTTTGCACCCCAAGTGATGAAGGACTCTTTGACTCCAAGGCTGTTTTGGGGTTTAATATACCTCCACAAATGCACACAAAAGAGGCTAAGCCCATGGTTTGTGGCTTAGAAGCAGTTCATCCTTCCAAAGCATCCCATCACTCTTCTCCCTTAAGGCTACAACATTTTTCCCTTATTAGCTTTTGAGCCTGGGAGCAGTTTGGAGGGCTAGTAGCAAAATTCATGTTTCTCTTTGAGCCTATGCTGTACTGGTCTGTCTGCTCCTGGGTCCACACTGGTCCCCAGGCTGCTGGAAGGGTGTGTAAGGACTATGGACCCTGCAAGGTGAGGGCAGATTGCGCATGCTCCAGCCCACAGGCCATCAAGGTGGATCTTAGAATCACAGAACCACAGACTGGTTTGGGTTGGAAGGGACCCTAAAGCTCATCCAGTTCCAACCCTGCCACAGTCAGGGACACCTTCCACTCAAGCAGGTTGTTCCAAGCCCCTGTGTCCAACCTGGCCTTGAGCACTGCCAGGGATGGGGCAGCCACAGCTTCTCTGGGCACCCTGTGCCAGCACCTCAGCACCCTCACAGGGAAGAATTTCTTCCTAATGTCTCATGTCAATCTCCCCTCTGTCAGGTTAAAGCCATTCCCCTTTGTCCTGTCCCTATAGGCCCCTGTCAAAAGCCTTTCTCCAGGTTTCTTGTCAGCCCCTGCAGCCACTGGAAGGTGGCTCTAAGGTCTCCCCAGGTCCAAACATCTCAGCATCATTTCCTCTGACAGATGCTGCAGATGGTATGACCAGTAACAGACTGAACACACAAGGTGCTGCAGCCCTGAGCAAACCCAGAGCTAAAAGGACCACACCATTATGCTGTTAGTCAGCACAGATGCTTGTGACAGTGGCAGTGACCTGAAACTGTTAATCTTGTTACTCAGGGAGGGCCTTCAGCCATGGGACTGGCAAGTGTGGAATAAATAAACCTGGCTTTTCTTTCATTCTCTGAGCTGCCTGCCACATTCGGCCCCCACTTAAGGCAAAGAGAACAGTGAAGCAGTGGTGACAGCTGACAAGTGATGCCCTTCACAGCTAACCTGCTGGTGGAAATAGCTGCTGAGATGAATTCCAGACAAAGCTGGCTTAGTCCTGGGTTTGTAGCTGGGAGGCTGTAACCTCCCACCAGGTCTGGTTTAATCTCCTTTACTCAGACTCTTTACGAGGTTTCATTCTGCCTGTACATCCCCAGCCCCTCAGGGAAGTGACTGCAGGCTGCATCTTGCATGTTCACCCTCACATGTAACAGTACAACCAGAAAGAGCCATTGGCTGTTTCATGGAGCATGGGGAGCTCCACAGCTTCTGCACAGCCATCTACTTCAGGGAATTTGTGCCCAGGTAGCAGGGTTTGGTGCTAAAGAGAGTGAGCTTTCTGTTGAGATCAGTTTGATCTGCATCACTGGTGCCTGTGTTGAGATAGAGCATCTGGGGAGCTCTGGAAAGGCTTTTAGAAACATCAGGTAAGATGAGGCCAATTCACAGTCTGTTAGGCATTTTGTCTTCATTGGCATCAACAGGCTATGTCTATTGTGACATCAGGTCTTGCACTAGAAACCTTCTTAGCTGTACCAATGCTTCCTTGCAAAAAACCTGACAAGTTAGTTTAGCATCATTGGTCAATCTTTAGTTCTGCTGCAGCAGCACATTGTGGTTATTTAATACAACTTTCCTAAAGTAACAGCTGAAGTGCTGGGACTTGAGAGAGCTGAGTGTAATTCTTTGCTGCTCCAGACTCAGATCTTTGGCAGATCAAAGCACAATGCTCTGATGTAACAGAGGTACCCAAATACACCTCAGAGCCCTGGATGAGCGGATGCAGTGCAACAGCATAATAAATACACAGTTACTTTGCGTGAAGGTGTAGAAAGAAGTAGAAAGACATCATATGTGAACATCATGATAAAACTTACATGAAACAGTTCCACGAGAGCCTAGCCAGCTCCAAAACTCAAAAAAGAGTCTTAAATTGCTTTGTCTCAAAACTTGAGCACAAGAACATTGTTCCAACCAGTAAAACCAGCATCCTAGCACTCCAGTGAGGGCTGAGTGGCTGTAACAGGATTTGGGTGCTAGGAAAAACATCTTCGGGTCATGTGTTGCTGATTTTAAACATCTGCAAGCAAATAGCCTGTGATTCTCACATGCGGGGAGTTACCTGGCTTATAAATGTACCTACCTTATAAAATTTGGCATCTGTTTGAGCTCTTCTGCCATCAAAAGGCCCCTGGGGGGTATTTAGGATGTTTTCGCATAGAGAGAGGGAGTGAAACAGATTTTTAGCTCTAGAACACCACCAGCTGCCTGGCATGGGCTTCATGCACACAAAGATATAGGGTCTGGACACAAAATCTGGTATCCAGGCACAGTACTGGAACCTACAAGCTTCAAGGCTGTTTGTGGAGATGTGACCAAGAAACGTCCTGTTTTCTCTGTGAGTCAGTTGATCCCAGTGAGCACTGGCACAGACCTCGTGTGTGGAGCCTTTTGGATGTCCATGGCTCTCTATGACGGTGCCTTTACTCTCTGACTGCTCCTGTCCTTCAGCTGCCCATGTGGAGCCTCTCGGCAGGAAGAGGGAAGCACTTGTGAATAAGAACATGATGAGTTAATTAGTTAACATGAGACAACCTGAAGGTGGGAAGAGGCTACAAGACCTTAAAGGTCATTGTCAGTACGTTATCAAACTATAGGATAGCTTTCCATAAATGCCACCTTTGTGTATTTCTCATGGAAGGGATGTTGTCGATACTGAGAGAATTTTTCACCTCACAAATTACTATCGAACAGCTTGGCACCGTGCTCCAATTTGAAACCTATCTTATTTAGCAGACAATATGAAAGAATGCCTAAATTATTTTCCAGCAATATTTAAAGCACACAAAGGTATGATACTAAAAATCCATCTGAATTGAACAGATGGATGCAGAGCTTGCAAATCAAATCAGATCAATCAATCTCAAATCAGATTTTATAAATACCTTTGTGTCACAGTCTTTCTTTGCCCTTTCTATAAAATGCTTTTATGATGACAACTTTATTGGTGATGAAGTTATTTCTCTCCTGACTTTCAGAACACAATAACCTTGTTTGCCTTCTGAGTATTACGTATTCTTATTTTTCTCCCAGTCATAATGGCGTGCACTATTTCCCTTTCTTTTGTTACAAGTTATTTGGGTTTCTTTCCATAGTGATGTCTCCTTGAGAGAAAGAGACGCGATAATTAAAAGGATGGGATATCTCTTGATGTTTCAAGTCTGTGATGTGTGAAATATTAAGAATTATTAAAGAGAAGTTGAGTAAATTTGTCATGTCTTTGAAAACATAGACAAGAATCTTCATCTAGGTCTTTCATGTTTTTTACTTCCAGGCAACACTTATGCAGGCTTTCTAAAATTGCCTTATTTCACCCAGGATACTTTAGCTTCTCCATTTGTCCCATGCATTGCAGCCATGTTTTATCTGGCATGGTCCATCAACGTATCTCAGGTATGTCTTGAACGCAGCCAAGCAAAGGTTACACCTGGGAGAGATCCATCCGTAAGGGAATTCAAGGTGAGTACATATATTGGCAAGTTATGAACATGGTTGTGTTTGTGGCACGTGAATTTAAAAGGCCTGCTAAAATTGAATGGACCAGAGATGCTCTTGAATAGAAATGAATAGATAAGAATCATTTTCTCCTTTGTCCCAATGAGGAAGGAAAGACAATCCTTTCCTGTAAGGTGATGAGCTGCAGAGACCGTCACTTTCGGGGCCTTTGGCTCATGCTAGTTGATATAAAAGGTCTGTTTGTGTTGGGGTAACTTTATGGGTACCACCAGCAATACATCATTGAAGCTGCTCATTCTTCCAACATGTTTGTTTTTCCCTTTCTGACCCTTGTTTTGCAGCCATTATATTGAAAAGCAACAGCAAGTTTTATGTTCATGGAGTTTTTAGCTTACTGGCCTTATGGTAGCAGCTGAAAATTGATCAGGTAAGCTCTAAAGATTTCAAAGGGTTTTGGCAGGGAAAAATTAACCCACATAGTGTTTTAAACAAATCTCACCAGCCATTCTGTGGCAGAACTCCAGGCTCGCAATAGCTCTGGGAGCTCATTAAATTGCTTTTCTGATCAGTGTGCATTTCTGTATTTAATATGACACGGTTAGAATCACAAACAGAAACCAAGTGGAGACGATGCTGCAGACCTTTGTAAAGAGATAAGTATGTCTTGCTAGGATAGCTCAAGGCACTTCTAAAACATTAGGCATTGCTTATGTTTGGCAAGCAAGCAGGAAAGCACCTCCTGGGCCATTATCTGCTAAGCTTCTGGGCTCACATAAATCAATTTTCTGTATCTTCATCTGTTAGCAGCTCTGGCATCTCTTCCCTGCCTCTATCGTATCTCCTTCAATCACATCTTTAAGGGACCCATGGAATGCTTAAAAAGGAAATGTGACTTAATTTCATCTCAGATTTTGGGCCTCTCTCTGCTCAATTCATTAGCGATAAAGAAGCTGTCTGCAGCACTCTAGTCCCTGCAGTGGTGGATCAGTCTTCTTCCATATGTCTGCTCCTAACGAAGAAGTTGAAAAGGCACCAAAGAAGGATTTAGATCCCTAAAGACAGGTACCTAGTGCCATTTGAGATGTCTTGGGATAAACAACGCATCCGTATGTGTTTGATGAATAGGACATGAGATTTATCAGCCCCTATTCTCCTGGAGAAGCAGCTGAACATGTACCACAGAACATCCCTAGAAATCCATATTTAGGAAACTGAATCCTACCCACAGGGACATATCAGATCTCATGATGTGGAATACCATGCTCATCTCCATGAATCCAGTAAGCCCCTTGAAACCAAAGCCTTGGGCTAGCTTAAGACCCAGAGCCTTAGTTTGGTTTGAACACTCATCACCAGCTGGATCCAAACAAAGAGCCTTTCACTTTAGATTGTCTTACAGAGAATCCAGTCCCATAGGCAGGTACAGGAGTCATTTTGAGGAAGTCAATAGACTTGTCCTGGCCAAGGTTAATGTGCAGCTTGCATTGTCAGTCCCTGGGGTGCATGATGAGAAGGAAGGGTGCCGACAGAGGATCTCTCCATGGCAAGCTTCCTGCCAATACGCTGTTGGCAGCCCCAGCCTCAGCCACTGCTCTTGCTCTGATATACAGAGCCAAACTCCAGCCAGACCTGTCACTGCAGTTTCCAGATGATGTGGGAATTGCGCTGCTGCAGCACAGTGACAGCTACACAGAGTCCTTTCGTGGCTGGAAAACCAGAGAGGGAGCCTCCCAAAAGCTATAAAAGAAGAAAAAGGAGACACAATGAAGGAAGAGCACATGCATGCAAAAATGCAGCGAGAGACAGGCTACAGATGACAAGGAATACTAATGGGAACTTGAGCAGCATGAGAAGGAAGACAAAGGAGCATATAGCTTTTGTAGTTACTGAAAAATAAGAGCCCAAAATATCTGCCATGGCAAGAAAAGCTTCATTTCCTTCAGCCTTCTCACTGAAAGGTAAACTGTGACCTCCATTTTACTGCATTTAAAGAAAGAAGTAGCACTGCAGACCAGAACAGGAAAAGACCTGGTTAAAGAATACTTAGAGAAGTGATAACATCCTGAAGAACAGGCAGAATTTCCCATCCTGCTCTTAGCAGTGAGGTGAGCGGTTTCCTGGACCCTTAAGGGTTATGTTTGCCAACTCCCTGTACCTAGGGAATTAAGGAGGGCAAACAGCGTAGTTTATCTTTCAGGAGTGAAAGAAGAACCCAGGAAACTGGAATAATCCAATACCCAGAAAGACAGGAGAGAAAATTATTGAACAATCTCCTCGCATTCATCTAGGGAATAATAAGCTGATAAATCCAGCCAGCAGAGATTATTCAAGAACTGACTTTCTCAAACCATCTCTAATTTCATTCCTTGTCAGAGTAACCAGCCAAGCGGATAAAGAGGAAGCAGCAGATGTGATCTGTCTTGCATTTATTGAGAGTATGACGTTGTCTTGCATGACATTCTCTTCAGCAAAGAGGGAAATCGGGCCTGGCAGGTGCACCCATCAAACTTGTGGACGATTCTGTTGAGAATGATACCAAGAGCTCTGGAGGACAGGATTAGCAGAGGCTGGATTAGTTGGAGAAATAGTAGGAAATCAATGCAGATAACTTCCTTAAAAATAAACGCAAAGTAATACGGAATTCAGGCAGAAATGGATGATTTCTTCTGTATATGCCACTGCTGTAGCGATTCTTTAGAAACTATTTGTCTTGCAATGTGAATTGTGTGCTTTCTTTCCATAAAGAGTCACTGGAAAAGCACAAAACTACCAGGCTTCATGTCTCCAGAAAGAGCTGAAATTCTCCATGCAGGTCTGCTCCTCTCCTCAGTTATTCCAGCCCTGTGCTATCCACCAAACCTCATTTTAGATAGTGTTTCCAAACACTTGGTCTGTCAGTTCCCAGCAAAATAGTCTTCATGGAAAAGAGCATCGCTAGCAACATTAAGATTTCCCTTGGCAGAGGAAAGGATGATGGCTTGGGATGAATCTTGCAGAGTAATCAGTTAATTATCCATGGCTCTCTTCAGTGCTGAGTCCCCACTTCTGGTTGAAAATTGAAGTAAAGGGCATTGCTGGGGAGTTGAATGCTTCATTTCTATATTGCTGTAGATATTACCTTTCCCCTATTCCTTTTGGAAAGATGCACCTGGACTATATAGCTGAAAGAAAGGACGTTTGGGACAACTAACATCTCAGACAATAACAAATTGCTTGGATTGAGTAGCATATGCCAAAGACTTTTAATACCAGAAAGACCAAGCTGCTAACAAAGCTATAGAAACTCTTAGTGAAACATGCTGCAAGAGCTTAGGACATCTACCAAAAAAAAAATCCCCTGTAAAAACTAAATCCTGCAGCAGACAATTTGCCTGGAAGATTAATTAAGTATAAAGAGATTTCTGCAGCATTTGGCTTAGCATGATATAAAAAGGACAAACCAGCAGCTGAAAAGAAAAGCGTATGTGTCTCTAGTTTACTAAATGCTGGGGAAATGCCAGAAGAATACAAAGCTAAGGAGAGCCTGGATGTACCCGTGTGCAGAGCTGTAGGTATAGGGTATGCAGACACAACAGTACTTTCAAAGCTGTTCCCAACCTGTTACTTTTCATGTACGTGACGTAACTCGCACAGAAAGACATGAGTTCTGTTTACAAACATAGAGGACAATAAAGAGATTTGATCGGAGAATTACACTTTTTGAGGCAATATTTAGAGGGAAACCTCCACATTTTTTCACTACACATGGAGAAGAGCAGGAAGGAGGGAGGAGAAGGAGTATTGGGAAAACAGTTGTGTTTCAAGACAACATGCCTAGCTACAAAACCCAGGAGCACACGTATGTGTTTCCAAGAAACATACATCCTGGAGCTCAGGTTAAACGCACAGACTCTGCCTGTGATTTCCGATGTAAACTGAAAACTTGCTGTTGTCTTTTTCCCCTTGAGGGACTTTGCAAAATTCATCAGGTCCAAGCTCATTGTCCCTGTCTTCTGGCCAGTATTGCCTTAGTAAATACAATATATGAGCATTGGCAAATGCCTTGCACTGCAAACATGTCAATTTTAATATATCAATACATTATTTGCTTGTAATCACCAATGCAAGGTATGTCCAATAGAAGCTGATTGATGTAGATGAGACACTGAGTCTGCAACTGTCCTCTTGCTAACTTAGAACCATTTCAGAAAGCAGGGTACCTCCACTAAGATTCTGGATGTATGGGAGATTTGTCCAATTTTAAGTGACACCAAAAGCAGGTGTGTGTTCTGTGACAGCCATTTGTGAACAAAACTGTATGTTGCTTCCCTACCCGCTTGGCTCCTAGAATGGACCCCATTTACTCTGGACATGCGTCTCCACTCTTTCCCACTAGTGTAGGTCAAGGGGGCTGTTTGTACTCCATTACCCATGGAAGCTTTATCATCCAGGAAGAAAACTGCCCTGTGTAACAAGTCCCCTGGCTTTCCCAGGCAGAAGGTCCATGTGTAGCCCAAGCTACATAGCCACTTCCTCCTGTGCTTCCAGCTTGCTGCCCATATTGTCGCACTCTACAACCTGGCAGGGGTGTCCCTGGGTCCCCTGCTGCTGTCCCAGAGCAGTAACATCCTTTAGCTCTTTAATCTCAATGCATACACCATCACAGACATGTCCTTGGATACTTGTTCCAACATAAGTTAGACGACAACTTGATCCCTTCCAAAATTACGGCTGAGTTAGCTGATCATTTCCTCCCTTCGCTTGGCTGCATACATTGCTGCTGGGTGCCTGTGTAGGCTGCCTCCTCATTTGTCAGGTTTGCAATTCCTTTGTCAAAATCAGCCTCCACCGTTTCAAGGTCAAAAGTTTCCTAGTACCACGGCAGCTTTTTGGGTGCAATGAGAGATGAATTGCTCATCAGAAAGATGTCAGAATTACTGAAGCATAATTAACCCTTATTGTTTCCAGTGGCAGGCCAAGTCTAACCAGCCCCAGATGAAATTAATTTGCTCTATAAATCCTAGTTATGCTAACATTTGATATTATAGATGTGTGCAGCCTGACAGATGTATTTTTATTAGGCTGTGTGCAATCTCCATTTGCATGGTAATGAAGCCTCCCAACAGCGTTCAGCAGGTGAGATGGGAGATGAACTCCTTCCATCAGCACCACCACTTGCATCTCACCATCAGCGGTATTTGTCAGACACACAAAAACCTGATTAAACTGACAACCGCTGCAGCATCGCTTACATCCTTACCATTAAAGTGCAGGACTAGTGCAATGCCTGAGCACAGGGCTAGGACCTGCCACCACCAGTGATGGGCTGAGCTGCTGCTGAATCATAGTTTAACCAGCCCAAAATTGGTTTTAAGATAAACTAATTTATACTCACTGTTACCATAATATTGGAGACCTTTTGCCATCCTCATTGCTTTTATGGCCCAGCGTGCTGAGCTTGCTGCAGGTGGCTCTAGACTTTAATTCCTGTAAAAGAAGAATTATCCCAGTGCCACATCTCAAGGTTAAACTCTTTATAGCAGGACCTCTAACTGCATGGGCAGCACCCAGTGTCGTTGTGAAGGGGACTGATGTAATATATCAGACCGAACCAATGATAAACTCCTCCTGCATTCACCTTCCAGGTGTGGTACCCTTTTAAAACAAAAGCAAAGCCATGCAGACATCTCATTAAGTCTCTATTTCAAACCTCAATTGGCTCCTCAGTTGATTTGTGGTTAATTGATGCAATCAGGGACACAGCTGAGGCACACTGAATGCTTAGCAATTGTAGCACAGTGGTTCCTGACAGCACCTCACTAAGCATAGCACAAGGAAATCCTGCTTCCTGGGAAAGGTCCTGCACTCTAGGGGAGCCTGTCACTGCTGTTGTGATTGCTCCTGTCAGCCTGCATTAAGAATGAATCCAGGTTCAAGTTGCTAATACCTGCAGTTATCCGTCGTCTGCAGGCAGGGGTTGGGGATTGCCCTTTCCCTTTCTTCAGGGTGCAAGGATGGACATGGGGGAACCCCTCATATCTCCTTAACTCAGCATCACTTCCAACCTCTGCCTCCAAATTTCTTCCCATTGGATGCTCCAGTGCACATCTCTGTCATCTGTAATTATGACCCCCATGTCCCTGGTAGCACTACCCACTCGCAAAGCAATGTGGTGCTTTGGGACTAGATTTCCAGTTATTTTAGGTTCTTCCCAGTGTTTTATAACCTGGGTAAACTTTGCATGGCCCTTCTCCTATCTGCAGAAAGCTGCTTTGCAGAAGGCTTCAGTCAAATCAGTTTCATTGCTCTGGATAAAAGGAAGGTGGGATTTATTCTTTATATTTATTGTTTTTAAAGGCCTCTGCTTCTTCCTGTAGGGATTCACCCCTACCCCCAGTGCTCTGGAGGAGAAGCTCCAGATTCGGTAGATCCATCCTTCATGTCAGGAGCAGCAGCAACTATGAAAAACCACTTCCATCTGTCAGGAAGACCGCAGTAGGGAAAAAAGCCTGTCAATTGCATGGCCAGGGGCAGTTTAGGGCTGGAATTAAATCCAGGGGAGAGTAGATCCACGCTGGACACATCTTCAGGCAGCTCAGAGGGATTTCTGCATGGAGGAAGCACTCAGGTTGGGCTCTCCCTAGTTCAGGTGCTGAGGAGGAAAGCAGGGAGCTGGTCTTGCTCCCACTGAGCTCTGGGTTGGCCAGAGAAGGTAGAAGGTGCCAGGTCAAGAGGCATTCGTACCCTCACTAGGAGCCTAATGCCATGCAAGCAGATGGGACGTGGGCTTTCCTTCTGAGAACAGCCCATTAAACAGGTTCTTGTTTGCCCATGAGTAATTTTATTTTAAGCATACAGCCGCTATGCAAATAATGATGTTCTGAGTATTTGTGTGCTATGTAACCCTCCTGTTTTGGGATGGTTCTTGCATCACCAAGGGGCTTATTTTCATGCTAAGCTGGTTCGTAGCATATCCAAAAACATAGGAGTGGTATTTACCCTGGGTAAAATGTTTCCTGATTTCTCATTTTAGCCTTTTCTTTCAGCACCCCAAGCAAACAAATGTAAAAGCCTGCCGTAACAGTAATGAGAAGAGTGGACAAGAGACTAGAAATGATAATGTGCCTGTTTAACTGAGCTCTGGTGGGCTCTAACCCCTCTTTCCTAATGAGACTGGGTTTGCACACTGCACAGCACCATTCATCTGCCCGTCTCCCTTCTCATGACTAATACTGAAGCTGCTGCCCAATTTAAAGCTCATCAGACATCATTTGAGCTCCGGAATGTAATTAAATTCCTCTAAGTTGTGTAAGAGTTGCTGGCTGAGTAGAGAGATGCAAATTGAGTGCATCCTCTGAGGGGAAATTGCCAGGAAAAGCTCAGCAGTTACTGTGGTTGCTGGCAGGTTCATAGGCACAAGAGTTCCCGATGGCCAGGAGTGCATGTGGAGTGCGGGTCCAGCTTCTCATCAGCAGAGGTTACTGCCTTGGTGGTACTCAAGCCAGTGGGAAACCAGGCAATGTTTCTTGAGCTGCTGCAGGGATAGGAGTAGATACAGTGGTCCTGGGCAAGGGGCTGTGCTAGGCTGGATGATACTTCCCTGAGCACTGCCTCAGGTTCCAGATGTTTTCAGCTGGGATATCCCATGCAGAGTTCACCTTGTGTGCTCAGTAACCACCTGTGTAACCCTCTTTTCTCCGGTCCTCCATCACACATGTAAACTTTCTTCATTGCCACATTTCCAGGCCAAACAGTCCTAGCCTGCTTGTCCATGCTTTCCTTGCACAGAAACCACAGAATCATAGAATGGTTTGGGTTGGACCAGGACAGACCCTGACCATCCCCACTGGCGTTTGTTGAAGTGCCTCCTAACAAAACCCCGTGAGATGCACAGCCAGGAGCTGTACACCCTGTCAAAGCTGTGGGCTAGCAGCCATCACCATGATGGTCTCCAATACCTCCTTCAATCCTCCTCCAATGGTTTCTAGCACCAGATTTGTTTTTCCAGCACAGGCTGGCATTTATTCAGGGATCCACTAGCGCTATCTGTGGTGATTGAATTTTGCTGATGTCATAAAAGGATTTGTTCCTCTGTTGTTTTCTGTAGCATCAAGTAATTCCCATTAAATAGTAAGTAATTGATTTACCCTGTTTGTCTGGGGCTTTTTTGCCTTGTGGTTTGTTGGGGTTTTTTGCAACTAATTGATTTATTTAGCCATTGCAATTACAGTAAATCGGTTAACTAAAAATCATGCCAACTAATTAATTTACTTGGTATTTAAATATAAGGAATTGCCATGAATGACTGCAAATTACTCGCAGACAGGGCAAATTTTCTTATCACTTGCAGGAAATGGGATGATTAATTTTCTAATGTTATTTATATGTGCTCTTCTCCTGCCGTTCCACCTGCTGAGCAATCCACAGGAAAATCCAGTTAGTGAGGCTGATCACAAAGCACTGAGTCCCCTGGTGCTCCTTTTCCAAGCTCTTCTTAGCTGTATGAGGCAGAGTTATGTTCCCAAAAAGTATACGGGGGTAAAAAGAAGCGTTCTAATGTAGGAGTCTGAATACCTTGCTAATAGGTTTCAACTCTCATCTGAGGATTCTCTGATGTCTAATAAGGCTTAACTTCTTTAAAGAGGGAAAATCCAGTTAGAATATATAACCTTTGTGATTTGTCCCCTGGTGGAAAGTAGCTGAAAGAGTAAAAAAAGTGATGGAGAGAATCACAGAATCACAGAATCCCAAGGGTTGGAAGGGACCTAAAAAGAAGTGTAAGGGAGACAGATACCACCAGGAAAAATCACAATATCCTTGCTTCTATAATAGGAAAAACTATGTGAACAAATAGATTTCATTCCTTTCAGGAATGAGGCTGAAGTATCTCTGTGCTGGGAAGGATAGGATTAATGGTGTGTACTGCTCTGAAAGCTCTTCATTCCTAGCAACCTATCCTTAATTGCCACACCTGCACACACGGCCAGGATAAAAATCCATGCACTTGGCTGTCACAAAGCAAGCATCAGATGCTGCATCATGGGAAGAAGAGTGGCACACAGAGATCAGACCTTGGGGTCCTTCTCTGGGCTGCTTCAAAGCCCAAAGGCACAAGGGATGCTGCCCTGGCCCAGAACACTGAGGCTCTCGAAAGAAAGTGGTTTTGTTTAAAAGAAAGAGATTTCTTTAAAAGTCTCTGTTTTCAGACATAACTTGTTTGGTTTTTTTTAATAAGATTTTTTAACAGATCTTACAAGATCTTTAAAAAGATCTCTAAAATGACATGTGCTCCTTCCTGGAACTGGAGTCAGCTCTGCACTGCTTAAGTGACATGGTGGTCACAAATCAGCCGCTTCTTTGGCTTCTCCTCAGCATTCCCTGCTCCAGGGGATCTCTCCTTGTCCACCATGCTTACCTTGTTCCTCCACTCCTCCTTGGCTTGCCTTCAAGTTATTTTCCCTTTATCATTGTCCAGTTCCTAGTCACAGAATCAACCAGGTTGGCAAAGACTTTCAAGATCATCAGGTCCAACTATTCCCTAGCACTGCAAAGGCCACCACTAACCCATGTCATTGAGGGCTTTGCCTACACGGTTTGTGAGCACTTCCAGGGCCGGTGACTCCAGCACTGCCCTGGGCAGCCTGTTCCAATGCCTGACTGCCCTTTGGGGAAGGAATTGTTCCCAGTATCCAGTCTAAACCTCCCCTGGTGCAGCTTGAGGCTGTTTCCTCTTGTCCCATCCCTTGTTCCTTGGGAGCAGAGCCCAGCCCCTCCTGGCTCCATCCTCCTGTCAGGCAGTTGCAGAGAGCGATAAGGTCCCCCCTGAGCCTTCTCTTCTCCAGACTGAACCCCCCAGGTCCCTCAGCCGTTCCCCATCACACTTGGGCTCCAGGCCCTACACCAGCTCTGTTGCCCTTCTCTGGACCCGCTCCAGCACCTCAATGTCTCTCTTGTCATGAGTCCTGTAGGATAGCAGATAAAGAAATACAAGGTGAAAACAACCTCAGTGAACTGTATGATCATAAACTTATTTGCCAGGCTAGACCAGGAATGAGTCACTAATGAAAACAAGGGGTGAATTTTAAGCAACTCAGGGTAGGTTTTGCTCTTTTTTCACAGCTGAAAGTCTCCCTAGCTTGGAGCTAAGAATAATCACTTCATTATTTCTAAAAAGAGCTGGCAGGTGCCCAGGCCCTGTACTTGATAAAGTGTTGAGAACTGAGGCAGCCATAAAGGAGTTCCTTTACGAGATTTGATGTTCCACTTAAAATCAGCAGAGTCTCTGCTAGAGTTAATTGGTGTCAGAGAGCTGTTTTCCTCTGGAGCACCTCAAAGAGACACCGGCAGAGAAGCTGCCTTGCTCGATTTTCCATGTTTCACTTCCTTCCCTTTGCTTCCCAAGGGGAAAAAAAGAAAAGAGAGAAAAATCTCAGGTATGAATACAGATGAGAAGCCTGGAATTTGCCACTCCTGAGTTGCTGCAGGGACCCAGGTGAGAACAAATTGTGACAAAGATCTAAATTTGCAGGGCATTTAGGCACATGCTTCAGCAAAGCCTGTGCTTGTTCAAGCATTCCCTTTCCCAAATTGAGCTCGATGTGTTCACATCACTCCAGCTGATGATCCCAGGGAGAGCACAAGCAACAGTGATTTTAAACACTTCCCTGCGATGCCCACCTTGCTCTGAGACGCCTGGAGGTGAAATGGTTTTCACAAGGAAGGGAACATGCCTGGTTTTTGCAGGTTGGTTTATTACTATGGCAACCAATACACCTCCCTTCTCTCACCCTGCAGCACTGGTTTGAGAGGTCAGGGAGAAATTTCAGCTGAGAGTGCACTTCACTTTCCTACAGCTGCTGTGGCAATCCTGAAAGTGAAGTTCAATGGAAATCCAGTTAACTGGTATGTCCCACACAGCCAAACATCTGGATGGCTTTGCTAGGCATAGAATGGCTGGGGTTGGAAGGGATCTTAAAGCTCATCCAGTTCCAACCCCTGCCACGGGCAGGGGCACCTTCCACTCGAGCAGGTTGCTCCAAGTCCCTGTGTCCAACCTGGCCTTGAACACTGCCAGGGATGGGGCAGCCACAGCTTCTCTGGGCACCCTGTGCCAGGGCCTCAGCACTCTCACAGGGAAGAATTTCTTCCTAATGTCTCATTTCAATCTCCCCTCTGTCAGGTTAAAGCCATTCCCCTTGTCCTGTCCCTACAGGTCCTTGTCAAAAGCCCCTCTCCAGATTTCTTGTCAACCCCTTTAGGCACTTGGAGCTGCTCTAAGATCTCCCTGGAGCCTTCTCTTCTCCAGCCTGAACAACGAAGCATCTACGGTGCTCTCTAATTACTAGGGAATGAGCACAGGCTAGAAGAGGGGTTTTCATATGATGAAGGCAAACAGCTGGAGTTGGACACAAAGCCAGAGCCCAGCGTGTACAGCACACAGAAGGAGGCGAAGTTTTGCAGCAGCACCTTTTCAGCCTGGGGAGAAGCAGGCAGTTTGAAAGCGAGAGGCTGAGCTTGGAGAAAGTCACATTTGCCAGGCTGTGCAGGAGTTTAACTTGCCATTCAAGAGAACATCAGCTTCTAAGGAAAATTACTTGCTTTCATAGATGAGAAAAACATGGTTTGATTTGGTTTTAAGAGAGAAAACTTCTCTTCCTCGCTTCCAGTTACTGCCTAACAATTGCCAGGGAAAGCAAACAGAAGGCAGAGAATTAGCCTTACTTTAGGCAATCACAGCTACAGCAGCATTTCACTTCTGCAAAGGATGTTACAGCCTTAATGGCTGTTTTTCCTAGAAAAGCAGCCCTAAAGGAGCCCTTTCTGACCGCAGGCCTTTGCCTGCCCTTTCATCCTGTTCCAAGATGGTTGATGTTCTTTGGTTCACCAGCGCCAGCAGCTTCTGTGTTTGGAGAAACACAGCAGCCCCAGTGGCTGCTTATTTCCTAAGGTATGCTTTGAATGTGCAGACAGTCCCTTTCCTTCCCAGAAAACCCTCACAGCAGAGAGGAGATGCTGCTCTAAAGGAAGATGCTCTCTGAAACAAGCCCCCAAAACCAGCCACAGCTGATGTCCCCCCTCCTGCTGCAAATAAACAAGCATTAATTTATTTTCCAGTTCTACCCATTCTATGATTTGAATGCATTCCCCTGCTTTTCAGTCATCCTGCTACCATAGCTCACTTGCTAATCACCCCTCTCCTCTGTTCAGCTTGCTTTCAATGAACAAACACATAAACAACCTCTCAAAGCAGCTCTCTCCTTTTGTGTCTCCCATCTCCCCCATTACTTTAAGCTCACCCATTCTATCCTGGCAGCTCCTGCCGCTCCCGCCTTGCAGAGGAGGCTGAACTAAAGAGCTTGACTTTGATTTACTATTGGTCCTAATGAACCAGATTCCAGGAAAAATGTGATTTGGAGAGAGCTGTGACCACCACATGGTGCCTGGGAGTGACTGGCAGGAACTTCACCAGCACTTCCAGGCTCCAACAGCTGTCCATCAGTAGCGAATATTTAGAACCATAGAATTCCAGACTGGTTTGGGTTGGAAGGGACCTTAAAGCTCATCCAGTTCCAGCCCCTGCCATAGGCAGGGACACCTTCCACTAGACCAGGTTGCTCCAAGCCCCTGTGTCCAACCTGGCCTTGAACACTGCCAGGGATGGGGCAGCCACAGCTTCTCTGGGCATCCTGTGCCAGGGCCTCAGCACCCTCACAGGGAAGAGCTTATTCCTTATATCTAACCTAAATCTCCTCTGTCTAAGTTTGAACCCATTCCCCCTTGTCCTGTCACTACAGTCTCTGATGAAGAGTCCCTCTCTATCATCCTTGTCTCAGGGGCTTGGAATGGATTTAGTCCGTGCTCACCCCTCCGAGGACATCCTTCATGCCATAAGGCAGCAGGGTGGTGAACAACACACCAGCAATCATTGCTGCTGTCAAAGGCAAAACAGCCTTGGGCAGGTTAGCTGCCTTGAAGTGTGATTTGAGATACAAGAATGAATAGAGCACAATGCCCGCAGAGAACCGTCCTCAACCTGCCCCAAGGGATGCTGCCGGTTGGGAATTGGAAGCGCTTTGCCAGGAAGAAAGCCCAAATATTTAGAAATGTGTTTTCATTCCATTTTGGAGTGAATTCTGAATGTTACTCATGACACAGGGAGTTCTGAATGAAATTCTTCTTTAAGCTAATTGTTAAATGCCATTTGCTTTGTTCTAGGGAGGAAAATCTTCCCTCTCATGGTGGTGTATTTTAACCCTGCTCAATCTTATATGCATTATGGAGTTGTTTCATTTTAACTTTTGCAGAGAAGTCAAGGCCAGAATGTGCAGAATGCACAGAACGTGCACGCTGCTTTGTTTGAAGAAAAATGGCAACATGACTCACTGCAGGGTTTTTTTCCCCATTAACAATACAATCAAACCCACCGTGTTCTCTAAAAAGCATTTGCTTTCCCCAAAACCCAGCAATTTCTGATGGCAAAATCTGCTCTCTGGAAAGCTTCCTATTTTGCTGCAGCTGGAATTCACTGGGAGATGATGTAGTCTGGAAGTGCTGATGGAAAACAACCTGGTGTCTTCTCCATTCATAGACTCCCGGAATGGTTTGGGTTGGAAGGGACCTTAAAGCTCATTCAGTTCCAACCCCCTGCCATGGGCAGGGACACCTTGGCTCTTCATTCAAGAAGCTTAGAAGAGGTATGTGATAACACAGTCAACGCCACTGAGCAGTTTCAGCAGGCACCATAACACTCAGGTTGCGGAGTCAATGTGTTGCAGGAGAGATTGATGGAGCACAAATTGCTTTGCGCTGAGTTCTCTGCTTAGACTGAAGGAGCAGAAGTATTAGAGAAGGAAATGTGCATGCTCCACTGGTCAGAGTGAAATCCCCCTCGTGCTTGATCCAAACATTTGCATTTCCTACTTCCCAGCTATATTTGCACCCAGGATTAAACACTGGAGTTTTACTGTGAATAATCCAGGTGTTTGCTGGACCCTAAGGGACAACACTGTGCATTAAGGTACATGTCTTTAGATGCTATACCTGCAGCGCCAGGGCATGTGCTGACAAATATTGTCCCCAGATGATGCTGGTACAAAGGTATTACTAAACTGGTGTGATTTGCTGTAAGAACTGTCTGTGTGGGGCCAGGCACACAATTTTCATCTTTTGTTGATGGGTATTCGTCAAATGGGTCTTTCATCTTTTGGCAGAAGGAAAAATGAGAATGTTCAGGACGGTTATCTCTGGGTCGGTGAGTTATACAGATTTAATCAGCTTCCCTCAGCTGAGCAGCATGACTTCCACCAGGGACACAAACAGTGCAGACTGCAGCTTTATGCCTATTAAAGAGCCTGGCTTGGCCTTCATTAGCGTTAGTGGGGAGATTATCAGACACCTAAATAATTTAGGAGCACAAGTGATTAAGGATAAGAAATGTCCTTCTAGCAAACCTGAAGCACTTCTGAAAGTCCCACTGAAGTCTCATGTTCCCTGCCCAAGGCAGGGCAGCTCTGCATTGTCCCAAGAACATCTTATTCATACTGTGTATTCCTAAGGGCTGTTCAGTAGTGCTGCCAAGTCACTTCTCCCTGACTGCCTGAACAAAGTACTGTTATTTCTTTAACAAGCCATCTGCTCTTGTAGCTCCATAAGCATGGTGATGTGCTAATAGATGCTGGACACGTCCACAAGTGCTGTAATTATTCAGGACATGTTTGCTAACATATGAACATGCCATACATTTAAATGAAGGCTTCCTAAACCATCCCACCAACCGCTGGGAGCCATGGGACATGCTCATCTTAGGCCCAGAGCACGGACGAAAGAGCAAGAGCACTAAAGAAGAGATGTTAGATCCAGAATCTCCATCCTCTCCTCTGAAGGTTGGTCTTTGATGATCCTAAAGGTCTTTTCCAACCTAGTTGATTCTATGATTCTCTTCTAGTGCCCCTAATTTAGAGGCAAGGAGGAGCCATCCTCTTTGCTGTCAGAGTGATGGGGTTTCAGGCAGAGAAGCTGGGAAAGGCTTCTGGCTGCAGGCATCTGTCTCATGTAGCTAATTGACTTTCACTGCGTTATTGGGTGCTGCTCAGTCTCCTGCTGGTGCTGATACAGGAAAAGCTCCAGGAAGAATCAATCAACTGCTTAGCTGAGCATAAAAAGAAACCCTAGTGAGGCCTCAGGGATGGGGAAGAAAATAACCTGAGAAAATAAGAGTTGTAAAGGAAGCAATTCTGCCTGCTGCTAAAACAACCCTTGGAGCATAGAAGAGCTTTGCTCCATTCAGTGATGGAATGGAGCAAGAATTTCTTCTGGGGGAACCGATACCCCCAGGTGCTGTGCAGCAGTGGTAATAGATGGAGGAAGTGCCTAGCAGAATTATTTCTTTCCTGCTTGCTTTGCCAAGGCATAAATCTCTTCCCTGTTCCCTGGGGTATGATTCTCCTCATTGAGGCAGGGAACCCTTTCCATTCAACAGCAACGTTCATTCACTCTTCGTTTCCTAATGCTGCAGGAAGGCACAGCTCCAGCAGCAGTGCCAGGTTATGGTGAGCTCTCAGTGTCTGCAGTCCCCTGTTCACATCAGAGATTTGGGGTGCTGCCTGTTCTAAAAATGATGGTTGCCCTTCCCCTGTACCACCTCCCTCATTAAACAAACAGTGACCAGTCTGGTATCTCCACAAAGCACAGTGAGAAGAGGGCAAGCTGTAAGCCACATCCCTCCCAGACCTTTCCCTCTTCTCTCCATCCTCTTCGCCAGCCCCTCCTCCTCCTTCAGCAAATCCTGCCTACACCTACACAGCACCTCCAAAGCTAAATCATTCCCCCATGAGAAGATGGGTAAGATACCTGACAATGCCCAAAGAAGCAGCAATATCACTGGCAGCAGCAGCTTCTTTTCTCAGCCTGTCCTCTCGAGCCTGGAAAGATAACTTTGCTCACGGCGTCTTCATGGTCCAGGGGAAACCTCCCCCTCCCCATAGCCTCAAGCCTGGGGATGATCAATTCTCTAGAGGTTTGGTCCAGCCCAAGCCACAGAGACACAAAAGAAGTGTTTTGCTGGAGTACTGCCAGGGGGGAGAAACCAGCTGTGATGGGGTTTGCAAGCTGGACTCCCCTACACCAACAGCACCAGAGGGGCCAATGGGCAATTTTATACTGGATAAACTCAGTGGCAGCCAAAAACTTACTAAGTAGCAAAGTCCTTTATAAATAAGTAATGCCAAAGAGACACGGCTGGAATCTCAACTGATAAAGCTGTACTGATCTTCTGCAGTTTTCAGGCAGCTGTCACTGCCTCCTCACCCTGCAGCCAGAGTTCTGCACCTTCACTATGAGATGGCTCTTCAGCCAGCTCCATGTGTCTTTTTCTGCACAAATATCTGCAAAATCCCTGAAAACTGTGTACCTTTTCTTAAAAAAAGGTAAATTACTGTAAGATTTATGCAGCTTTACATTACAGATATTTTCTAATGGTGAAGACTTAAGCGCCCTGAGACAGTGCTTAGTACCCATCACTGCTGGCTTGTAAGAGCAAGTTAGCTGGAATGAATGAAAGAGGGGTTTCCTTTTAGAAGATTTCACATTATCTAAAAAGCACTAAACAAACCATAAGATCATATAATCACAGAACATAAAAGACCCTCTGGTCTAACCACTTGTGGGAAAAGCACCCTGGATAAGATTACTCAGCACCCTTTCCAACTGCATCCTGAAAAGCTCCAGCAATGGGGACTCTACCACATCCCTGGGGAGGTTGCTCCAGTGAATGATGGTTCTTACTGAATATGAGTTGTCATTTCTTCCTTTACCATGGAGCCATCTGAAGTTGAGTTATGCTGAATAAGTTTTGCCCTCACTTCTAACTCAGTAGAAGTTTCTGCCTCAAATCCCCAACATAGGAAATATAATTTCTTCCCAAAATAAGTAAAAGAAACAGGCAAGGAGAAGTTTCCCAGGGCTGGCAATGCCACAGGACACATAATGAAGTCACCTGAAGAACACTTTTCCTTGATGCAAATCATCTCTCTTTGCAGCAAGAGTGAAACAGCGCTGGGAAGGCATCTCCATCCCAAATTATCTGCATCTTCAGTGACACATCCTTCAGCAGCCGGATGCTTCAACACGGTCTGCTGCGAGCAGCCTCCTCCTGTGCAGCTCCGTGACATGCAGTTTCCCAGTGCAGCACACACGGTGCATTCTGCAATCAAACAGAACCAGAAAAACCCTTTATATCCAGGAGAGCAGAGAGGTCTGCTCGCAACTGGCGTTATGTGAGAAAGCCACGCTTCAACTGGCTTGTCATAAGTATTCCGCCCAGTGTGCCAGAGGCTTTTGCAGGAAGCAAATAACAATTGCTGATAAGTGGAAATGAAATTCGGTAGGGAGATTTGCAGGAAGAAAGCAGAGGAGACTGAGCCATCCAGGAGCACTCTGGCAAGCTTGAATCCAGCCCCTGTGCTCTAATGCTGAAGGGACCTAAAGGGCATCAGGGTAAGGACTGAGTAGATCTGCATAACTGCAGCTAAGGGAATAACCGTAAGGGCACCGATCAGCAAAGCTCACCCATCCACAGTGAACATCACCAGCTGGTGAAGAACTTAACCAAACCGCAGCCCTTTGCCATGTAAAGCTGGTGGGTACTGTAAGGTTTTAACCTCCACACATAGGAAGCAGCATACTGCTTACAGCAACAGCTCTGGTGTTACAAACACACTTTACACAGGGTGAAGGTAGGTAATGTCATGTTTATGAAAATAGGAACATGCCAGGGCACATTGCACAGCCACCTGAGAGATGAGCCTATGATTCAAAGACCCTGGAGAGCTGAGGCTATGAAGAGGTTAGTTTTTTGTTTAAATGTATAGATATGTACCTAATCCTAAATGCATTTATAGACATGCTCCATGGGTCCTTTCCAAAAGAAGTTAAAAGCCTTTTTTGCCTTCATAGAGGATGGCTGCAATGGCAAAAGGGCTGAGTTTGGGACTGAAAGCCAGAGATAAGCCACATCCCCACAGGAGAAGACCTGCATTACTCACAGCTTTTATCTGCACCCATCCTTTTCCTACGCCAGTCTTTCGGCTTTCCTGATGAGCTCTCCAAGAGCAATAGCACAGTTCTGAGTGGTGTTATTACTGCCCTATTTCTCCCTGGGGAGCAGATGGAAACGGGTGTTCCTGGTTTGGCTTTTGCACTTTTCCTATGGCACACTCACCAGGAGCCACTTTGTACTCTATTGACCAGTGCTGCAGGAGGAAGCTCAAGACTGTATGGAGACCTGCAAGAGCAGAACTCACACCTTCATTTAGCTGCAGAAGGCACACACACATCAATGATCTGCTAATGGGAGGCTGGATGATACAGTTTCAGTGAGAATGCAATTCATTAGGTGCAGGAAGAAAGAAGGATGCATAATAAATCTGATGGAAATAACGTAGTTTTGAAGGTACTGACACGAATGACAAATTGCATGAAATTTGTTCAATAGGTAGCTTGGGGTAGTCGAGATGTTTCATGTCACCTTTTTTTTATCCATATGCTTCCGCTCTTTTTGAAAGGAGACTTTTATCTCATTTCCATACTTTAAAGGAATAATAGAAACAGTTAAATAATCTGAAAGTTATATGAACTATATAACTGTGGTTTTCTGTTGCAAAAAGAGTGAAGCACGATTTTATTTCCTTATGGCTATTAATTTTATCTGTGGACATGGGCATTTTTCCAAGCCCGGATAACAAGGATACCCTTAGTTGACTTCTGCAGGACTCTGTGAGCCAAACTGAGTCAAGTCAGCAGCATTCCTACAAAGAAAAAATGCTTTTATTAACAAGAGAAAACCAAGGGCTCCAAGGTACATTTGAATAGCAACAGTGTTGAAGGAAATGAGCCTATGGTCTCTTCTATATCGTGTGCCCTCATGGAACAGCTATCACAGCTGTAAAGTTGATGCAAATTGTATTTTCCACCAGCAAGGGAGGACCTCAAGCAGTTAAGTCATCTTGAAAAGCTGCAGTAAGGACAGAAAGCCATCCTGTGGACCATCCAGCTGTTCATAGACTGGTTTGGTTTGGAAGGGACCTTAAAGCTCATCCAGTTTCAACCCCCTGCCATGAGCAGGGACACCTTCCACTAGACCAGGTTGCTCCAAGCCCCTGTGTCCAACCTGGCCTTGAGCACTGCCAGGGATGGGGCAGCCACAGCTTCTCTGGGTGCCCTGTGCCAGCGCCTCATCACTGGAACCACTTCTATCCCTGTTGCGCCAAGGAGGACACGTACAGGGGTAAAAGCCAATGCCAGAGTGTGGTGAACCACACCGCCATCTTTCGACAGTTTCTTCATCTGATAGTCTCCAGTGTCAATCCAAAAAACACTCTTCAACTACAGCTCTCCTCTGCACAAGCGCCTTTAAGATTCCTGCCAACTGTCAGCACGTCTCACTCCTTAAAGGAAGCAGGAAAACTTGTAAGCAAAGAGATCAAGTGATCCAAGCCCCTAAACATTCGACTTCTTTGATTTAACACTTGAGGTGGAGGCTCAGAAAGCTTATTTATCCTGGGATGAAGCAGCCAATTAAACACCCAATGCTTCTGGATGCTGTCAGGGAGGTGTCAATCCCAGCCTGCCTTGGTTGCCAACGTGTGGTGACAACAAAAGGAATGAATAATGCACTCTTTGTAAGGGAAGGCAGAAAATTATAGTCATCTGGGGAGAGAACAACATGCTGGCATCAATGTCTTATCTCTGCCTCGTGTCTAGGGGCAGAGTGATGCTCACTTTACATCCCATTGTCACCCCCACACTTGCGTATTGCTCTGCCTCAAAACATTTGCATATGTGCATTTTGCATATGTCTGCTGTATGTCTGCCCTCCTCAGACACCTGTGTGGCCTGGCAGCTCTTGGCCAGTCTAGCAGTGCACACCCAGCACCCCTTCATGGTGCTGCCAAGCATACAAGATCCAAACCATCTGCATGCACAGCAAAGCCAGAGTGACCAAGCCTTGCTTTGCTGTGCTTATAGCCCCTTCAACAGCACCTCGCTGCTGAGAGACCTCTCCAGAACCACATCTGATCCAGATCAGGAGGAAGGTGAATCCTCTCTAGCTTTTAGAATCCTAGAATTGACAAGGTTGGAAAAGACCTTCAAGATCATCCAGTCCAACCTTTAACCTAACACTGACAAGGCCACCACTAAACTGTGAGCACTTCCAGGGCCGGTGACTCCAGCACTGCCCTGGGCAGCCTGTTCCAATGCCTGACTGCCCTTTGAGGAAGACATTGTTCCCAATATCCAGTCTAAA
The DNA here is from genome assembly GCF_037157495.1 of Lathamus discolor. Lineage (NCBI taxonomy): Eukaryota > Metazoa > Chordata > Aves > Psittaciformes > Psittacidae > Lathamus > Lathamus discolor. Next base: position 7,003,113 of record NC_088888.1, read on the forward strand.
CCTCCCTTGGCACTGCTTGAGGCAGTTCCATCTTGTCCTATCCCTTGTTCCTTGGGAGCAGAGACCAGCCACATCCTACTGCTTCCTCACAGTTCAAACCTCTTTAGAGCAGGTTTTCAGAAGCACAGACCTACTCTGCGTAATGAATTGCACAGCCCCATGTGCACAGCACATATTGGTAGCTTGTTCAAGGCAAAATTCTGAAAGGTATCAAAACTGCAATACAAAATGCACAGTTTTATATTCTTGCATCAGTTCATGGAAAAATAAAGATCCTGTCCTGCCTGAAATGGTTCTTTTCCTTTAAGGTAAATGGATAAAAATTTATAGGCAAAGATTCATTGAAAATTATCCAGGCATAAGCAGCACTTCCCAACAAAAAAGACCCTAAAATTTCAATTGTACAGGTGGGTTGGCCTCAGGGAAAATTAATATCAGTAATATTTCAATGTTTCTTTCCAGAACATCACACATAACCATAGTGTTTTGTACACGAGCATGAAAGTATGCAAGCAGAAAGACGTTGATGGTGTATAACACATTCTCTCCAAGCAGTAAAGTGACTTGTGTGTCATGAGGGTCACACTGAGAGAGTTAGAAAGTGTTCCTCTGAAAATGGCTTGTATCACAATGAGGCTGTTTATTCTGTGGGTGCCAGAACACACTAAAAATTACATATTGAGAAAACTGCCACAAAAAATAAGATACTACCACAGCAGTGAACATTACCTGCTCCAGTGGAAGGCATCCCTGTCCATGGCAGGGGGTTGGAACTGGATGAGCTATAAGGTCCCTTCCAACCCAAACCATTTGGTGATTCTATGATTTATACGCAGCAGTAGGTCTCAAATGTTTACTCCTTAAACCAAAGAGTAGCTAAAACAATCATCGGTCTGTCTGTTCTTACTGAAGCTATCTTTCCAAACCCAAGAACTGAGGGTTGAGATGCAGCTGATGACAAGACAACCCTCAGCAGCTTCCAGTACTACCTTCCAGTAGCTGTTTAGAAGCTGTTTTGCTTCCAGGGAAGTGATTTAACCTTCTACCTCCCCAGGCAGGTCTCAAAGAGAGGAAGACCTTGAGGCAGAACTGTGAGGACTCCAGAAATGCAAATACTTTCCCTAGATGACCATGGGAGGGCTCGGAGGAGACCTCCTGGCTCCTCCAGAAGACACCCTCACACCACCGCAGTGTCATGCTATGAAGAGCCCTATGTTCCTTACTCAACATCTTGCATTCACTCACGTGCTAACTCATTAAACTCCAGACGGCTGTTAGCAGAAAATGAGGAATTGAGTCATGCCAGGACCATCCCAGGACTCCGAGCCAGGCACTCCCAGTCAATATTTGTATCTACACAACCCTTTCCCTTTGATACAAGACAATTTGCAATGTTCCCAGTCTCGAAGATGGGTCTGTCAGCCTCACAGGGGAGAAATGAGCTCTTAATTGATGGCACAATATCCCAGGAGAAAGAAAGCAAGCAGCAGGCAAACAAAAAATGATCCTGATTCTCATTCCTCCTGCACAATGACCCCAATTATACCATATCACATCATTTGCATTGCCACAACGCAGCCTTTTGTATCTGCTTGAGTTGCCATTTTAAACCATTTAATCACGGCCTACCTTTAAAAAAAGGCTTGTAGGAAATGAGACGCTTTCTGCTGATGCAGTTAAGGGAGCTAATTTCAATTCCAAAGCAAACAAGATTTATGCAAGTTAATAGCCTGAGCGGTCCAGGAGCCATCTCAACTAAGGCCCCTGTTGCTCTGTTTTAATAATCCATGGGACAATCCCAAGTATTTATATAAATTGGATCCTCCAGATCTCATCTAATTTCCAGGCAACAGTTTTCCACAGGGGGAGACAACATTTATTACTAATTCCAGAAGTGCACATACGACTTGTGCTGGCTTTGCATGTGGCCCTGAAACATCTGGGGCAGCAGAAAGACAGCTTCCCACTTGGTGCTTACTTGCCAGGATTGAGCACCACCAGTAAAAACAAAGTTGGTTTCAGTGCCTGCAGAGGCAATGGTTTACTCCTTCTCCCACTGCAGGGGCTGCTGGTACAAGGAGCTGGTATTCAGTGGCTCCAGTATTTACAAGCAATGCAAACTTCTCCACAAGCATAATAGACTGCATTTCAATTAGGCCAGTGGTCTGAAGAATCACTAAATTAATCTGTCATTATGATAGTTTAACTCCTGCAGTTTATTGAACATGACGGAGAAACATCCAGTTCCTGCCTCTCTTATGGCTACGTATTGAAAAACAGACAATTACTTCAGCCCCTGAAGGAAATATTTCCTTATGCAGAGCCTGGTTTGTCTGAGGAGCTGATCACAATGAGCTATCTCCAGTTTCGGGGTAGTTCATAGTCCTTCCCCACAAACATTTATGTAATTATATGGGTAACATTCCTAACAGCAATCAATGCAATTTGTCAATCCTTGTGTTTGCTTCTCCAAGCACTTGCCAGGTATGAAGGTAGAGGAGGGTCCGTGGGCAAGGATGCACGTTTCAGTATCCCAGTTCTCGCGCTTGCTTACACAGCCTCAGGACCTGTGCTTCCAGAGGCACAACAGGAGCTCTGCAGCTATTCCCATCCCAGCCGGGCTTCCCAGCAAAACACATTTTCTATTGTGGAATGAACGGAAGTCACAAAGGAAATAAACCACCTCCAAATCCATGTGCAATCACCCCACAACCCAGCAGCAAAACTGAGTGCACAAGCCCCTCTGCCACTCAGCAGGGAAATGGACAAGGCTCCTTTTCTTACCTGTAGGAAAAGTACTTTGGGGGGAATTAGTATCAAGGAGGGTTGGCACGCACAGGATCTGCTCTACCGTGGCTCTCTAGGCAACTCAACCTGCCACCTTAGCACATGGCTAAAGGAGTAATGAGGGTGGAGTGGAGAAACCCATGGCCAGGCTCTGCTGTAATCCCTGCAGGGATGGGAACACGATGGTAATGTCACGATGACAGAACATGCAGCTGATAAACCATAGAGAAGCTGCCAATGGAGAACAAAAGGGAAGATGTCCCTTCCTGAGTCAGCAATGGTGGTGAAACCACTTTCCTCAGATGAACCTTGCTCCTTAAAATCTCACTGTAATATCCACACACATCTCCATCCCAAAGTTACCCATGTCCAAATTATGACCACATCTCCCTGAGCTTGGGCTATTTTGTTGACTTTAAGAGAGAAGGGAAAGAATTTTACCCCAAGGAGTAACAAAAATCTGTATTACCAGAGTGATTCAAGCTCCACCTGAATGTAAAAATGTATTAAAGTAAATAAAGTAGGGGAGAAGTTGGGTAAGACTCTACTGTAACTGATGGGCTAAACCTGTCTTCTCCTGTATAGGCATGCCTCTTGGGTCAGAACTCAGTTCTGTGCACACAAAATGGTCAACTCACACTAAGCTCTGCTTGGAATATCCAGGATTTGAGGGCCTGACTGGGGCAGCATCAGTCCCTTTGGTGCCCTTCTGCCTGGGTGATCAAAGCAAAATGCAGCACCAGGCAGGCTCTACCAGACCTTCCTCCAGGAGTACCTGCAAGGGGGTGGCCACGTACCCGAAGGAGTAAGGGGCTGTAGCACAGGCCTGGCTCTGCCTTGCTTTGCTAAGGGTAAGAAACCAGCCTGCCCTGCACACCCAGCCAGGTCCTGCATCCCCTGTGAGATAGTGACCCCCTGTGGAAAGCTTTCAGGTTACACATGTGAGGCTGCAAGAGGTGAGAGCATCAGCTCTGCACTGGGGACAGGAAGGCTTTTACTTAGCCTCAGGTATCTAGGACCCTTTCTTCCTGCTGGAAATTCATCCCTTACTTTCACTTGCCCTGCTCTTCCCTGTTATCCACGCTATGTCACCTTTCTGAAGATCAGTCGAGACACGAGAGCGGGGAAAGACCACAGCACCAACACAGAACCATAGAATGGTTTGGGTTAGAAGGGACCTTAAAGCTCATCCAGTTCCAACCCCCTGCCATGGACAGGGACACCTTCCACTACACCAGGTTGCTCCAAGCCTCATCCAACCTGTCAAAAGCCACCAAAAAAGTCCCATCCCAGGCTCTGTGCACCCAGCATTTGGCAACCCCAGCAACCTGATGGCAAACCCATCTGAGCAATCACTGAGGAAAGCTGTGTACCACCCAGCCCAGCGGCCTGCATCCAAGGGCAGCCCTCCACCCTGGACCTGCTCTCCAAAACCAGAGAGTGGGGTTGTTCCCAAACAGCTCAGGCTGGACCACAAAAAGGACTGAGTGAGGTTTCCTCCAGCCTTCAGGCAGGAGCAGTGCCTGCTAATCTTTCCCAGCCCTGGAGACACAAGTGGGATGGTCAGACACCATCTATCTCACAGGAGGGCTTGTGAGACAACATCTTCCACAAAACAGCACGGATGCCCCAGGAAAATGCAGATGTTGATGATCAAGCCCACTAAAGAGCAACCCAAATGGCAGCAGAGGGATGTTCTGATCACATCTGCATCTTATGGGGCTGGTCTTAGACCCCATCACACAGCACCTTCGCCAAGGGGAGACATTCCCTCAACATTCCCTGTAAAATAGAAATTACAAACCTTTTTGCCTGTGTCAATATTCCACACCAAGGTCCAGTCTGTGTCCTTCTGCTGGCTGAAGCAGGGTTTCTGTGACTTCAGGGAGGTTTGGGAGCCCATCTCATTGCGACACCCTTTGCGGTCTGTATCGGAAGCCCCCATAGACAGCAAAGCGTCCTGCCATAGCTCTTGCACTGGCTGTTTTGGGGAGTGTAAGGGTGAAGGACCAGATGCCAGCCCCATGACCACTCCCTGGATCCACTGATAGGAGTCATCCCCAGGACTGGCCCTTGCTCTCCAGCTCATGGAGAGAGCTGGCACCAGGAGGGGACAGAATGCTCACCAGGTGCTGTAGCCTTTTCCATACCAGGTTCTGCCATGAGAGACACCCCCAGAATGGCCAAGGATGCTGAGGACTGCATCCCTGAGCCACAGCTTTGCAGCAGCCCAGCACTCCCCATCCCATCATCCTTGTGCATCAGTCCTGACTGGAAGCCCTCCAGAGAGCCAAAATATAGGGAGGAAACATCCTCATCATCATTTCTCCCCTTCTAGCCCTGGACACATTGAAGCACTGTGTGCTTTTCGCCTCTCTGAGGGGCTCATTTCAGTGCCCTCAGTGTAAAATGTGGCACAGATCTGAAATGGGATCAAAACATGTCAGTTTAAATATGAAATATCTACCCCTGCCCTCCTGTGTTGCAGTCTGGGTTTCTGTACAGCAGCTGCTTCCCCCAGTGAGTGCAGGCTTTGGGTTTTACTCCCATTAAAGGTGGCAATCAAGGGGTCAAAAAGAGATTTTTCTGAGAGCTCTTGATTTGTGCTGGATTGCTGCAAGCACGTCTGTGCTCCTTTTCCTCTAATATCCACACTCTGCTGCTTTTGCTTTCCCAGCACAAGCGTCTGCAAGAAGCATTTACAATATTTGGGAGGAAGAAGTTTAAAGTGGCACGGAGCAAAAAAAGCCTCTTGCCAGTTCTCCAAACTGAGATCCCAGACCCAGGTTTGTTCAAGAGCCTCTGAACAAGCCAGCAGGGCAAAAAGCAGGGCAGAGCAGCAGAAGTTTCTCATTTCATAGAAGAAATCATTTCCACTGAGCAACCTGAGGTGTGCAGGAGACAGACAGTGCCAGATTGAATAGGAAAAGCATTTCCAGCTATGTTATCTGGCTAACACAGAAAGCAGTGGAAAGACCTACTATTCAGGGAGGAAAAACAGCCAATAGAACGTCTGCAGTCATCTTAACCAGCCCCATGAGTTTTAGCAAGGGAAGGTCAGTGTAACTAACCAACCTGCCAAGCCATGCTCAGAGGTCCAAAGCTAATTTCATTTTAGCAGCTACTGCTCTTCCTAAGAGGAGCCTGCTCCTGAAGAGCTCCCACACATCCCTTCTTGGACCAGCCGTGTGACCCCCACAAAGTGCCTCTGCACAACTGGAGCTTGGTACATGCAGCTTCACCTAAACAAGCTGCAACATGGTGTGTGAAGAGCATCCTTCCGAAACGGCTCTGGTGCCCCTTCTCCGCCAGAGTAGATGGACTCAGAACTAGCATGGCTGCATTCATAAACCCAGCCAAACTTTTATCCAGCCTCTTCCTCCAGTTCCAGTGATTGCTTCAATGGCTGGGGCACCTTTTCCTCTAAATGCTACAGGAGTCAATAGCCACGTCTGTAATTTAGCTATATATTCTGCCATCACAGACTCACCCCATGTTAAGGCATCAAAATGCCACCAAAGAAGTCTTTTTGCCTTTTGGATATTGTTTTCCTGGATTTTATATAATTCCCCCTTAAGAATAGACAATCTAGCAGGAATAGAATAAGCAGGATCAGTGATTCATAGAATCATAGAATCATAGAATCATAGAATAGTTAGGGTTGGAAAGGACCAGGATTGCAATAGCTTCTTGAATCTTACCAAATAAGTGCTCCTAATCATCCTGAATATCATAATATTCTGATAGATTTGAAGGAGGTGTACTCTGAGAACTATCTAATTGTCTACAGACTCTTCTGTGCTCTTCCTCATCACCACAGTTGGCTTCATCCAGCTTGACTGGCCCTCAACAAGCTGACACCAGGCTCACTAACCACAGAAGTCCCTTGCTGTTCCTGTGTGCTAAAATCACAGTGCTTTTGGCACTCAGAGATAGGAACTTCCCTAGGCAGCTGCTGGAAGTGCTCAAGGCAAGGTTGGAAGGGGCTTGGAGCAACCTGGTCTAGTGGAAGGTGTCCCTGTCTGTGGCAGGGGGTTGGAACTGGATGATGTCCCTTTAAGGTCCCTTCGAACTCAAACCATCCTATGCTTTATCAGCCGCTGGGGAAGAGGGGACAGTGTCTCCTAGCAAGCCACAGCACAATGGCATCGTGAGTCACTAGTGGGTTTTTTCCAGCTGGAAGCACAGAGAGGTTTCCCCAACATCAGCGCTACGCTCACATGCACCCACACCTACTCTGGCAAGGTCAAAACCAGCACCCACCACACACCCCGCCATTCATGCACCAGGTTATCATGGAGATTAACACCTGAGCTTCTTCTTTTCATGCCGGTTACAAAATCCTACAGTAGGAGCCTACCAGCTCGCAGAGGTTCAGCAATGCCGTGCCAGTTAGTGGCAACACCTCAGTGATGCTTTAGCAAGCATCACATTAAACCCTAGGTCCTGCACCAGGGTCCACCCCCACACCAAGCCATGCCCCATGTCAGAGGGGGAGAGCAGGCAGACACTCATGAGGAATTTGCACTGTGGAGCCTGAAGGTTGGCTGCTCTTTTTACTCAAGCCAGGTAAGCACAGAGTCCTCTTCATCCCTCCTTGCCCAACCTGGGACCACGGTGCCTGTAGAGGAGAAACAGGCACCTGACCTCCAATCTTCTCACCAGAAGGACACCACCAAAGCTGGGCAACAGAAGTCATGGAGGGGCTCATCATCATCATCAGGGACCCAACTGAGGACACTTCCCTGCTCAAACCTGCAGAAGTGATCTCCAGATCACCACTGTGTCTTGCAAGGGAAGGGATCTGAAGTCTTAGTTCTTTAGTGTCATCATCAAGACATAAAGCATCAAGATTCAAAACGCTACGTAGGTTTGATCAGTAGATTTGATCTCCTGACGGATTCACACTACAGTGATTCTAAGGCTTTGCATGTTAACGGTGAATGCAAACAACCCAGCATCTTCAGACACTCACTAAGAGGTCTCCATGCCTTCGGCCAAGAAATATTGCACATCCTGAGCACAGATACATTGTCAACAGCACTGTGCAGCCCAGCCCTAGGGCTGCAGGGTGACCTGGTTCCTCACATGATCGCTTCCTTTCATAATTGCAGGAAAATGCAATTTAGGCTGTGTGCAGAGGGAAGTGTCCATACCCAGCAGGAGCGCTGATACAGCTTCAGGGATCTGAGAAAGACTCTGCAGAGGCACATCCCAGAGGGCAGCACATGGAGGGGATGAGCCAGGAGTTCAGGTGCCCAGGGTTGGCCACATGCTGCCCAGCAGGACACAGTCCCAAAAGGTCTCAGAATACCCAGGGCAAGACCCGGCCCCAGGCCCCACAGGCAGGGTCCATTAATAGCCCCAGAGAAAGCAAGGGGATGAAACACAACCAGAGTCCTTACAAGGAGCTCAGCCTGCAGCAGGAGAATGGGCTGAGGACAAAGCTACAAGGCAGGTCAGAATTCCATGCAGCACCCAGGGCTGGAGATAAGGATTTAGCTAACACAGCCCAGACAAGGTCAGGGGACACAAGTTTAAGCTTAAAAGACTTAGGCCATAGTCAAAGAACATGCGCTGGTAAGTGTGGCATTTCATGACACGGACTCAAGTTGATGCAGAGACTCAAATCCACGTTTATTACCACCAACACCTGTTTCTCCCCTTGTTCGGTACTTTCCCAACCTGCACATACATACAATCTCATTTAGCCCTGTAAAACCCTCCAGGTAAAAAGTCCAATCACAGCGCTGCAGACCCTCTCACAACCTTCACATCCTCTGGCCTTACACGCCCCAACTCATCGCCCCAGGGCTGTCAAAGCACCAAGGACTCAGAGCTCATTCCCAAACTGCTCTTCATGCAAATCTTAGCGCCTTCACTCCTGACAACGCATGATCGTGAGGTCGAAGTAAATACAAAGAGAGACTGGGTCAGAAAACGTCAATAAATGTATTTATGAAAAAACTAAACAAAATAAAAAACAAAGAACAAGTGTTCTTATCAAAATACAACTCTTCTACCTAAAACTACAACTACACTACCTAAAACTAAAAAACTTATTCTTAAAACTGCAAATCCTCTACCTAAACTAAAACTATCCTAACTAAACCTACAACTTGTCGGGAAAGAAAAACAGTCTTCTTAAACAGCAAAAAATCTTCTAAGGAAACAGGAACTCTTCAACTGACGCTTCTTTAAACTCCCCAAAACTTCCCTCTCCACCAGACCTGGAAAGAAGCAGCACAAGGTGATGTCAGTGAGGTTACTGATGGTCACTGTGTTTGGCACACGCTGTGCAGAGCGGGACTGTGCCTTGGGGCTCAGGCCTGGCTGGGGCTGGGAGCCGGGCTCTACGCGATCACACTCGGCTCCCGTGTCCCAAAGGCAGCGCAGGGCAGCGCGGTGCTGGCGCTTGTGCCGCCAGGATGAGGCCACCAGGCACCGTGCCCCTGCAGCGGGGCCATCGCACACAGCCCCAGCCCCAGGGCGGCAGCAGCTGACCCACCCACGTGCCAGATGGGGGGCACGTGCTGCCTTACCGCTCATCACTCCGTGTCCATAGCCTCCTCTTCCTCCTCCTCCACATCCACCTCCATCGCAACCTCCTCCTCCACCTGCCCGTCCACCTCCATTGGCTCCTCCTGCAGCCCCACTCTGGTCCTGCTGGCGGCCTCCTCCAGCTCCCGCAGATGTTGGAACAGCCTAAGGCAAAAGCCGAGCAGAAGAGTGCATTGGTGCTGCCAGAGCAGCGGAGCGCAGCTGTGGGACAGGGCTCTGGGCACCGCGGTCCCCTCTGGCTGCCCGGGCAGAGCCGTGGGGCGCTGGGGCCCCGGGCCCGTCCCCAGCAGGAGCCGGGGGCTCCTTGTCCAGCAGCACCCACCAGCTCTGACAGGCTGGCGCCTGCAGCTGGAGGATCCTTTGCTTCCTGCGCTTTAGCACCTTACGGGGCGGCAGCGGCTTCAGGACCTGCCAGAGCAGAGAGGGCAGGGGTGAGCGGCCGTGCTCCCTGCCTGCGGGGCCAGGGCACAGACCCGGCCCCGCGCCTGCCTCGGCACCCACCGGCTCCTTACTCGGTGAAGCCAGCCCTTTGCATCCTCGCCTCCGCAAGGGCTCAGCGCGGCCACCAGCAGGACAAAGGTCGACTTCTTCTGGGGCTGCATTCGGTGGCACCAACACAGGGTTCAAGCGGCAGGGAACAAGGTAAGAGGTGTAGGGAACAAGTGAAAAGGGATGGCAGTAGGGCAGAAGGGAAAGCAGGAGCAGGGCAGAAGGGACTGGAGCACACGGGCGGGAGCACAGGAAAAGCGTGGGCTCAGGGCTGAAGGTCTGCGTTGGTGCCTGGGCACGGGCCGTTGCCTCTGTAACGGGGGCTGTGACATCACCGCAGAGTTCCAGAGCTGCTGCGAGCAGGGGACAAGCCCTGAATTGGGCTGCGGCTTCATGGGGGACATTGGGCAATCGATGCGTGACCCCCTCAGACGGCAGAGACACACTTGGGTGCTTAAATAATCAATGAAATGGGTGAAGGCTGCGCTGGCCAACTCCAGACTCAAGTTGGTGCAGACTCAAATCCCCGTTTGTTACCACCAAGCCCTTTTCATCCCCCTGTTCGGCTCTTTCCCAACCTGCACATACATACAACGTTCAATCTCATTGGCTCCTGTAAAACCCTCCAGGTCAACAGTCCAATCACAGCGCTGCAGACCCTCTCACAGCCCTCACATCCCCTGGCCTTACACGCCCCAACTCATCGCCCCAGGGCTGTCAAAGCACCGAGGCCTCAGAGCTCATTCCCAAACTGTTCTTCATGCAAATCTCAGCGCCTTCACCCCACACATCTCCCCCTTCTTTGTTTTGTATATTCGCTATCCACACCTGCTTAAGGCTCGACTATTAAGAAACTGCATACGCTAATAAAAACTCACAAAACAAACACTCTCAATACAGTTTTTCACTCGTTCTCCTAACCTAGCAAATAAACAGTTAAGGAACAGTTAACATTCTGCTCTAACAACTGGCTTCAAACTAGAGAACGAAAACACAGGTACCCATCCATTTACACAGATCCTAACAAATCAGTTTCCTGCGGCTGTGTTGTTCTACCCCCAGCCATCCCACGTGTCCGCAGCATTCGAGGCTGCCGTTGCTTCCAACAGCAGTCTGAAAGGGCTCGTAGGTGCGGCAACCGACAGGCACAGGGTGTCTTGTCCTCTCCAATTGGTTACAGATGTTCTCTTTTGGCCAAGTGGGAAACGACGATAGGGTCACTTCTCTTGTGCTGAGGAGACAGAAGGCAAGGCAGGACGAGCCCATCGTGCAGAGACCCAGCGAGGTCCTTTCCCTGTGGAAACACAAGCAGACCCTCATCCCCAGGTTATCAAAGGGAACGGGCCTTCCCATTCATGAGTTTCAAGATTACGTACTTTAATGTGAGCTTTCCCCTGCTCTAAATCCTTAGAACCCCCGAAATGGCCCTGTTTAGGAGGTCCATCCGCCATGCAGCGATTTAATCAATTCCAAACACAACAAACTTTCGCTATACGTTCTTGTGGGGTTAACACTGAACTCCCCCTTTTTTCTTTCTGCAAGATACTTTTAAGGGCGCCATGTGTGCGTTCAATAACGGCTTGGCCTGTGGCAGAATGTGGAATACCGGTGACATGTTGAATTCCCCACTGTTGAAGAAATGCTCGTGTTTTGTGTGCTGGATAACCTGGCCCATTATCTGGTTTCACGGGTTCTGGAACTGCCAGAGCAGAAAAAGCTGTGCCAACGTGTCGACAAACATCTTTGACCTTTTCAACTGAATGTACCGATGCGTAAATACAAGATGAAGAAGTGTCAACAGGAACATGGACATATTTGTATCTGCCCAATTCTGACATGAGCAACATCTGTCTGCCCAATTTCAAGTGACAAAAGACCGCGAGGATGAGTTCCAATCACTGGCATGGGTAGAACTTGTTGCCAATCAGGACACGGCTGTATGGTTTGCCTCGCCTGGTCCTGAGTCAGCTGAAAAGCACATTGCAGAGCTTTTGCGTTTGGATGATAAAAGTCATGGGATAAGGGAGCTTGTGCAAAACGATCAGGTATGACCGTAAGACCTGCAAGCCCATCAGCCTGTGTATTTCCCTCGCTTATAGGTCCACGTAGAGAAGTATGTGAGCCACGTAGAGAAGTATGTGAGCCACGTAGAGAAGTATGCTGTATAAAGTATGGGTGTACGCGGCGATCCAGGAGCCACTTGAGCTCCCAGAGAAGGGCAAATAATATTCCGCTGGAAATTTCCTTCAGGAAAGCGTGTGCTAGCCTAGAAACAAGGCCTGCCACTGAGGTGGAATCTGCAATAATATTGATTGGAGTAGTCCATCCTTTGAAAACAGGGACTACAGCAGAGTTCTGCTACTGAGGTGATCCTGTGACAACGTGTATGTCATTTTCCAGTGTCCTTCAGCATCTTTCCAAACTATTTCTGCTCGGCCTATCTTGCCAGACCCATCAGTGAGTACAGTGAGGGCCTCAGTTATTGGTGTAATAGTTGATTGTGAAGCAGGCAAAAAGGGAAGAGGATGTAGGGATTGCACGATTCTGTGACCTGGGAAATGAATCCTAATTTGCCCTGTAAAATCTGCTAGAGGACACTGAAAAGCAAAAGACAGGTGAGTTAGAAAGGTTAGTTGTTTTGTATCAGGAGGCAGATAGGTAATATTAGGTTCAGCACCATCTAAAGTCAACAACCGCTCTCTTCCTTTCTAAATGGCCATGGCTATCATTTCAATGGCTGTTGTGACTGCTTTTCCAAAATCATGTGATGAAAATATCCATTCCATAGGATTGAAAGGAAGAAAAAAAATGAAAAGCCTAATAGGGTGGTCCATTATTCCCCTATGAGCATCTTGACGGGTTAATTTTACAACCACTTTATCAAGGGCGTTTCACGCAGAGGGGGTGAGTGTTCAGGGAGATGTCAGACATGGATCCCCCTCCCATAATTTGAAGAGGGGATGATGATCTTCCATATATATTCCCAAGAGAAGATGGATCCAATTTATGGCTCCTAAGAGTTTTTGCATATCATTTAGAGCCTTTATTCCTGTCCTCACGGTGATATTCTGAAGCTGAATGTTTTGTTTTTATATTTTCCATCCCAAATATTTTCAGGGTGGAGCGTCTTGAATTTTTTCTGCTGCAGTTTGGAATCCTGCTGTGGAGACTGCTTGGATCGCTTGCCATTTCACACTTTGGGCTGTTTGCTCCGATTCTGCAGCCATTAAAATGTCACCCATATAATGATAGATTAAAACATTCTCAAAGCACTCTCATATCGTGCTCAAAACTGCTCCTACGAATTGCTGACATAGTGCGTGACATTTCACAACACAGACTCAAGATGATGCAGAGACTCAAATCCCCCTTTATTACCACCAAGCCCTTTTTCTACCCTTGTTCGCTACTTTCCCAGCCAGCACATACTGTCCTGGGTTCAGCAGCAGCAGTCAGTTTTCTCCTTCTTAGCAGCTGGTGCAGTGCTGTGGTTTTGACTTTCAGCCTGGGAACAGCGCTGATAACACCGATGGTTTTAGTTGTGGCTCGGTAATGTTTCCTCTGACCAAGGACTTTGTGCCATGCTCAGCCAGGGACGAGGGGACGCCGGGAGGAAGCAGAGAGAGGACACCTCACCCAAGCTAGCCAAAGAGGTATTCCATACCACAGCACGTCATGCCCAGGGAGGTAACTGCGAGTTACCCAGAAGGGCAGGGGCTCTCTTCGGGTGGAGGTCGGACTCGTTCGGAGGTGGTATCATATTCTCTTCCCTTGTTATTTTCTCTTAGCAATATTATCATTGGTGGTGGCAGTTGCTGAGGTGAGTAGCTTGAGAGAGGACGCCTGCAACACCGGAGCGGAGAGGGGAGAGATCAGCGTCCAGGAGCCTCACCTCAGAGCGACAAGAGCCACTGAGGAGGGAGCCTCAAGTCCTCAACAGGACTTGCCCAGGACTCGGAAGCTCAGCTCCCGCGAGGGGCTGACTCACAGGGGGCGGAGCCAGGAGGAGTGGCACCAGCTGGGAGTGGCTAAAAAACCTTCCCAGGGAGCGCGGCGAACAGAGCCAGCAAACAGAGAGCGTCGAGGCAGAGGGTCGAGGCAGTTTGCGCGGGCAGGCGAGCGGGCAGGGAAGCGTTCCAACCGCCTCATCGAGAGGACTCGCCTGGAGTACAGGAGGGGGAAGGAGTGCTGAGGGACGTAGACGGATTGATTGACCAGATAGATCATGGTTACAACACGATCGAAAGCTGTAGTGAGTACTAATGTGGGTATCCAGACTGAGCCTTCCTGCAGACATGCAGCTGTGCAGGTCTCTGGCTGCAGCGAATGCCTGAGCCTGGCACTTGTGTTGGAGGGAGCCAGTGATACTGCTTGTGTTCGCTGTGAGCAAATAAATGACCTGCTCAGGCAGGTGGCTGAACTGAGGGAGGAGGTAGAAAGGTTGAGAGCCATTAGAGAGTGTGAAAGTGAAATAGATTGGTGGAACCACACCCTAAGGCAAGGGCAGAGGGAAGTGGTTCAACAAGATATGGATCCCCTTCCCTCCTACCATCAGACAGAAGGAGAGAGCTTAATGGACAAGGATGGATGGAGGGAGGTTCCTCCTCGGAGAGGTAAGCGAAAACCCTCACAATCCCTTCCTCCCTCCCAGTTGCCCTTGAATAACAGGTACGAGGTCTTGGAAATTCAGGGCCAGGTGAATGGAGATGGTGAGGCAAATCTATCTAGTGAGTCACCCAGGGCTAGTCACTCACCCACATGCCTCAGAACTTCCCCAACCAAGAAGAAAAGAAGAGTAATTGTGGTGGGTGACTCCCTTCTGAGGGGAACAGAAGGGCCCATTTGTCGACCGGATCCACCCCACAGGGAGGTCTGCTGCCTGCCTGGGGCTCGGATTAGAGATGTTAAAAAGAAGCTCTCTGAACTGGTGCAGCCGTCTGACTACTACCCACTGCTGGTTTTTCAGGTTGGCAGTGATGAAATTATTACGAGGAACGTAAGGGCAATGAAGAGAGACTACAGGGCCCTGGGACGGCTGGTTAAAGGGTCTGGAGCGCAAGTGGTGTTTGCCTCCATACCTGTTGCAAGCGAGGGTGAAGGGATATATAAGAAGACTCTGCAGGTTAATGTATGGCTACGTGACTGGTGCCAAAGGCAGGGGTTTGGGTTTTTCAGTCACGGGCTGCTGTATGGGACACCTGGTTTGCTGGTGACAGGCGGGATACACCAGTCCCAGAGGAAAAAAAGGGTTTTGGGGCAGGAGTTAGCAGGGCTTATTGACAGGGCTTTAAACTAGTTATGAAGGGGGGAGGGGATTTAACTGGGCCTGTTGGGGACAAGCCCAAGAGGAACATGCTAGGGATTGAAGGATGGCGGGCTAAGGAGGACTATCAATCTCTTGTTTCACTTGTGGGAAAGGATAGCTCTTTAGACCCTGTCCCCCAGGGGAAAAAGGGTACTAGGACTGGCTCCCTGAAATGCCTGTACACCAATGCACGCAGCATGGGGAATAAACAGGAGGAGTTAGAAGTCTGTGTGCGGGCTAAAGGTTATGATCTAGTGGCGATTACAGAGACATGGTGGGACAGTTCACATGACTGGAATGTGGTCATGGATGGCTATGTCCTTTTTAGGAAAGATAGGTCAGCAAAGCGAGGTGGTGGAGTTGCTCTTTACGTGAGAGAGCAACTAGAATGTATTGAGTTCTGTCCGGGGTCGGATGAGGAGCAAGTGGAATGTCTGTGGGTACGAATCAAGGGGCTGACTGGCACGGGTGATACAGTTGTGGGGGTCTATTACAGACCTCCTGATCAGGACGAAGGAGTTGATGAGGCTTTCTACAGGCAACTGGAAGTAGCCTCGCGACTACATGCCTTAGTCGTCGTGGGGGACTTTAATTACCCTGATATTTGCTGGAAGACTCACACAGCCAGTCATTCACAGTCTAGGAGGTTCCTCGAGTGCATTGATGATAATTTCTTAATGCAAATGGTGGACGTACCAACTAGGGGAGCAGCGCTGCTAGATTTAGTACTCGCCAACAAGGAGGGTTTGGTCGAAGTGGTGACGGTCAATGGCAGCCTTGGCTGCAGTGACCATGAGATGGTGGAGTTTAGGATCCTGTGTGGGAGGAATAGAATACCTAGCAAAGCCACAGTTCTGGATTTCCGAAGGGCCAACTTTGGCCTCTTCAGTCAACTGCTAAGGGAAGTCTCATGGGAAAGTGTACTAGGCGGTAAAGGGGCTCAAGATAGTTGGTTAGCATTCAAGGACCGCTTCTTCCAAGCTCAGGATCGGAGCGTCCCAATGAGTAGGAAGTCAAGTAAGGGATCTAGGAGACCGGCGTGGTTAAACAAGGAGCTGCTGGGCAAACTCAAGTGGAAAAGGAGAATCTATGGATTATGGAAGGAGGGGCTGGCCGCTTGGGAGGAATATAGGACAGTTGTTAGAGGATGTAGGGAGGCAATTAGGACAGCTAAGGCCTCCTTGGAACTCAATCTTGCTAGTCGGGTTAAAGACAATAGAAAGGGCTTCTTCAAATACATAGCGAATAAAACTAAAACAAGAGGCAATATAGGCCCACTGCTGAACGAAGTGGGTACCCTGGAGACAGAGGATATAAAGAAGGCAGAGGTGCTGAATGCCTTCTTTGCCTCTGTCTTTACTCCTGCAGACTCTCCCCGAGGGCCCCGGATTTCTATAGCCCCAGAAGGAGTCAGGACAAAGGAGGAGTTTGCTTTGGTAGATGAGGATTGGGTTAGGGATCAGCTATGCAAACTGGACATCTGTAAATCGATGGGTCCGGATGGAATGCACCCACGGGTGCTGAGGGAGCTGGCGGAGGTCATTGCTAGGCCACTCTCCATCATCTTTGGTAAGTCGTGGGAAACGGGCAAGGTGCCTGAGGATTGGCGGATGGCAAAGGTCACACCAATCTATAAGAAGGGCAAGAAGGAGGACCCGGGTAATTATAGACCGGTCAGCCTTACCTCCATCCCTGGAAAGATGATGGAACAACTTATTCTTGACTCCATCACTAGGCATATCAAGGATGAGGGGGTCATTAAGAACAGCCAACATGGTTTTATGAGGGGGAAGTCATGTATGACCAACCTTATAGCCTTCTATGAGGAAGTGACTAGGTGGAGGGATGATGGTAGAGCGGTAGATGTAGTTTTTCTTGATTTCAGTAAGGCATTTGATACTGTCTCCCACAGCATCCTCATAGATAAGCTAAGGAAGTGTGGGCTTGACGATCAAGTAGTGAGGTGGATCGAGAACTGGTTGAAAGGAAGAAGGCAGAGAGTTGTGGTCAATGGCGCAGAATCTAGCTGGAGGTCTGTGACTAGTGGAGTTCCCCAGGGGTCGGTGCTGGGACCGGTGCTGTTTAATATTTTCATCAATGACCTGGATGAGGGAACTGAGTGCACCATCAGCAAGTTTGCTGATGACACAAAACTGGGAGGAGTGGCTGACACACCAGAGGACTGTGCTGCCATTCAGCGAGACCTGGACAGGCTGGAGAGTTGGGCGGGGAGAAACTTGATGAAATTTAACAAGGGCAAGTGTAGAGTCTTGCATCTGGGGAAGAACAACCCCATGTACCAGTACAGGTTGGGGGTTGACCTGCTGGAAAGTAGTGAAGGGGAAAGGGACCTGGGGGTCCTGGTGGATAGGAGGATGACCATGAGCCAGCAATGTGCTCTTGTGGCCAAGAAGGCAAATGGCATCTTAGGGTGCATTAGAAAGGGAGTGGTTAGTAGGTCAAGAGAGGTTCTCCTCCCCCTCTACTCAGCCTTGGTGAGGCCGCATCTGGAATATTGCGTCCAGTTCTGGGCCCCTCTGTTCAAGAAGGACAGGGAATTGCTTGAAGGAGTCCAGCGCAGAGCCACAAAGATGATTAAGGGAGTGGAACATCTCCCTTATGAGGAGAGGCTGAGGGAGCTGGGTCTCTTTAGCTTGCAAAAGAGGAGACTGAGGGGTGACCTCATCAATGTTTACAAATATGTGAAGGGTAGGTGTCAGGATGATGGAGCTAGGCTTTTTTCAGTGATATCCAATGATAGGACAAGGGGCAATGGGTGTAAACTGGAGCATAGGAAGTTCCACGTTAACATCAGGAAGAACTTCTTTACTGTAAGAGTGACAGAGTACTGGAACAGGTTGCCCAGGGGGGTTGTGGAGTCTCCTACACTGGAGATATTCAAGGCCCGCCTGGACAAGTTCCTGTGTGATGTACTGTAGGTTACCCTGCTCTTGCAGGGGGGTTGGACTAGATGATCTTTTTAGGTCCCTTCCAACCCTTGGGATTCTGTGATTCTGTGATTCTGTGATTTGTGTTATACCTTAGTTACTGGACTGCTCTTATCTCAACCCATGGGAGCTGCATTCTTTTCGATTCTCCTCTCCATCCCTCCAGGAGAAGGGGGAGGGCAAGAAAGGGGGGGAGCGAGTGGACGGGCTGTGTGGTTTATGGCTGACTTTGTTTAAACCACGACACAAGCTAAGGCATTTCATGAAATGGCCATGGATGAATTTTTTGAATTTTTTCCTCTGCAATTTGGAATCCTGCTGTGGAGACTGCTTGGATCGCTTGCCTTTTCACATTTTGGGCTGTTTGTTCCGATTCTGCAGCAGTTAAAAAGTCATCCATATAATGATAGATTAAAACATTCTCAAAGCACTCTCAAATTGAGCTCACAACTGCTGCTACAAACTGCAACCATAGTGTGTGGCATTTCACGACACAGACTCAAGTGGATGCAGAGACTCAAATCCATGTTTATTACCACCTAGTCCTTTTTATCCCCTTGCTCGGTACTTTCCCAGCCTGCACATACTGTCCTGGGTTCAGCATAGAATCATAGAATAGTTAGGGTTGGAAAGGACCTAAGATCATCTAGTTCCAATCCCCCTGCCATGGGCAGGGACACCTCACACTAAACCATCCCACACGAGGCTTCATCGAGCCTGGCCTTGAACACCGCCATGGATGGAGCACTCACAGCCTCCCTGGGCAACCGATTCCAGTGTCTCACCACCGTAACAGGGAAGAGTTTCCTCCTTATCTCCAGTTTAAACTTCCCCTGTTGAAGTTTGAACCCGTTACCCCTTGTCCTGTCACTACAGTCCCTGACGAAGAGTCCCTCCCCAGCATCCCTATAGGCCCCCTTCAGGTACTGGAAGGCAGCTATTAGGTCCCCACACAGCCTTCTCTTCTCCAGGCTGAACAGCCCCAACTTCCTCAGCCTGTCTTCATACGGGAGGTGCTCCAGTCCCCTGATCATCCTCGTGGCCCTCCTCTGGACTTGTTCCAACAGTTCCATGTCCTTTTTATGTTGAGGACACCAGAACTGCACACAATACTCCAGGTGAGGTCTCACGAGAGCAGAGTAGAGGGGCAGGATCACCTCCTTCGACCTGCTGGTCACGCTCCTTTTGATGCAGCCCAGGATACGGTTGGCTTTCTGGGCTGCGAGTGCACACTGAAGCCGGCTCATGTTCATTTCCTCATCGACCAGCACCCCCAAGTCCTTCTCTGCAGGGCCGCTCTGAATCTCTTCTTTGCCCAGTCTGTAGCTGTGCCTGGGATTGCTCCGACCCAGGTGTAGGACCTTGCACTTGTCATGGTTGAACTTTGTAAGGCTGGCATCAGCCCACCTCACAAGCGTGTCAAGGACCCTCTGGAGCAGTCAGTTTTTCCCAACCTGCACAAGCATACAGCATTCAATCTCAATGACCCCTGTAAAACCCTACAGGTCAACAGTCCAATCACAACACTGCAGACCTTCTCACAACCCTCACATCCTCTGGCCTTACACGCCCCAGCTCATCGCCCCAGGGCTGTCAAAGCCCCGAGGTCTCAGAGCTCATTCCCAAACTGTTCTACATGCAAACCTTAGCGCCTTCAGTCCCCACAACGTGTGATCGTGAGGTCGAAGTAAATTCAAAGAGAGACTGGGTCAGAAAACGTCAATAAATGTATTTATGAAAAAGCTAAACAAAATAAAAAACAAAGAACAAGTGTTCTTATCAAAATACAACTCTTCTACCTAAAACTACAACTACACTACCTAAAACTAAAAAACTTATTCTTAAAACTGCAAATCCTCTTCCTAAACTAAAACTATTCTAACTAAACCTACAACTTGTTCGGAAAGATAAACAGTCTTCTTAAACAGCAAAAAATCTTCTTAGGAAACAGGAACTCTTCAACTGAACCTTCTTCAAACTCCCCAAAACTTCCCTCTCCAACAATCCTGAAAGAAGCAGCACAAGGTCATTTCAGTGAGGATACTGACGGTCACTGTGCTTGGCGCACGCTGTGCAGAGCGGGACTGTGCCTTGGGGCTCAGGCCTGGCTGGGGCTCGGAGCCGGGCTCTACGCACACAGCCCCAGCCCCAGCGCGGCAGCAGCCGACCCACCCTGGTGCCAGATGGGGGGCACGTGCTGCCTTACCGCTCATCACTCCGTATCCATAGCCTCCTCTTCCTCCTCCTCCACATCCACCTCCATCGCAACCTCCTCCTCCACCTGCCCGTCCACCTCCATTGGCTCCTCCTGCAGCCCCACTCTGGTCCTGCTGGCGGCCTCCTCCAGCTCCCGCAGATGTTGGAACAGCCTAAGGCAAAAGGCGAGCAGAAGAGTGCATTGGTGCTGCCAGAGCAGCGGAGCGCAGCTGTGGGACAGGGCTCTGGGCACCGCGGTCCCCTCTGGCTGCCCGGGCAGAGCCGTGGGGCGCTGGGGCCCCGGGCCCGTCCCCAGCAGGAGCCGGGGGCTCCTTGTCCAGCAGCACCCACCAGCTCTGACAGGCTGGCGTCTGCAGCTGGAGGATCCTTTGCTTCCTGCGCTTCAGCACCTTGCGGGGCGGCAGCGGCTTCAGGACCTGCCAGAGCAGAGAGGGCAGGGGTGAGCGGCCGTGCTCCCTGCCTGCGGGGCCAGGGCACAGACCCGGCCCCGCGCCTGCCTCGGCACCCACCGGCTCCTTACTCGGTGAAGCCAGCCCTTTGCATCCTCGCCTCCGCAAGGGCTCAGCGCGGCCACCAGCAGGACAAAGGTCGACTTCTTCTGGGGCTGCATTCGGTGGCACCAACACAGACTACAAGGGGCAGTGGAAAAGGCAGTAGGGACGGGAACAAACGGGCAGGGATGGCAGTGGGGCAGAAGGCAAAGCAGGAGCAGGGCAGAAGGGATTGGAGCACACGGGCGGGAGCACAGGAAAAGCGTGGGCTCAGGGCTGAAGGTCTGCGTTGGTGCCTGGGCACGGGCCGTTGCCTCTGTAACGGGGGCTGTGACATCACCGCAGAGTTCCAGAGCTGCTGCGAGCAGGGGACAAGCCCTGAATTGGGCTGCGGCTTCATGGGGGACATTGGGCAATCGATACGTGACCCCCTCAGACGGCAGAGACACACTTGGGTGCTTAAATAATCAATGAAATGGGTGAAGGCTGCGCTGGCCAACTCCAGACTCAAGTTGATGCAGACTCAAATCCCCATTTGTTACCACCAAGCCCTTTTCATCCCCCTGTTCGGCTCTTTCCCAACCTGCACATACATACAACGCTCAATCTCACTGGCTCCTGTAAAACCCTCCAGGGTTAATAGTACAGTCACAACGCTGCAGACCCTCTCACAGCCCTCACAGCCCCTGGCCTTGCACGCCCAAAGTCATCGCCCCAGGGCTGTCAAAGCACCGAGGCCTCAGGGCTCATTCCCAAACTGTTCTTCATGCAAACCTTAGCGCCTTCAGTCCCCACAACGTGTGATCGTGTGGTCGAAGTAAATACAAAGAGAGACTGGGTCAGAAAACGTCAATAAATGTATTTATGAAAAAAACTAAACAAAATAAAAAACAAAGAACAAGTGTTCTTATCAAAATACAACTCTTCTACCTAAAACTACAACTACACTACCTAAAACTAAAAAATTATTCTTAAAACTGCAAATCCTCTACCTAAACTAAAACTATTCTAACTAAAACTACAACTTGTTGGGAAAGAAACACAGTCTTCTTAAACAGCAAAAAATCTTCTAAGGAAACAGGAACTCTTCAACTGACGCTTCTTCAAACTCCCCAAAACTTCCTCTCTCCACCAGTCCTGGAAAGAAGCAGCACAAGGTGATGTCAGTGAGGTTACTGATGGTCACTGTGTTTGGCACACGCTGTGCAGAGCGGGACTGTGCCTTGGGGCTCAGGCCTGGCTGGGGCTGGGAGCCGGGCTCTACGCGATCACACTCGGCTCTCGTGTCCCAAAGGCAGCGCAGGGCAGCGCGGTGCTGGCGCTTGTGCCGCCAGGATGAGGCCACCGGGCACCGTGTCCCTGCAGCGGGGCCATCGCATGCATCTCCAGCCCCAGCACGGCAGCAGCCGACCCACCCTGGTGCCAGATGGGGGGCACGTGCTGCCTTACCACTCATCAGTTCGTGTCCATAGCCTCCTCTTCCTCCTCCTCCACATCCACCTCCATCGCAACCTCCTCCTCCACCTGCCCGTCCACCTCCATTGGCTCCTCCTGCAGCCCCACTCTGGTCCTGCTGGCGGCCTCCTCCAGCTCCCGCAGATGTTGGAACAGCCTAAGGCAAAAGCCGAGCAGAAGAGTGCATTGGTGCTGCCAGAGCAGCGGAGCGCAGCTGTGGGACAGGGCTCTGGGCACCGCGGTCCCCTCTGGCTGCCCGGGCAGAGCCGTGGGGCTCTGGGGCCCCGGGCCCGTCCCCAGCAGGAGCCGGGGGCTCCTTGTCCAGCAGCACCCACCAGCTCTGACAGGCTGGCGCCTGCAGCTGGAGGATCCTTTGCTTCCTGCGCTTTAGCACCTTGCGGGGCGGCAGCGGCTTCAGGACCTGCCAGAGCAGAGAGGGCAGGGGTGAGCGGCCGTGCTCCCTGCCTGCGGGGCCAGGGCACAGACCCGGCCCCGCGCCTGCCTCGGCACCCACCGGCTCCTTACTCGGTGAAGCCAGCCCTTTGCATCCTCGCCTCCGCAAGGGCTCAGCGCGGCCACCAGCAGGACAAAGGTCGACTTCTTCTGGGGCTGCATTCGGTGGCACCAACACAGGGTTCAAGCGGCAGGGAACAAGGTAAGAGGTATAGGGAACAAGTGAAAAGGGATGGCAGTAGGGCAGAAGGGAAAGCAGGAGCAGGGCAGAAGGGATTGGAGCACACGGGCGGGAGCACAGGAAAAGCGTGGGCTCAGGGCTGAAGGTCTGCGTTGGTGCCTGGGCACGGGCCGTTGCCTCTGTAACGGGGGCTGTGACATCACCGCAGAGTTCCAGAGCTGCTGCGAGCAGGGGACAAGCCCTGAATTGGGCTGCGGCTTCATGGGGGACATTGGGCAATCGATACGTGACCCCCTCAGACGGCAGAGACACACTTGGGTGCTTAAATAATCAATGAAACGGGTGAAGGCTGCGCTGGCCAACTCCAGGCTCAAGTTGATGCAGACTCAAATCCCCGTTTGTTACCACCAAGCCCTTTTCATCCCCCTGTTGGGCTCTTTCCCAACCTGCACATACATACAACGTTCAATCTCATTGGCTCCTGTAAAACCCTCCAGGTCAACAGTCCAATCACAACGCTGCAGACCCTCTCACAGCCCTCACAGCCCCTGGCCTTACACGCCCCAACTCATCGCCCCAGGGCTGTCAAAGCACCGAGGCCTCAGAGCTCATTCCCAAACTGTTCTTCATGCAAATCTCTGCGCCTTCACCCCACACATCTCCCCCTTCTTTGTTCTGTATATTCGCTATCCACACCTGCTTAAGGGCTCCATTAGTAAGAAACTGCATACGCTAATAAAAACTCACAAAACAAACACTCTCAATACAGTTTTTTCACTCGTGCTCCTAACCTAGCAAATAAACAGTTAAGGAACAGTTAACATTCTGCTCTAACAACTGGCTTCAAACTAGAGAACGCAAACACAGGTACCCATCCATTTACACAGATCCTAACAAATCAGTTTCCTGCGGCTGTGTTGTTCTACCCCCCAGCCATCCCACGTGTCCGCAGCATTCGAGGCTGCCGTTGCTTCCAACAGCAGTCTGAAAGGGCTCGTAGGTGCGGCAACCGACAGGCACAGGGTGTCTTGTCCTCTCCAATTGGTTACAGATGTTCTCTTTTGGCCAAGTGGGAAACGACGATAGGGTCAGTTCTCTTGTGCTGAAGAGACAGAAGGCAAGGCAGGGCGAGCCCATCGTGCAGAGACCCAGCGAGGTCCTTTCCCTGTGGAAACACAAGCAGACCCTCGTGCCCAGGTTATCAAAGGGAACGGGCCTTCCCATTCATGAGTTTCAAGATTACGCACTTTAATGTGAGCTTTCCCCTGCTCTAAATCCTTAGAACCATCAAAATGGCCCTGTTTAGGAGGTCCATCCTCTGTCCAGCGATTTAATCAATTCCAAACATAACAACCTTTCGCTATACGTTCTTGTGGGGTTAACCCTGAACTCCCCCTTTTTTCTTTCTGCAGCATAGTTTTAAGGGCGCCATGTGTGCGTTCAATAACGGCTTGGCCTGTGGCAGAATGTGGAATACCGGTGACATGTTGAATTCCCCACTGTTGAAGAAATGCTCATGTTTTGTGTGCTGGATAACCTGGCCCATTATCTGGTTTCATGGGTTCTGGAACTGCCAGGGCAGAAAAAGCTGCACCAACGTGTCGACAAACATCTTTGACCTTTTCAACTGTATGTACCGATGCGTAAATACAAGATGAAGAAGTGTCAACAGGAACATGGACATATTTGTATCTGCTCAATTCCGGTACGTGAGCAACATCTGTCTGCCCAATTTCAAGTCACAAAACACGCGAGGATTAGTTCCAATCCAATCACTGATGTGGGTAGAACTTGTTGCCAACCAGGACACGGCTGTATGGTTTGCCTCGCCTGCTCCTGAGTCAGCTGAAAAGCACATTGCAGAGCTTTTGCGTTTGGATGATAAAAGTCATGGGATAAGGGAGCTTGTCCAAAACGATCAGGTAAGACCGTTAGACCTGCAAGCCCATCAGCCTGTGTATTCCCCTTGCTTATCGGTCCATGTGAAATAGGAACTCACTCCTCTAAACAAGATAACAAGGTTTTATTGAGGGACAAAGTCAATAAAGCAAAAGCAGCCGCGCTGGGTGCATGACCGTAGCCAGAGGCGCAAGTGATTAATATTGGTTTCAGGTTTATATACTTTTACAATTACATTAGCTACATACATATTCATAAATCCTGCATATAGGCGGGGAATATTATAACTGGCTCCAAGAATTGATTATCATATGTCACACGACTAGCTGAAACCAGCCATATCTAGCAAAGACTTAAAACAGTGCGACCTTCCTGCAAAATGTATCGCAGGGTGGGCAGACAAGGAGTATCCCAAGCTGGCAGGTGTTTGGGAGGCTCTGCCTCTAATCTAACTGATAAGTAGAAGGATGGTGTGAAATAGCTCATCCATGTTTAGTGGGGCCACTACATTCCACAGACTTACAGCATAAACATTATTCTCTCTGTACAACCTGTTAACTTAGAAAGTGCTGTAACTCTATGTTTTCCAGGCACTAGCTTTTCTTATATCAAGCCCCATCACCCCCTTCTTTCTTTTAATTTACAAAATCTTTCGCTATGTGACTCCATTCTGCTCGAGAGTTCTGACCCTTTTTAACTTGTTGTCTAATCTTGTGTCTTTGGCGAGCTTTGTTTCTGTTATTGTAAACTCATACAGTTACAGAATCACAGAATCACAGAATCCCAAGGGTTGGAAGGGACCTAAAAAGATCATCTAGTCCAACCCCCCTGCAAGAGCAGGGTAACCTACAGTACATCACACAGGAACTTGTCCAGGCGGGCCTTGAATATCTCCAGTGTAGGAGACTCCACAACCCCCCTGGGCAGCCTGTTCCAGTGCTCTGTCACTCTTACAGTAAAGAAGTTCTTCCTGATGTTAACGTGGAACTTCCTATGCTCCAGTTTACACCCATTGCCCCTTGTCCTATCACTGGATATCACTGAAAAAAGCCTAGCTCCATCATCCTGACACCTACCCTTCACATATTTGTAAACATTGATGAGGTCACCCCTCAGTCTCCTCTTCTCCAAGCTAAAGAGACCCAGCTCCCTCAGCCTCTCCTCATAAGGGAGATGTTCCACTCCCTTAATCATCTTTGTGGCTCTGCGCTGGACTCCTTCAAGCAATTCCCTGTCCTTCTTGAACAGAGGGGCCCAGAACTGGACGCAATATTCCAGATGCGGCCTCACCAAGGCTGAGTAGAGGGGGAGGAGAACCTCTCTTGACCTACTAACCACTCCCTTTCTAATGCACCCTAAGATGCCATTTGCCTTCTTGGCCACAAGAGCACATTGCTGGCTCATGGTCATCCTCCTATCCACCAGGACCCCCAGGTCCCTTTCCCCTTCACTACTTTCCAGCAGGTCAACCCCCAACCTGTACTGGTACATGGGGTTGTTCTTCCCCAGATGCAAGACTCTACACTTGCCCTTGTTAAATTTCATCCAGTTTCTCCCCGCCCAACTCTCCAGCCTGTCCAGGTCTCGCTGAATGGCAGCACAGTCCTCTGGTGTGTCAGCCACTCCTCCCAGTTTTGTGTCATCAGCAAACTTGCTGAGGGTGCACTCAGTTCCCTCATCCAGGTCATTGATGAAAATATTAAACAGCACCGGTCCCAGCACCGACCCCTGAGGAACTCCACTAGTCACAGACCTCCAGCTAGATTCTGCGCCATTGACCACAACTCTCTGCCTTCTTCCTTTCAACCAGTTCTCGATCCACCTCACTACTTGATCGTCAAGCCCACACTTCCTTAGCTTATCTATGAGGATGCTGTGGGAGACAGTATCAAATGCCTTACTGAAATCAAGAAAAACTACATCTACCGCTCTACCATCATCCCTCCACCTAGTCACTTCCTCATAGAAGGCTATAAGGTTGGTCATACATGACTTATACCCACATAACCACACCTATGACTTGCGAAAGCCAACACACTTCTGTGTTTTTTCACAGTCCAGGTAGAGAAGTATGTGAGCGTACATGCTGTAGAAAGTATGGGTGTATGCGGCGATCCAGGAGCCACTTGAGCTCCCGGAGAAGGGCAAATAATGTTCCGCTGCAAATTTCCTTCAGAAAAGGGTGTTCTAGCCTAGAAACAAGGCCTGCCACTGAGGCAGAATCTGTGATAATATTGATTGGAGTAGTCCATCCTTTGAAAACAGGGGCTACAGCAGAGAGTTCTGCTACTGAGGTGATCCTGTGACAACGTGTATGTCATTTTCCAGTGTCCTTCAGCATCTTTCCAAACCATTTCTGCTCGGCCAGACCCATCAGTGAACACGGTGAGGGCCACGGTTATTGGCGTAATAGTTAATTGTGAAGCAAACAAAAGGGGAAGAGGATGTAGGGATTGCACGATTCTGTGACTTGGAAAATGAATCCTAATTTGCCCTGTAAAATCTGCTAGAGCACACTGAAAAGCAAAAGACAGGTGAGTTAGAAAGGTTAGTTGTTTTGTATCAAGAGGCAGATAGGTAATATTAGGTTCAGCACAATCTAAATTCAGTAACTGCTCTCTTCCTTTCTGAAGGACCATGGCAATCTTTTCAATGGCTGTTGTGACTGCTTTTCCAAAATCATGTGATGAAAATATCCATTCCATAGGGTTGAAAGGAAGAAAATAAAATGAAAAGCCTAATAGGGTGGTCCATTATTCCCCTATGAGCAGCTTGACGGGTTAATTTTACAACCACTTTATCAAGGGCGTTTCACGCAGAGGGGGTGAGTGTTCAGGGAGATGTCAGACATGGATCCCCCTCCCATAATTTGAAGAGGGGATGATGATCTTCCATATATATTCCCAAGAGAAGATGGATCCAATTTATGGCTCCTAAGAGTTTTTGCATATCATTTAGAGCCTTTATTCCTGTCCTCACGGTGATATTCTGAAGCTGAATGTTTTGTTTTTATATTTTCCATCCCAAATATTTTCAGGGTGGAGCGTCTTGAATTTTTTCTGCTGCAGTTTGGAATCCTGCTGTGGAGACTGCTTGGATCGCTTGCCATTTCACACTTTGGGCTGTTTGCTCCGATTCTGCAGCCATTAAAATGTCACCCATATAATGATAGATTAAAACATTCTCAAAGCACTCTCATATCGTGCTCAAAACTGCTCCTACGAATTGCTGACATAGTGCGTGACATTTCACAACACAGACTCAAGATGATGCAGAGACTCAAATCCCCCTTTATTACCACCAAGCCCTTTTTCTACCCTTGTTCGCTACTTTCCCAGCCAGCACATACTGTCCTGGGTTCAGCAGTAGCAGTCAGTTTTCTCCTTCTTAGCAGCTGGTGCAGTGCTGTGGTTTTGACTTTCAGCCTGGGAACAGCGCTGATAACACCGATGGTTTTAGTTGTGGCTCGGTAATGTTTCCTCTGACCAAGGACTTTGTGCCATGCTCTGCCAGGGATGAGGGGAGGCCGGGGGGAAGCAGAGAGAGGACACCTCACCCAAGCAAGCCAAAGAGGTATTCCATACCACAGCACGTCATGCCCAGGGAGGTAACTGGGAGTTACCCAGAAGGGCAGGGGCTCTCTTCGGGTGGGGGTCGGACTCGTTCGGAGGTGGTATCATATTCTCTTCCCTTGTTATTTTCTCTTAGCAATATTATCATTGGTGGTGGCAGTGGTGATTTGTGTCATACCTTAGTTACTGGGCTGCTCTTATCTCAACCCATGGGAGCTGCATTCTTTTCGATTCTCCTCTCCATCCTCCAGGAGAAGGGGGAGGGCAAGAAAGGGGGGGAGCGAGTGGACGGGCTGTGTGGTTTATGGCTGACTTTGTTTAAACCACGACACAAGCTAAGGCGTTTCATGAAATGGCCATGGATGAATTTTTTGAATTTTTTCCTCTGCAATTTGGAATCCTGCTGTGGAGACTGCTTGGATCGCTTGCCTTTTCCCATTTTGGGCTGTTTGTTCCGATTCTGCAGCAGTTAAAAAGTCATCCATATAATGATAGATTAAAACATTCTCAAAGCACTCTCAAATTGAGCTCACAACTGCTGCTACAAACTGCAACCATAGTGTGTGGCATTTCACGACACAGACTCAAGTGGATGCAGAGACTCAAATCCATGTTTATTACCACCTAGTCCTTTTTATCCCCTTGCTCGGTACTTTCCCAGCCTGCACATACTGTCCTGGGTTCAGCATAGAATCATAGTTAGGGTTGGAAAGGACCTAAGATCATCCAGTTCCAATCCCCCTGCCATGGACAGGGACACCTCACACTAAACCACCCCACACAAGGCTTCATCCAGCCTGGCCTTGAACACTGCCAGGGATGGAGCACTCACAGCCTCCCTGGGCAACCGATTCCAGTGCCTCACCACCCTAACAGGAAAGAATTTCCTCCTTATATCCAATCTAAACTTCCCCTGTTTAAGTTTGAACCCGTTACGCCTTGTCCTGTCACTACAGTCCCTGACGAAGAGTCCCTCCCCAGCATCCCTATAGGCCCCCTTCAGGTACTGGAAGGCTGCTATTAGGTCCCCACGCAGCCTTCTCTTCTCCAGGCTGAACAGCCCCAACTTCCTCAGCCTGTCTTCATACGGGAGGTGCTCCAGTCCCCTAATCATCCTCGTGGCCTCCTCTGGACTTGTTCCAACAGTTCCATGTCCTTTTTATGTTGAGGACACCAGAACTGCACACAATACTGCAGGTGAGGTCTCACAAGAGCAGAGTAGAGGGGCAGGATCACCTCCTTCGACCTGCTGGTCACGCTCCTTTTGATGCAGCCCAGGATACGGTTGGCTTTCTGGGCTGCGAGCGCACACTGAAGCCAGCTCATGTTCCTTTTCTCATTGACCAGCACCCCCAAGTCCTTCTCCGCAGGGCCGCTCTGAATCTCTTCTTTGCCCAGTCTGTAGCTGTGCCTGGGATTGCTCCGACCCAGGTGTAGGACCTTGCACTTGTCATGGTTGAACTTCATAAGGTTGGCATCAGCCCACCCCACAAGCGTGTCAAGGTCCCTCTGGAGCAGTCAGTTTTTCCCAACCTGCACAAGCATACAGCATTCAACCTCAATGACCCCTGTAAAACCCTACAGGTCAACAGTCCAATCACAACGCTGCAGACCCTCTCACAGCCCTCACATCCTCTGGCCTTACACGCCCCAACTCATCGCCCCAGGGCTGTCAAAGCCCCGAGGTCTCAGAGCTCATTCCCAAACTGTTCATGCAAACCTTAGCGCCTTCAGTCCCCACAACGTGTGATCGTGTGGTCGAAGAAAATACAAAGAAAGACTGGGTCAGAAAACATCAATAAATGTATTTAAGAGAAAACTAAACAAAATAAAAAACAAAGAACAAGTGTTCTTATCAAATACAACTCTTCTACCTAAAACTACAACTACACTACCTAAAACTAAAAAACTTATTCTTAAAACTGCAAATCCTCTACCTAAACTAAAACTATCCTAACTAAACCTACAACTTGTTGGGAAAGAAAAACAGTCTTCTTAAACAGCAAAAAATCTTCTTAGGAAACAGGAACTCTTCAACTGAAACTTCTTCAAACTCCCCAAAACTTCCCTCTCCACCAATCCTGAAAGAAGCAGCACAAGGTGATGTCAGTGATGTTACTGATGGCCACTGTGTTTGGCGCACGCTGTGCAGAGCGGGACTGTGCCTTGGGGCTCAGGCCTGGCTGGGGCTCGGAGCCGGGCTCTACGCACACAGCCCCAGCCCCAGCGTGGCAGCAGCCGACCCACCCTGGTGCCAGATGGGGGGCACGTGCTGCCTTACCGCTCATCAGTTCGTGTCCATAGCCTCCTCTTCCTCCTCCTCCACATCCACCTCCATCGCAACCTCCTCCTCCACCTGCCCGTCCACCTCCATTGGCTCCTCCTGCAGCCCCACTCTGGTCCTGCTGGCGGCCTCCTCCAGCTCCCGCAGATGTTGGAACAGCCTAAGGCAAAAGGCGAGCAGAAGAGTGCATTGGTGCTGCCAGAGCAGCGGAGCGCAGCTGTGGGACAGGGCTCTGGGCACCGCGGTCCCCTCTGGCTGCCCGGGCAGAGCCGTGGGGCGCTGGGGCCCCGGGCCCGTCCCCAGCAGGAGCCGGGGGCTCCTTGTCCAGCAGCACCCACCAGCTCTGACAGGCTGGCGCCTGCAGCTGGAGGATCCTTTGCTTCCTGCGCTTTAGCACCTTGCGGGGCGGCAGCGGCTTCAGGACCTGCCAGAGCAGAGAGGGCAGGGGTGAGCGGCCGTGCTCCCTGCCTGCGGGGCCAGGGCACAGACCCGGCCCCGCGCCTGCCTCGGCACCCACCGGCTCCTTACTCGGTGAAGCCAGCCCTTTGCATCCTCGCCTCCGCAAGGGCTCAGCGCGGCCACCAGCAGGACAAAGGTCGACTTCTTCTGGGGCTGCATTCGGTGGCACCAACACAGGGTTCAAGCGGCAGGGAACAAGGTAAGAGGTATAGGGAACAAGTGAAAAGGGATGGCAGTAGGGCAGAAGGCAAAGCAGGAGCAGGGCAGAAGGGATTGGAGCACACGGGCGGGAGCACAGGAAAAGCGTGGGCTCAGGGCTGAAGGTCTGCGTTGGTGCCTGGGCACGGGCCGTTGCCTCTGTAACAGGGGCTGTGACATCACCGCAGAGTTCCAGAGCTGCTGCGAGCAGGGGACAAGCCCTGAATTGGGCTGCGGCTTCATGGGGGACATTGGGCAATCGATACGTGACCCCCTCAGACGGCAGAGACACACTTGGGTGCTTAAATAATCAATGAAATGGGTGAAGGCTGCGCTGGCCAACTCCAGACTCAAGTTGATGCAGACTCAAATCCCCGTTTGTTACCACCAAGCCCCTTTCATCCCCCTGTTCGGCTCTTTCCCAACCTGCACATACATACAACGTTCAATCTCATTGGCTCCGGTAAAACCCTCCAGGTCAACAGTCCAATCACAACGCTGCAGACCCTCTCACAGCCCTCACAGCCCCTGGCCTTACACGCCCCAACTCATCGCCCCAGGGCTGTCAAAGAACCGAGGCCTCAGAGCTCATTCCCAAACTGTTCTTCATGCAAATCTCAGCGCCTTCACCCCACACATCTCCCCCTTCTTTGTTTTGTATATTCGCTATCCACACCTGCTTAAGGCTCAACTATTGAGAAACTGCATACGCTAATAAAAACTCACAAAACAAACATTCTCAATACAGTTTTTTCACTCGTTCTCCTAACCTAGCAAATAAACAGTTAAGGAACAGTTAACATTCTGCTCTGACAACTGGGTTCAAAGTAGAGAACGCAAACACAGGTACCCTTCCATTTATACAGATCCTAACAAATCAATTTCCTGCGGCTGTGCTGTTCTACCCCCAGCCATCCCACGTGTCCGCAGCATTGGAGGCTGCCATTGCTTCCAACAGCAGTCTGAAAGGGCTCGTAGGTGCGGCAACCGACAGGCACAGGGTGTCTTGTCCTCTCCAATTGGTTACAGATGTTCTCTTTTGGCCAAGTGGGAAACGACGATAGGGTCACTTCTCTTGTGCTGAGGAGACAGAAGGCAAGGCAGGACGAGCCCATCGTGCAGAGACCCAGCGAGGTCCTTTCCCTGTGGAAACACAAGCAGACCCTCGTCCCCAGGTTGTCAAAGGGAACGGGCCTTCCCATTCATGAGTTTCAAGATTACGTACTTTAATGTGAGCTTTTCCCCTGCTCTAAATCCTTAGAACCCCCGAAATGGCCCTGTTTAGGATTCCCATCCTCCGTCCATCCTCCCCCTTTTTGTTTCTGCAACATAGTTTTAAGGGTGCTATGTGTGCGTTCAGTAACGGCTTGGCCTGAGGGAGAATGTGGAATACCGGTGGCATGTTGAATTCCCCACTGCTGCAGAAATGCTTGTGCTTTGTGTGCTGGATAACCTGGGCTATTATCTGGTTTTACGGGTTATGGAACTGCCAGGGCAGAAAAAGCTGTACCAAAGTTTTGAGAGGAGGTGATACGCAGATCGACTCCACAACTCGTTAAAGTTGTAAAGTAGGCATGCTTTATTCAGCGCTGAGGTGCATGGGGATCGTTCCTCCAAAGTATGCACACCCAGGGTCGTTTTTCCTTTACATTTATTCCCTTAAGGCATACATATGCAGTCTAGAAGAACAGGACACAGGACATCATGAGGGTGCTAGGATATATATAGTAGTAGACTGGGGACCATAAAGAAAGACTACAGAGCCCTGGGAGAGGTGGTTTGGCGCTCTGGAGCTCAGATAGTCTTTTCATCAATTCTCCAGGACACAGGGGAGGACCAAAATATAGCCAGGAGGATTGGCCAGGTCAATAAATGGTTAAAAGGGTGGTGTCATAGTCAGGGGTTTGGGTGTCTTGAAAACGGGACTGAAGTTTGCAGTCCAGGTCTACTGGGGGCTGGTGGAGCTGGTCTGGTGATAAAGAAGGGGAAGAGCAGTTTTGGTAGGAGCTTTCCAGACTGGTCAAGGAGGCCTTAAACTAGATGTGTTGGGGGAGGGGGGCATCATTCCATCCCAACACACCCAGTCAGTTGCCAACACCTATAATAAATGCTCGGAACAATGTAGATATATTCCAGCTGCTCCAGCCAACGAGCTGGCTTCAATTGGAGCTCGGCTTAGATGCCTCTATACAAACGCCCGTAGCATGGGGAACAAACAGGAGGAATTAGAGATGCGTGCACGTCTACGGGGGTATGATATAATAGGCATCACAGAAACATGGTGGGATGGCTCCTATGACTGGAGTGTTGGAATGGAAGGTTACAGGCCCTTTAGAAAAGACAGGCCCTGCAAGAGGGGAGGGGGAGTTGCCCTTTGTGTTAGGGATAGGCTGGAGAGTAAGGAACTCTGTCTGGAGACAGGTGAGCAGTTTACAGAGAGTTTGTGGGTCAGGGTTAATGGGAAAACAGCCGTGGGAGACATTACTGTGGGGATCTGTTACAAACCGCCTGATCAAGGAGAACCTGTGGATGAAGCACTCTACAGACAGATAGGAACAGCCTCACGCTCGCAGGCCCTTGTTCTCATGGGGGACTTCAAGCACCCTGACATCTGTTGGAACGATGGCACTGCACGGCACAGGCAATCCAGGAGGTTACTCAATTGTGTGGAAGACAACTTCCTTCTGCAAGTAATAGAGGAGCTGACAAGGAGAGGTGCCGTGCTTGACCTTCTGCTCACCAACAGGGAAGGGCACGATGAGAATGTGGTACTTCAGGGCAGCGTGGGACGCAGCGATCATGAGATGGTCGAATTTGAGATCCCCAGGACAGTGAGAAGAGCGTGTAGCAAGCTCACTGCCCTGCACTTCGAAAGAGCAGACTTTGGCCTCTTCAGGAACCTGCTTAGTAAGGTTCCATGGGATATAGCCCTGGAGGGCAGGGGGGCCCAAGACTCTTGGTTGATATTCAAGGATCACCTGCTACAAGCTCAGGAATGCTGCATCCCAACTAGAAGGAAGTGCGGCAGGAGGGTCAGGAGACCTCCTTGGATGGATAAGGAGCTGCTGAGGAAAATTCAAAGGAAAAAAAGGGCTTATAAAAAATAGAAGCAAGGACAGGCAGCCTGGGTAGAGTACAGGGATGTTGTCCGGGAACCTAGGGACCAGGTTAGGAAGGCTAAGGCCCAGTTAGAACTAAAGTTGGCCAGGGATGTTAAGGATTACAGGAAGGGATTCTACAGGTACGTAGCAAACAAAAAACAGAGTAGGGACAACATAGGCCCCTGAGGAAGCTCTCGGGAGAACTGGCTACACAGGGTTTGGAGAAGGCTGAGGCTCTGAATGACTTCTTTGCCTCGGTCTTCACTGGCAAAGGGTCTGGCTGCACCCAAGTCTTAGAAGGTAGACGCAGGGACTGTGAGAGTGAAGACCTTGGGCCCACTGTAGGAGAGGATCTGGTTCGAGACCATCATAAAAATCTGAACGCACACAAGTCCGTGGGACCTGATGGAATCCATCCGCGGGTCCTGAAGGAGCTGGCGAATGAAGTTGCTAAGCCACTGGCCATCGTATTTGACAAATCATGGCAGTCAGGTGAAGTTCCCGATGACTGGAAAAAGGGAAATATAACCCCCATTTTCAAGAAGGGGAAAATGGAAGACCCGGGGAATTACAGACCAGTCAGTCTCACCTCTGTGCCTGGCAAAATCTTGGAGCACATTCTCCTGGAAGGCATGCTAAGGCACATGAAAAACAACAAGGTCCTTGGTGACAGCCAGCATGGCTTCACTAAGGGGAAATCCTGCCTGACCAACTTGGTGGCCTTCTATGATGGGGCTACAGAACTGATGGACAAGGGTAAAGCAGCTGATGTCATCTACCTGGACTTGTGCAAAGCGTTTGACACTGTCCCACACGACATCCTTCTCTCTAAATTGGAGAGATATCAATTTGATGGATGGACCACTCAGGGGATGAAGAACTGGCTGGATGGCCGCACACAAAGAGCTGTGGTCAGTGGCTCAATGTCCGGCTGGAGACCGGTAACGAGTGGTGTCCCTCAGGGATCGGTGTTGGGACCGGTCTTGTTTAACATCTTCGTCTCTGACATGGACAGTGGGATTGAGTGCGCCCTCAGCAAGTTTGCCGATGACACCAAGCTGTGTGGTTCGGTTGATACGCTGGAGGGAAGGGATGCCATCCAGAGGGACCTTGACACGCTTGTGAGGTGGGCTGATGCCGACCTTGTGAAGTTCAACCATGAAAAGAGCAACGTCTTACACCTGGGTCGGAGCAATCCCAGGCACAGCTACAGAATGGGCAAAGAAGAGATTCAGAGCGGCCCTGCGGAGAAGGACTTGAGGGTGCTGGTCAATGAGAAAAGGAACATGAGCCGGCTGCAGTGTGCGCTCGCAGCCCAGAAAGCC
Source organism: Lathamus discolor (assembly GCF_037157495.1). NCBI lineage: Eukaryota > Metazoa > Chordata > Aves > Psittaciformes > Psittacidae > Lathamus > Lathamus discolor. The sequence continues at coordinate 7,038,838 of NC_088888.1, forward strand.
AACCGTATCCTGGGCTGCATCAAAAGGAGTGTGACCAGCAGGTCGAAGGAGGTGATCCTGCCCCTCTACTCTGCTCTTGTGAGACCTCACATGGAGTATTGTGTGCAGTTCTGGTGTCCTCAACATAAAAAGGACATGGAACTGTTGGAACAAGTCCAGAGGAGGCCACGAGGATGATCAGGGGACTGGAGCACCTCCCGTATGAAGACAGGCTGAGGAAGTTGGGGGTTCAGCCTGGAGAAGAGAAGGCTGCGTGAGGACCTCATAGCAGCCTTCCAGTACCTGAAGGGGGCCTATAGGGATGCTGGGGAGGGACTCTTTGTCAGGGACTGTAGTGACAGGACAAGGGGTAACGGGTTAAAACTTAAACAGGGGAAGTTTAGATTGGAGATAAGGAGGAAAAACCTTCCTGTTAGGGTGGTGAGGCACTGGAATGGGTTGCCCAGGGAGGTTGTGAGTGCTCCATCGCTGGTGGTGTTCAAGGCCAGGTTGGATGAAGCCTTGTGTGGGATGGTTTAGTGTGAGGTGTCCTTGACCGACGTTCACGCTTTAGGGCAGAATTGTTACAAGAAATTAGAAAAAAACTTAGAAATTGATTGGCAACTACATGTTCCATACAGGCCTCAGGCCAGTGGGCAAGTAGAAAAGATGAACCGTCTGTTTAAACAACAGGTTAGTAAAACACGTCAGGAAACGAATTTATATTGGTATCAAGCTTTGCCACTGGCTCTATTAAGAATTCGAACTAAACCTCTGTCGACAGAAGAGGTTAGCCCATTTGAGATTTTGTACGGAAGACCATATCAGTCCCAGTTTAAAGGAGAAAGTCTTCAGGAAGTGGGGGAAGGCTGTCTCCGACAGTTTCTGATCAATCTGGGAAAACAGTTGCAGGAGGTAAAGAAGAGAATAGTAGGGACAAGAGCAAGAGGTTTGGATTATCCGAGTCACCCTTTCAGATCTGGGGACTGGGTTTATGTTTAGAATTTTTCAGGAGATCCTCTACAGGAGAAGTGGAGAGGACCGTGCCAGATATTACTGACCACCTTTACAGCAGTGAAGATAAAGGAACAACCTGCATCGAAACTGCATCGGTCATAATTTGGACTCATATGATAACCGGCGCACAAGCTTGGGACCAGAATTTATACCTGAAATTAGTGCAGAATGTCACTAAGGTTTTCAATCGTAGTGACTGTTGGGTGTGTGCTCAGTTGCCTAACTCAGGAGAAAGCCTCCCATTAATTGGAGTTCCAATTCCTAACACTGTCTCATGGACAAATTTGTGGGTGACCACTAGCAATCTGTATTCGAAGGAAAGGTTAAAATGTGGAATAGTTAATCCTAATCCAGGTAATAAATATTACACCTGTGCACAAAGATGTATTGCACCAGGAGCCAGGGGAGGAGATCATGCTTGTTTAAATGCCAGAGATGTAGGTCACCATTCAAATTGCAATCATACTATTAATATAGATGGTATCGTCGTTCAGTGGTGGCCTGTTCCTGAAGGGAAAGGATGGTATTGGTTATGTGGAGAAAACGCTTATGAGACTCTAGCCCCAACGGGAAGGGGGCATGCACCTTAGGTGCTGTAATACCCAATTTTACCATTATCGACAGGTATCCTCCCGGGACCTGGATGAGAAGTTTTGCTAAACAGATTAAGCGAGGGTTTAACCCTATTATTGAATGGCACGCTGCATTTCATGGTTTCGTAAGAGGGCTAATTCCATTTTAGGGAGTAAGTGAAGTAGAGAAGGCAACTGTAAATATCTCTGCAACCATAGAGGAAATGGAAAGTAAAAACATTGATATAATCCAGGCAGAACAACAGGAGATAACCAGCCTATCTAATGTGGTGTTACAAAAACCGAATGGCTCTAGACATGTTACTGGCATCACAAGGAGGGTTTGTTCCATAATCAATGAAAGCTGTTGTTCCTATATAGACCAAACTGGCAGAATTGAAACAGATCTGGAGGAAATTTGGAAACAAACTGTCCTGGGTTCAGCAGGAGCAGTTATTTTTCTCCTTCTTAGTAGCTGGTGCAGTGCTGTGGTTTTCATTTTTGGCCTGGGAACAGTGCTGATAACACTGATGCTTTTAGTTGCTGCTCAGATGTTTGGTCTGGCCAAGGACTTTCTGAGCCTCGTGCTCTGCCAGGGAGGAGGGGAGGCCGGGAGGAAGCAGAGACAGGACACCTGACCCAAGCTAGCCAAAGAGGTATTCCATGCCACAGCACGTCATGGCCAGGATGTAACGGGGAGTGACCCAGAAGGGCGAGTTCTCTGCAGGGTTGGACGAGGTATCGGTCGGTGCTCGCCTGGGGGGAGTGGGGCGAGTTATTGGTCAGCTGGTGTTGAGGTGTTTTATTCTTTCCTCTTGTTATTTCCTTTAGCACTATTATTTTTGGTGGTAGCAGCAGTGATTTGTGTTATGCCTTAGTTACTAAACTGTTCTTATCTGAACCCGTGGGAGTCGCATTCTTTTCGATTCTCCTCTCCGTCCCTCCGGGAGTAGAGGGAGGGAAAGAAGGGGGGGAGTGAGAGAGCGACTGTGTGATTTATGGATGACTTTTGTTTAAACCACGACAGGGAGTGAGTGGATGAGTTGTGTGGCTGGGTTTAAACCACGGCGATATACATACAGCGTTCAAACTCATTGGCCCCTGTGAAACCCTCCAGGCAAACAGTCCGATCACAGTACTGCAGACCCCCTCGCAACTGCCACATCCTCTGGCCCTACACGACCCAACTCATAGCCCCAGTTCTTGTCAAAGCACCGAGGAATCAGAGCTCATTCCCAAACTGCTCTACATGCAAATCTCAGCGCCTTCACTCCCCAAAATGTATGATCGCGTTATCGCAGTAAACACAAAGAGAGACTGGGTCAGAAAACGTCAATAAATGTATTTATAAAACAAGAAAAATGAACAACAAAGAACAAGTGTTCTTATCAAAATACAACTCTTCTACCTAAAACTACAACTACACTACATAAAACTAAAAGACTTCTTAAAACTCCAACTTTTCTACCTAAACTAAAGCTATACTAACTAAGCCTACAACTTCTCAGGAAACAACAACAGTCTTCTTAAGGAGCAAAAATCTTCTACGAAAAACAGCAACTCTTCTATGGAAACTTCTTCAAACTCCCCAAAACGTCCCTCTCCACCAGTCCTGGAAAGAAGCAGCACAAGGTCATTTCAGAGAGGATGCTGATGGTCACCGTGTTTGGCGCACGCTGTGCAGAGCGGGACTGTGCCTTGGGGCTCAGGCCTGGCTGGGGCTGGGAGCCGGGCTCTACGCACACAGCCCCAGCCCCAGCGTGGCAGCAGCCGACCAACCCTGGTGCCAGACGGGGGGCACGTGCTGCCTTACCGCTCATCACTCCGTATCCATAGCCTCCTCTTCCTCCTCCTCCACATCCACCTCCATCGCAACCTCCTCCTCCACCTGCCCGTCCACCTCCATTGGCTCCTCCTGCAGCCCCACTCTGGTCCTGCTGGCGGCCTCCTCCAGCTCCCGCAGATGTTGGAACAGCCTAAGGCAAAAGGCGAGCAGAAGAGTGCATTGGTGCTGCCAGAGCAGCGGAGCGCAGCTGTGGGACAGGGCTCTGGGCACCGCGGTCCCCTCTGGCTGCCCGGGCAGAGCCGTGGGGCGCTGGGGCCCCGGGCCCGTCCCCAGCAGGAGCCGGGGGCTCCTTGTCCAGCAGCACCCACCAGCTCTGACAGGCTGGCGCCTGCAGCTGGAGGATCCTTTGCTTCCTGCGCTTTAGCACCTTGCGGGGCGGCAGCGGCTTCAGGACCTGCCAGAGCAGAGAGGGCAGGGGTGAGCGGCCGTGCTCCCTGCCTGCGGGGCCAGGGCACAGACCCGGCCCCGCGCCTGCCTCGGCACCCACCGGCTCCTTACTCGGTGAAGCCAGCCCTTTGCATCCTCGCCTCCGCAAGGGCTCAGCGCGGCCACCAGCAGGACAAAGGTCGACTTCTTCTGGGGCTGCATTCGGTGGCACCAACACAGGGTTCAAGCGGCAGTGGAAAAGGCAGTAGGGACGGGAACAAACGGGCAGGGATGGCAGTGGGGCAGAAGGGAAAGCAGGGGCAGGGCAGAAGGGATTGGAGCACACGGGCGGGAGCACAGGAAAAGCGTGGGCTCAGGGCTGAAGGTCTGCGTTGGTGCCTGGGCACGGGCCGTTGCCTCTGTAACGGGGGCTGTGACATCACCGCAGAGTTCCAGAGCTGCTGCGAGCAGGGGACAAGCCCTGAATTGGGCTGCGGCTTCATGGGGGACATTGGGCAATCGATACGTGACCCCCTCAGACGGCAGAGACACACTTGGGTGCTTAAATAATCAATGAAACGGGTGAAGGCTGCGCTGGCCAACTCCAGACTCAAGTTGGTGCAGACTCAAATCCCCGTTTGTTACCACCAAGCCCTTTTCATCCCCCTGTTCGGCTCTTTCCCAACCTGCACATGCATACAACGTTCAATCTCATTGGCTCCTGTAAAACCCTCCAGGTCAACAGTCCAATCACAACACTGCAGACCCTCTCACAGCCCTCACAGCCCCTGGCCTTGCACGCCCCAACTCATCGCCCCAGGGCTGTCAAAGCACCGAGGCCTCAGAGCTCATTCCCAAACTGTTCTTCATGCAAATCTCAGCGCCTTCACTCCGCACATCTCCCCCTTCTTTGTTTTGTATATTCGCTATCCACACCTGCTTAAGGGCTCCATTAGTAAGAAACTGCATACGCTAATAAAAACTCACAAAACAAACACTCTCAATGCAGTTTTTTCACTCGTTCTCCTAACCTAGCAAATAAACAGTTACGGAACAGTTAACATTCTGCTCTGACAACTGGGTTCAAACTGGAGAACGAAAACACAGGTACCCATCCATTTATACAGATCCTAACAAATCAATTTCCTGCGGCTGTGTTGTTCTGCCCCCAGCCATCCCACGTGTCCGCAGCATTGGAGGCTGCCGTTGCTTCCAACAGCAGTCTGAAAGGGCTCGTAGGTGCGGCAACCGACAGGCACAGGGTGTCTTGTCCTCTCCAATTGGTTACAGATGTTCTCTTTTGGCCAAGTGGGAAACGACGATAGGGTCAGTTCTCTTGTGCTGAGGAGACAGAAGGCAAGGCAGGACGAGCCCATCGTGCAGAGACCCAGCGAGGTCCTTTCCCTGTGGAAACACAAGCAGACCCTCATCCCCAGGTTATCAAAGGGAACGGGCCTTCCCATTCATGAGTTTCAAGATTACGTACTTTGATGTGAGCTTTCCCCTGCTCTAAATCCTTAGAACCCCCGAAATGGCCCTGTTCAGGATTCCCATCCTCCGTCCATCCTCCCCCTTTTTCTTTCTGCAACATAATTTTAAGGGTGCTATGTGTGTGTTCAATAACAGCTTGGCCTGTGGCAGAATGTGGAATACCGGTGACATGTTGAATTCCCCACTGTTGAAGAAATGCTCATGTTTTGTGTGCTGGATAACCTGGCCCATTATCTGGTTTCATGGGCTCTGGAACTGCCAGGGCAGAAAAAAATCTGTGCCAACGTGTCGACAAACATCTTTGACCTTTTCAACTGAATGTGCCGATGCGTAAATACAAGATGAAGAAGTGTCAACAGGAGCATGGACATATTTGTATCTGCTCAATTCCGGTACGTAAGCAACATCTGTCTGCCCAATTTCAAGTCACAAAACAAGCGAGGATGAGTTCCAATCCAATCACTGGCATGGGTAGAACTTGTTGCCAATCAGGACACGGCTGTATGGTTTGCCTCGCCTGCTCCTGAGTCAGCTGAAAAGCACATTGCAGAGCTTTTGCGTTTGGTTGATAAAAGTCATGGGATAAGGGAGGTTGTGCAAAACGACCAGGTAAGACCGTTAGACCTGCAAGCCCATCAGCCTGTGTATTCCCCTTGCTTATCGGTCCATGTGAAATAGGAACTCACTCCTCTAAACAAGATAACAAGGTTTTATTGAGGGACAAAGTCAATAAAGCAAAAGCAGCAGCGCTGGGTGCATGACCGTAGCCAGAGGCGCAAGTGATTAATATTGGTTTCAGGTTTATATACTTTTACAATTACATTAGCTACATACATATTCATAAATCCTGCATATAGGCGGGGAATATTATAACTAGCTCCAAGAATTGATTATCATACGTCACACGACTAGCTGAAACCAGCCATATCTAGCAAAGACTTAAAACAGTGCGACCTTCCTGCAAAATGTATTGCAGGGTGGGCAGGCAAGGAGTATCCCAAGCTGGCAGGTGTTTGGGAGGCTCTGCCTCTAATCTAACTGATAAGTAGAAGGATGGTGTGAAATAGCTCATCCATGTTTAGTGGGGCCACTACATTCCACAGACTTACAGCATAAACATTATTCTCTCTGTACAACCTGTTAACTTAGAAAGTGCTGTAACTCTATGTTTTCCAGGCACTAGCTTTTCTTATATCAAGCCCCATCACCCCCTTCTTTCTTTTAATTTACAAAATCTTTCGCTATGTGACTCCATTCTGCTCGAGAGTTCTGACCCTTTTTAACTTGTTGTCTAATCTTGTGTCTTTGGCAAGCTTTGTTTCTGTTATTGTAAACTCATACAGTTATACCCACATAACCACACCTATGACTTGCGAAAGCCAACACACTTCTGTGTTTTTCACAGTCCAGGTAGAGAAGTATGTGAGCGTACATGCTGTAGAAAGTATGGGTGTATGCGGCGATCCAGGAGCCACTCGAGCTCCCAGAGAAGGGCAAATAATGTTCCCTTGGAAATTTCCTTCAGGAAAGCGTGTTCTAGCCTAGAAGCAAGGCCTGCCACTGAGAAGGAATCTGTGATAATATTGATTGGAGTAGTCCATCCTTTGAAAACAGGGGCTACAGCAGAGAGTTCTGCTACTGAGGTGATCCTGTGACAACGTGTATGTCATTTTCCAGTGTCCTTCAGCATCTTTCCAAACTATTTCTGCTCGGCCAGACCCATCAGTGAACACGGTGAGGGCCTCAGTTATTGGCGTAATAGTTAATTGTGAATCAGGCAAAAAGGGAAGAGGATGTAGGGATTGCATGATTCTGTGACTTGGAAAATGAATCCTAATTTACCCTGTAAAATCTGCTAGAGCACACCAAAAAGCAAAAGACGGGTGAGTTAGAAAGGTTAGTTGTTTTGTATCAAGAGGCAGATAGGTAATATTAGGTTCAGCACAATCTAAATTCAATAACTGCTCTCTTCCTTTCTGAATGACCGTAGCTATCTTTTCAATGGCTGTTGTGACTGCTTTTCCAAAATTATGTGATGAAAATATCCATTCCATAGGATTGAAAGGAAGAAAATAAAATGAAAAGCCTAATAGGGTGGTCCATTATTCCCCTATGAGCATCTTGACGGGTTAATTTTATAACCACTTTATCAAGGGCGTTTCACGCAGAGGGGGTGAGTGTTCAGGGAGATGTCAGACATGGATCCCCCTCCCATAATTTGAAGAGGGGATGATGATCTTCCATATATATTCCCAAGAGAGGATGGATCCAATTTATGGCTCCTAAGAGTTCTTGCATATCATTTAGAGCCTTTATTCCTGTCCTCAGGGTGATTTTCTGAGGCTGAATGTTTTGTTTTTATATTTTCCATCCCAAATATTTCCAGGGGGGAGCTTCCTGAATTTTTTCTGCTGCAATTTGGAATCCTGCTGTGGAGACTGCTTGGATCGCTTGCCGTTTCACACTTTGGGCTGTTTGTTCCGATTCTGCAGCCATTAAAAAGTCATCCATATAATGATAGATTAAAACATTCTCAAAGCACTCTCATATCGTGCTCAAAACTGCTCCTACGAATTGCTGACATAGTGCGTGACATTTCACAACACAGACTCAAGATGATGCAGAGACTCAAATCCCCCTTTATTACCACCAAGCCCTTTTTCTACCCTTGCTCGGTACTTTCCCAGCCAGCACATACTGTCCTGGGTTCAGCAGTAGCAGTCAGTTTTCTCCTTCCTAGCAGCTGGTGCAGTGCTGTGGTTTTGACTTTCAGCCTGGGAACAGCGCTGATAACACCGATGGTTTTAGTTGTGGCTCGGTAATGTTTCCTCTGACCAAGGACTTTGTGCCATGCTCTGCCAGGGACGAGGGGAGGCCGGGAGGAAGCAGAGAGAGGACACCTCACCCAAGCAAGCCAAAGAGGTATTCCATACCACAGCACGTCATGCCCAGGGAGGTAACTGGGAGTTACCCAGAAGGGCAGGGGCTCTCTTCGGGTGGGCGTCGGACTCGTTCGGAGGTGGTATCATATTCTCTTCCCTTGTTATTTTCTCTTAGCAATATTATCATTGGTGGCGGCAGTGGTGATTTGTGTTATACCTTAGTTACTGGGCTGCTCTTATCTCAACCCATGGGAGCTGCATTCTTTTCGATTCTCCTCTCCATCCCTCCAGGAGAAGGGGGAGGACAAGAAAGGGGGGGAGCGAGTGGACGGGCTGTGTGGTTTATGGCTGACTTTGTTTAAACCACGACACAAGCTAAGGCGTTTCATGAAATGGCCATGGATGAATTTTTTGAATTTTTTCCTCTGCAATTTGGAATCCTGCTGTGGAGACTGCTTGGATCGCTTGCCTTTTCCCATTTTGGGCTGTTTGTTCCGATTCTGCAGCAGTTAAAAAGTCATCCATATAATGATAGATTAAAACATTCTCAAAGCACTCTCAAATTGAGCTCACAACTGCTGCTACAAACTGCAAACATAGTGTGTGGCATTTCACGACACAGACTCAAGTGGATGCAGAGACTCAAATCCATGTTTATTACCACCTAGTCCTTTTTATCCCCTTGCTCGGTACTTTCCCAGCCTGCACATACTGTCCTGGGTTCAGCATAGAATCATAGAATAGTTAGGGTTGGAAAGGACCTAAGATCATCTAGTTCCAATCCCCCTGCCATGGGCAGGGACACCTCACACTAAACCATCCCACACGAGGCTTCATCGAGCCTGGCCTTGAACACCGCCATGGATGGAGCACTCACAGCCTCCCTGGGCAACCGATTCCAGTGTCTCACCACCGTAACAGGGAAGAGTTTCCTCCTTATCTCCAGTTTAAACTTCCCCTGTTGAAGTTTGAACCCGTTACCCCTTGTCCTGTCACTACAGTCCCTGATGAAGAGTCCCTCCCCAGCATCCCTATAGGCCCCCTTCAGGTACTGGAAGGCTGCTATTAGATCCCCACACAGCCTTCTCTTCTCCAGGCTGAACAGCCCCAACTTCCTCAGCCTGTCTTCATACGGGAGGTGCTCCAGTCCCCTGATCATCCTCGTGGCCTCCTCTGGACTTGTTCCAACAGTTCCATGTCCTTTTTATGTTGAGGACACCAGAACTGCACACAATACTCCAGGTGAGGTCTCACGAGAGCAGAGTAGAGGGGCAGGATCACCTCCTTCGACCTGCTGATCACGCTCCTTTTGATGCAGCCCAGGATACGGTTGGCTTTCTGGGCTGCGAGTGCACACTGAAGCCGGCTCATGTTCATTTCCTCATCGACCAGCACCCCCAAGTCCTTCTCTGCAGGGCCGCTCTGAATCTCTTCTTTGCCCAACCCGTAGCTGTGCCTGGGATTGCTCCGACCCAGGTGTAGGACCTTGCACTTGTCATGCTTGAACTTTGTAAGGCTGGCATCAGCCCACCTCACAAGCGTGTCAAGGACCCTCTGGAGCAGTCAGTTTTTCCCAACCTGCACAAGCATACAGCATTCAATCTCAATGACCCCTGTAAAACCCTACAGGTCAACAGTCCAATCACAACACTGCAGACCTTCTCACAACCCTCACATCCTCTGGCCTTACACGCCCCAGCTCATCGCCCCAGGGCTGTCAAAGCCCCGAGGTCTCAGAGCTCATTCCCAAACTGTTCTACATGCAAACCTTAGCGCCTTCAGTCCCCACAACGTGTGATCGTGAGGTCGAAGTAAATACAAAGAGAGACTGGGTCAGAAAACGTCAATAAATGTATTTATGAAAAAGCTAAACAAAATAAAAAACAAAGAACAAGTGTTCTTATCAAAATACAACTCTTCTACCTAAAACTACAACTACACTACCTAAAACTAAAAAACTTATTCTTAAAACTGCAAATCCTCTACCTAAACTAAAACTATTCTAACTAAACCTACAACTTGTTGGGAAAGAAAAACAGTCTTCTTAAACAGCAAAAAATCTTCTTAGGAAACAGGAACTCTTCAACTGAACCTTCTTCAAACTCCCCAAAACTTCCCTCTCCAACAATCCTGAAAGAAGCAGCACAAGGTCATTTCAGTGAGGATACTGACGGTCACTGTGCTTGGCGCACGCTGTGCAGAGCGGGACTGTGCCTTGGGGCTCAGGCCTGGCTGGGGCTGGGAGCCGGGCTCTACGCACACAGCCCCAGCCCCAGCGCGGCAGCAGCCGACCCACCCTGGTGCCAGATGGGGGGCACGTGCTGCCTTACCGCTCATCACTCCGTATCCATAGCCTCCTCTTCCTCCTCCTCCACATCCACCTCCATCGCAACCTCCTCCTCCACCTGCCCGTCCACCTCCATTGGCTCCTCCTGCAGCCCCACTCTGGTCCTGCTGGCGGCCTCCTCCAGCTCCCGCAGATGTTGGAACAGCCTAAGGCAAAAGGCGAGCAGAAGAGTGCATTGGTGCTGCCAGAGCAGCGGAGCGCAGCTGTGGGACAGGGCTCTGGGCACCGCGGGCCCCTCTGGCTGCCCGGGCAGAGCCGTGGGGCGCTGGGGCCCCGGGCCCGTCCCCAGCAGGAGCCGGGGGCTCCTTGTCCAGCAGCACCCACCAGCTCTGACAGGCTGGCGCCTGCAGCTGGAGGATCCTTTGCTTCCTGCGCTTCAGCACCTTGCGGGGCGGCAGCGGCTTCAGGACCTGCCAGAGCAGAGAGGGCAGGGGTGAGCGGCCGTGCTCCCTGCCTGCGGGGCCAGGGCACAGACCCGGCCCCGCGCCTGCCTCGGCACCCACCGGCTCCTTACTCGGTGAAGCCAGCCCTTTGCATCCTCGCCTCCGCAAGGGCTCAGCGCAGCCACCAGCAGGACAAAGGTCGACTTCTTCTGGGGCTGCATTCGGTGGCACCAACACAGGGTTCAAGCGGCAGTGGAAAAGGCAGTAGGGACGGGAACAAACGGGCAGGAATGGCAGTGGGGCAGAAGGCAAAGCAGGAGCAGGGCAGAAGGGATTGGAGCACACGGGCGGGAGCACAGGAAAAGCGTGGGCTCAGGGCTGAAGGTCTGCGTTGGTGCCTGGGCACGGGCCGTTGCCTCTGTAACGGGGGCTGTGACATCACCGCAGAGTTCCAGAGCTGCTGCGAGCAGGGGACAAGCCCTGAATTGGGCTGCGGCTTCATGGGGGACATTGGGCAATCGATGCGTGACCCCCTCAGACGGCAGAGACACACTTGGGTGCTTAAATAATCAATGAAACGGGTGAAGGCTGCGCTGGCCAACTCCAGACTCAAGTTGATGCAGACTCAAATCCCCATTTGTTACCACCAAGCCCTTTTCATCCCCCTGTTCGGCTCTTTCCCAACCTGCACATACATACAACGCTCAATCTCACTGGCTCCTGTAAAACCCTCCAGGGTTAATAGTACAGTCACAACGCTGCAGACCCTCTCACAGCCCTCACAGCCCCTGGCCTTGCACGCCCAAAGTCATCGCCCCAGGGCTGTCAAAGCACCGAGGCCTCAGAGCTCATTCCCAAACTGTTCTTCATGCAAATCTCAGCGCCTTCATTCCCCACAACGCGTGATCGCGTTATCGCAGTAAACACAAAGTGAGACTGGGCCAGAAAATGTCAATAAATGTATTTATGAAAAAACAAAAATAAACAAACTATACAACAAAGAACAATTGTTCTTATCAAAATACAACTCTTGTATCTAAAACTACAGCTATGCTACCTAATACTAAACAGCAGGAGAAGTCTTTGAGAAGGGAGGAAAATAATCCAAATCCTGCTGAAAGCCGGTTTTGACATAAAACGGAGTAAGGTCAAGGGACCTGCACAGGAGATTCAACTTTGGGGAATAAAATGGCAAGATGGACATAGACAGATCCCCACAGATGTGATCAACAAGGTAACAGCAATGTCTCCACCAACTAATAAGAAACACAAGCTTTCTTGGGTGCTGTGGGGTTCTGGAGAACGCACACCCCAAATTACAGTGCGATTGTAAGCCCTCTCTATTATGTGACCCAAAAGAAGAATGATTTATGATGGGCCCACGACCAACAACAAGCCTTGGAGCAAATTAAAGGTGAGATAGCTCATGCAGTAGCCCTCGAAGTAGTCCAAACTGGGCCAGATGTAAAAAATGTCCTGCACACCGCAGCTGGGGAGTATGGTCCTACCTGGACCCTCTGGCACAAAGCTCCAGGGGAGACTCGAGGTCGACCCCTCGGCTTTTGGAGTCGGGGGTACAAAGGATCTGAGGCCAGCTACACCCCAACTGAGAAAGAGATACTGGCAGCCTGTGAAGGGGTTCGAGCTGCTTCGGAAGTGATTGGTACTGAAGCACAGCTCTTCCTGGCACCCCAGCTGCCCGTGCTGGGCTGGATGCTCAAAGGCAGGGTCTCCTCTACACATCATGCAACTGATGCTACATGGAGTAAATGGGCTGCACTAATTACACAACGAGCTCAAACAGAAAATCCCAGTCATACAGGCATTCTAGAAGTCATCATGGACTGGCCAGAGGGCAAAGATTTTGGAATGTCACCAGAGGAGGAGGTGATGCGTGCTGAAGAGGCCCCACCATACAACAGACTGTCAGAAACTGAAAAGCAGTATGCCTTGCTTACTGATGGGTCCTGCCGTATTGTGGGAAAGCATCGGAGATGGAACGCAGCCGTATGGAGTCCTCGACGACAAGATGCAGAAACTGCTGCAGGAGAGGGCGAATCGAGTCAGTTTGCCGAGGTGAAAGCCATCCAGCTGGCCCCGGTCATTGCTGAACGAGAGAAGTGGCCAGTACTTTATCTCTACACTGACTCATGGATGGTGGCAAAAGCCCTGTGCGGGTGGTTGCAGCAATGGAAACAGAGCAACTGGCAGCGCAGAGGTAAACCCATCTGGTAAACCAGAACAACCAAGTAAATAAAGCTGCTAAGATTGAAGTGGCTCAGGTGGACTTAGACTGGCAACATAAAGGTGAATTATTTATGGCCCCGTGGACCCATGACACTTCAGGCCACCAGTGCAGAGATGCAACATATAGATGGGCCGTGACCGAGGGGTGGACTTAACAATGGACACTATTGCCCAGGTTATTCATGAGTGTGAAACGTGCTGCAATTAAACAAGCCAAACGGTTAAAGCCTCTCTGGTGTGGAGGACGATGGCTGAAGTGTAAATATGGGGAGGCCTGGCAGATTGACTACATCACACTGCCACCAACCCACCAAGGCAAGCGCCATGAGCTTACCATGGTGGAAGCAAGCACCGGATGGCTGGAAACTTACGCTGTGCCCACGCCACTGCCCGGAACACTCTCCTGGGCCTGAGAAACAGATTTTGTGGCGACACGGCACCCCAGAGAGAACTGAGTCGGACAATGGGACTCATTTCCCGAATAACCTTACAGACACTTGGGCCAAAGAGCATGGCATTGAGCGGGTATATCACATCCCCTACCATGCACCACCCTCTGGGGAAATCGAACGGTACAATGGGCGGTTAAAAACCACACTGAGAGCAAGAGGTGGTGGGACATTCTAGTGTTGGGATACACACTTCCCAAAGGCCACATGGTTGGTCAATACCAGAGGATCTGCCAACAGGGATGGCCCATCCCAAACAGAACTTTGACATGTTGTAGAGGGAGACAAGGTCCCTGTGGTGCACATGAAGAATTTGCTGGGGAAGACAGTCTGGGTTATTCCTGCTTCAGGTAAAGGCAAACCCACTCATGAGATTGCTTTTGCTCAGGGACCCGGATATACTTGGTGGGTAATGCGGGAAGACGGGGAATTCCGATGTATACCTCAGGGGGATTTGCTTTTAGGGGAAACCAGCCAATGAACTCGATTTTATGCTGTTGCCTGCTGTGTAATACTTTCATAGCACATCAACTAGATGTCTTCAGGTCACCAGCGACTGCCCCTGACTTCCCTCCAACCATCATCCCAACAGAGAATGAACTTCGATAGAACCAGACGAGTTCTGCAGTGAATGAACGATCAGCATCAGCAGGACACGATCCAAAACTGCACACAGCCTTTCCTGCCCTGAAAGACTGTTACAAGGGATGGAACCCGACATCATGGACCAAAAGGACTTGAGAGCATTATGGGGATTAGTCCATGCACTGAGAAATGATTTGTTTTCTCTCTGTCTGTGTGTGTATGTGGATGTATATACATGTAAGAGAGATGGTGTATTGAAAATGTGGGATCTCAGCATGACGTGAATGGTACGGAATAAGGGGTGGATGCTGTCCTGGGTTTAGCAGTAACAGTCAGTTTTTCTCCTTCTTAGTAGCTGGCGCAGCGCTGAGTTTTGACTTTCAGCCTGGAAACAGAACTGATAACAGCGATGCTTTTAGTTGTTGCTCAGCAATGTTCACTCTGACCAAGGACTTTGTGAGTCTCATGCAATGCCAGGGAGGAGGGGAGGCCGGGAGGAAGCAGAGACAGGACACCTGACCCAAGCTAGCCAAAGAGGTATTCCATACCACAGCACGTTATGCCCAGGGAAGTAACTGGGAGTTACTTGGAAGAGCACCGGCTCTCTTTGGAGGGCATCGAACTCGTTCGGCGGTGGTATTGTATTCTCTCCCCTTGTTATTTTCTCTTATCATTATCATTGGCGGTAGCAGCAGTGATTTGTGTTATACCTTAGTTACTGGGCTATCCTTATCTCAACGCGAGGAAGTTAGATTCTCTCGATTCTCCTCCCCATCCCTCCGGGAGCAGGGAGGGGAGGGCAGAAAGAAAGAGGGAGAAAGGGTTGGGAGTGAGTGGACGAGCTGTGTGGCTGGGTTTAAACCACGACAACATGCATACAGCGTTCAATCTCATTGGGCCCTGTGAAACCCTCCAGGTAAACAGTCCGATCACAGTAGTGCAGACCCCCTCGCAACTGCCACATCCTTTGGCCCTACACGCCCCAACTCATAGCCCCAGGGCTCGTCAAAGCACTGAGGCCTCAGAGCTCATTCCCAAACTGTTCTTCATGCAAATCTCAGCGCCTTCACTCCCCAAAATGAGTGATCGCGTGGTCGAAGTAAATACGAAGACAGACTGGGTCAGAGAAATGTCAATAAATGTATTTATAAAATGACAGAAATAAACAAAATAAACCAAAAAGAACAAGTGTTCTTATCAAAATACAACTCTTCTACCTAAAACTACAACTACACTACCTAAAACTAAACACACTTGTTCTTAAAACTGCAACTCTTCTACCTAAACTAAAGCTACTCTAACTAAACCTACAACTTCTCTGGAAACAAAAACAGTCTTCTAAAACAGGAACAATCCTCTAAGGAAACAGGAACTCTTCTACGGAAATTTCTTCAAACTCCCCAAAACGTCCCTCTCCACCAGTCCTGGAAAGAAGCAGCACAAGGTCATTTCAGTGAGGATACTGATGGTCAGGCTCGGCTCTCGTGTCCCAAAGGCAGCGCAGGGCAGCGCGGTGCTGGCGCTTGTGCCGCCAGAATGAGGCCACCGGGCACCGTGTCCCTGCAGCGGGGCCATCGCACACAGCTCCAGCCCCAGCGCGGCAGCAGCCGACCCACCCTGGTGCCAGATGGGGGGCACGTGCTGCCTTACCGCTCATCACTCCGTGTCCATAGCCTCCTCTTCCTCCTCCTCCACATCCACCTCCATCGCAACCTCCTCCTCCACCTGCCCGTCCACCTCCATTGGCACCTCCTGCAGCCCCACTCTGGTCCTGCTGGCGGCCTCCTCCAGCTCCCGCAGATGTTGGAACAGCCTAAGGCAAAAGCCGAGCAGAAGAGTGCATTGGTGCTGCCAGAGCAGCGGAGCGCAGCTGTGGGACAGGGCTCTGGGCACCGCGGTCCCCTCTGGCTGCCCGGGCAGAGCCGTGGGGCGCTGGGGCCCCGGGCCCGTCCCCAGCAGGAGCCGGGGGCTCCTTGTCCAGCAGCACCCACCAGCTCTGACAGGCTGGCGCCTGCAGCTGGAGGATCCTTTGCTTCCTGCGCTTCAGCACCTTGCGGGGCGGCAGCGGCTTCAGGACCTGCCAGAGCAGAGAGGGCAGGGGTGAGCGGCCGTGCTCCCTGCCTGCGGGGCCAGGGCACAGACCCGGCCCCGCGCCTGCCTCGGCACCCACCGGCTCCTTACTCGGTGAAGCCAGCCCTTTGCATCCTCGCCTCCGCAAGGGCTCAGCGCGGCCACCAGCAGGACAAAGGTCGACTTCTTCTGGGGCTGCATTCGGTGGTAGCAACAGAGGGTTCAACCAGAGGGGAACAAGGCAATAGGTATAGGGGACAAACGTGCAGGGATGGCAGTAGGGCAGAAGGGAAAGCAGGAGCAGGGCAGAAGGGACTGGAGCACACGGGCGGGAGCACAGGAAAAGCGTGGGCTCAGGGCTGAAGGTCTGCGTTGGTGCCTGGGCACGGGCCGTTGCCTCTGTAACGGGGGCTGTGACATCACCGCAGAGTTCCAGAGCTGCTGCGAGCAGGGGACAAGCCCTGAATTGGGCTGCGGCTTCATGGGGGACATTGGGCAATCGATGCGTGACCCCCTCAGACGGCAGAGACACACTTGGGTGCTTAAATAATCAATGAAACGGGTGAAGGCTGCGCTGGCCAACTCCAGGCTCAAGTTGATGCAGACTCAAATCCCCATTTGTTACCACCAAGCCCTTTTCATCCCCCTGTTCGGCTCTTTCCCAACCTGCACATACATACAACGTTCAATCTCACTGGCTCCTGTAAAACCCTCCAGGGTTAATAGTACAGTCACAACGCTGCAGACCCTCTCACAGCCCTCACAGCCCCTGGCCTTGCACGCCCAAAGTCATCGCCCCAGGGCTGTCAAAGCACCGAGGCCTCAGGGCTCATTCCCAAACTGTTCTTCATGCAAATCTCAGCGCCTTCATTCCCCACAACGCGTGATCGCGTTATCGCAGTAAACACAAAGTGAGACTGGGCCAGAAAACGTCAATAAATGTATTTATGAAAAAACAAAAATAAACAAACTATACAACAAAGAACAATTGTTCTTATCAAAATACAACTCTTGTATCTAAAACTACAGCTATGCTACCTAATACTAAACAGCAGGAGAAGTCTTTGAGAAGGGAGGAAAATAATCCAAATCCTGCTGAAAGCCGGTTTTGACATAAAACGGAGTAAGGTCAAGGGACCTGCACAGGAGATTCAACTTTGGGGAATAAAATGGCAAGATGGACATAGACAGATCCCCACAGATGTGATCAACAAGGTAACAGCAATGTCTCCACCAACTAATAAGAAACACAAGCTTTCTTGGGTGCTGTGGGGTTCTGGAGAACGCACACCCCAAATTACAGTGCGATTGTAAGCCCTCTCTATTATGTGACCCAAAAGAAGAATGATTTATGATGGGCCCACGACCAACAACAAGCCTTGGAGCAAATTAAAGGTGAGATAGCTCATGCAGTAGCCCTCGAAGTAGTCCAAACTGGGCCAGATGTAAAAAATGTCCTGCACACCGCAGCTGGGGAGTATGGTCCTACCTGGACCCTCTGGCACAAAGCTCCAGGGGAGACTCGAGGTCGACCCCTCGGCTTTTGGAGTCGGGGGTACAAAGGATCTGAGGCCAGCTACACCCCAACTGAGAAAGAGATACTGGCAGCCTGTGAAGGGGTTCGAGCTGCTTCGGAAGTGATTGGTACTGAAGCACAGCTCTTCCTGGCACCCCAGCTGCCCGTGCTGGGCTGGATGCTCAAAGGCAGGGTCTCCTCTACACATCATGCAACTGATGCTACATGGAGTAAATGGGCTGCACTAATTACACAACGAGCTCAAACAGAAAATCCCAGTCATACAGGCATTCTAGAAGTCATCATGGACTGGCCAGAGGGCAAAGATTTTGGAATGTCACCAGAGGAGGAGGTGATGTGTGCTGAAGAGGCCCCACCATACAACAAACTGTCAGAAACTGAAAAGCAATATGCCTTGCTTACTGATGGGTCCTGCCGTATTGTGGGAAAGCATCGGAGATGGAACGCAGCCGTATGGAGTCCTCGATGACAAGATGCAGAAACTGCTGCAGGAGAGGGCGAATCGAGTCAGTTTGCCGAGGTGAAAGCCATCCAGCTGGCCCCGGTCATTGCTGAACGAGAGAAGTGGCCAGTACTTTATCTCTACACTGACTCATGGATGGTGGCAAAAGCCCTGTGCGGGTGGTTGCAGCAATGGAAACAGAGCAACTGGCAGCGCAGAGGTAAACCCATCTGGTAAACCAGAACAACCAAGTAAATAAAGCTGCTAAGATTGAAGTGGCTCAGGTGGACTTAGACTGGCAACATAAAGGTGAATTATTTATGGCCCCGTGGGCCCATGACACTTCAGGCCACCAGTGCAGAGATGCAACATATAGATGGGCCGTGACCGAGGGGTGGACTTAACAATGGACACTATTGCCCAGGTTATTCATGAGTGTGAAACGTGCTGCAATTAAACAAGCCAAACGGTTAAAGCTTCTTTGGTATGGAGGACGATGGCTGAAGTGTAAATATGGGGAGGCCTGGCAGATTGACTACATCACACTGCCACCAACCCACCAAGGCAAGCGCCATGAGCTTACCATGGTGGAAGCAACCACCGGATGGCTGGAAACTTACGCTGTGCCCACGCCACTGCCCGGAACACTCTCCTGGGCCTGAGAAACAGATTTTGTGGCGACATGGCACCCCAGAGAGAACTGAGTCGGACAATGGGACTCATTTCCCGAATAACCTTACAGACACTTGGGCCAAAGAGCATGGCATTGAGCGGGTATATCACATCCCCTACCATGCACCAGCCTCTGGGGAAATCGAACGGTACAATGGGCGGTTAAAAACCACACTGAGAGCAAGAGGTGGTGGGACATTCTAGTGTTGGGATACACACTTCCCAAAGGCCACATGGTTGGTCAATACCAGAGGATCTGCCAACAGGGATGGCCCATCCCAAACAGAACTTTGACATGTTGTAGAGGGAGACAAGGTCCCTGTGGTGCACATGAAGAATTTGCTGGGGAAGACAGTCTGGGTTATTCCTGCTTCAGGTAAAGGCAAACCCACTCGTGGGATTGCTTTTGCTCAGGGACCCGGATATACTTGGTGGGTAATGCGGGAAGACGGGGAATTCCGATGTATACCTCAGGGGGATTTGCTTTTAGGGGAAACCAGCCAATGAACTCGATTTTATGCTGTTGTCTGCTGTGTAATACTTTCATAGCACATCAACTAGATGTCTTCAGGTCACCAGCGACTGCCCCTGACTTCCCTCCAGCCATCATCCCAACAGAGAATGAACTTCGATAGAACCAGACGAGTTCTGCAGTGAATGAACGATCAGCATCAGCAGGACATGATCCAAAACTGCACACAGCCTTTCCTGCCCTGAAAGACTGTTACAAGGGATGGAACCCGACATCATGGACCAAAAGGACTTGAGAGCATTATCGGGATTAGTCCATGCACTGAGAAATGATTTGTTTTCTCTCTGTCTGTGTGTGTATGTGGATGTATATATATGTAAGAGAGATGGTGTATTGAAAATGTGGGATCTGAGCATGACGTGAATGGTACGGAATAAGGGGCGGATGCTGTCCTGGGTTTAGCAGTAACAGTCAGTTTTTCTCCTTCTTAGTAGCTGGCGCAGCGCTGCGTTTTGACTTTCAGCCTGGAAACAGAACTGATAACAGCGATGTTTTTAGTTGTTGCTCAGTAATGTTCACTCTGACCAAGGACTTTGTGAGTCTCATGCAATGCCAGGGAGGAGGGGAGGCCGGGAGGAAGCAGAGACAGGACACCTGACCCAAGCTAGCCAAAGGGGTATTCCATACCACAGCACGTCATGCCCAGGGAAGTAACTGGGAGTTACTAGGAAGAGCACCGGCACTCTTTGGAGAGCATCGAACTCGTTCGGCGGTGGTATTGTATTCTCTTCCCTTGTTATTTTCTCTTATCATTGTTATCATTGGTGGTAGCAGCAGTGATTTGTGTTATACCTTAGTTACTGGGCTATCCTTATCTCAACGCGAGGAAGTTAGATTCTCTCGATTCTCCTCCCCATCCCTCCGGGAGCGGGGAGGGGAGGGCAGAAAGAAAGAGGGAGAAAGGGTTGGGAGTGAGTGGACGAGCTGTGTGGCTGGGTTTAAACCACGACAACTTGCATACAGCGTTCAATCTCATTGGCCCCTGTGAAACCCACCAGGTAAACAGTCCGATCACAACGCTGCAGACCCCCTCGCAACTGCCACATCCTTTGGCCCTACACGCCCCAACTCATAGCCCCAGGGCTTGTCAAAGCACCAAGGCCTCAGAGCTCATTCCCAAACTGTTCTTCATGCAAATCTCAGCGCCTTCACTCCCCAAAATGAGTGATCGCGTGGTCGAAGTAAATAGGAAGACAGACTAGGTCAGAGAAATGTCAATAAATGTATTTATAAAATGACAGAAATAAACAAAATAAACCAAAAAGAACAAGTGTTCTTATCAAAATACAACTCTTCTACCTAAAACTACAACTACACTACCTAAAACTAAAAACACTTGTTCTTAAAACTGCAACTCTTCTACCTAAACTAAAGCTACTCTAACTAAACCTACAACTTCTCTGGAAACAAAAACAGTCTTCTAAAACAGGAACAATCCTCTAAGGAAACAGGAACTCTTCCATGGAAACTTCTTCAAATTCCCCAAACCTTCCCTCTCCACCAGTCCTGGAAAGAAGCAGCACAAGGTGATGTCAGTGAGGATACTGATGGTCAGGCTCGGCTCTCATGTCCCAAAGGCAGCGCAGGGCAGCGCGGTGCTGGCGCTTGTGCCGCCAGGATGAGGCCACCGGGCACCGTGTCCCTGCAGCGGGGCCATCGCACACAGCCCCAGCCCCAGCGTGGCAGCAGCCGACCCACCCTAGTGCCAGATGGGGGGCACGTGCTGCCTTACCACTCATCAGTTCGTGTCCATAGCCTCCTCTTCCTCCTCCTCCACATCCACCTCCATCGCAACCTCCTCCTCCACCTGCCCGTCCACCTCCATTGGCTCCTCCTGCAGCCCCACTCTGGTCCTGCTGGCAGCCTCCTCCAGCTCCCGCAGATGTTGGAACAGCCTAAGGCAAAAGCCGAGCAGAAGAGTGCATTGGTGCTGCCAGAGCAGCGGAGCGCAGCTGTGGGACAGGGCTCTGGGCACCGCGGTCCCCTCTGGCTGCCCGGGCAGAGCCGTGGGGCGCTGGGGCCCCGGGCCCGTCCCCAGCAGGAGCCGGGGGCTCCTTGTCCAGCAGCACCCACCAGCTCTGACAGGCTGGCGCCTGCAGCTGGAGGATCCTTTGCTTCCTGCGCTTTAGCACCTTGCGGGGCGGCAGCGGCTTCAGGACCTGCCAGAGCAGAGAGGGCAGGGGTGAGCGGCCGTGCTCCCTGCCTGCGGGGCCAGGGCACAGACCCGGCCCCGCGCCTGCCTCGGCACCCACCGGCTCCTTACTCGGTGAAGCCAGCCCTTTGCATCCTCGCCTCCGCAAGGGCTCAGCGCGGCCACCAGCAGGACAAAGGTCGACTTCTTCTGGGGCTGCATTCGGTGGCACCAACACAGGGTTCAAGCGGCAGGGAACAAGGTAAGAAGCATAGGGAAAAAGTGAAAAGGGATGGCAGTAGGGCAGAAGGGAAAGCAGGAGCAGGGCAGAAGGGATTGGAGCACACGGGCGGGAGCACAGGAAAAGCGTGGGCTCAGGGCTGAAGGTCTGCGTTGGTGCCTGGGCACGGGCCGTTGCCTCTGTAACGGGGGCTGTGACATCACCGCAGAGTTCCAGAGCTGCTGCGAGCAGGGGACAAGCCCTGAATTGGGCTGCGGCTTCATGGGGGACATTGGGCAATCGATACGTGACCCCCTCAGACGGCAGAGACACACTTGGGTGCTTAAATAATCAATGAAACGGGTGAAGGCTGCGCTGGCCAACTCCAGACTCAAGTTGATGCAGACTCAAATCCCCGTTTGTTACCACCAAGCCCTTTTCATCCCCCTGTTCGGCTCTTTCCCAACCTGCACATGCATACAACGTTCAATCTCATTGGCTCCTGTAAAACCCTCCAGGTCAACAGTCCAATCACAACGCTGCAGACCCTCTCACAGCCCTCACAGCCCCTGTCCTTACACGCCCCAACTCATCGCCCCAGGGCTGTCAAAGCACCGAGGCCTCAGAGCTCATTCCCAAACTGTTCTTCATGCAAATCTCAGCGCCTTCACCCCACACATCTCCCCCTTCTTTGTTTTGTATATTCGCTATCCACACCTGCTTAAGGGCTCCATTAGTAAGAAACTGCATACGCTAATAAAAACTCACAAAACAAACACTCTCAATACAGTTTTTCACTCGTGCGCCTAACCTAGCAAATAAACAGTTAAGGAACAGTTAACATTCTGCTCTAACAACTGGGTTCAAACTGGAGAACGAAAACACAGGTACCCATCCATTTACACAGATCCTAACAAATCAGTTTCCTGCGGCTGTGCTGTTCTACCCCCAGCCATCCCACGTGTCCACAGCATTCGAGGCTGCCGTTGCTTCCAGCAGCAGTCTGAAAGGGCTCGTAGGTGCGGCAACCAACAGGCACAGGGTGTCTTGTCCTCTCCAATTGGTTACAGATGTTCTCTTTTGGCCAAGTGGGAAACGACGATAGCGTCACTTCTCTTGTGCTGAAGAGACAGAAGACAAGGCAGGACGAGCCCATCGTGCAGAGACCCAGCGAGGTCCTTTCTCTGTGGAAACACAAGCAGACCCTCGTCCCCAGGTTATCAAAGGGAACGGGCCTTCCCATTCATGAGTTTCAAGATTATGTACTTTAATATGAGCTCTCCCCTGCTCTAAATCCTTAGAACCATCAAAATGGCCCTGTTTAGGATTCCCATCCTCCATCCTGCGATTTAATCAATTCCAAACATAACAAACTTTCGCTATACGTTCTTGTGGGGTTAACCCTGAACTCCCCCTTTTTTGTTTCTGCAGCATACTTTAAGGGCGCCATGTGTGCGTTCAATAACGGCTTGGCCTGTGGCAGAATGTGAAATACCGGTGACATGTTGAATTCCCCACTGTTGAAGAAATGCTCGTGTTTTGTGTGCTGGATAACCTGGCCCATTATCTGGTTTCACGGGTTCTGGAACTGCCAGAGCAGAAAAATCTGTGCCAACGTGTCGACAAACATCTTTGACCTTTTCAACTGAATGTACCAATGCGTAAATACAAGATGAAGAAGTGTCAACAGGAACATGGACATATTTGTATCTGCCCAATTCTGACATGAGCAACATCTGTCTGCCCAATTTCAAGTGACAAAAGACCGCGAGGATGAGTTCCAATCACTGGCATGGGTAGAACTTGTTGCCAATCAGGACACGGCTGTATGGTTTGCCTCGCCTGCTCCTGAGTCAGCTGAAAAGCACATTGCAGAGCTTTTGCGTTTGGATGATAAAAGTCATGGGATAAGGGAGCTTGTGCAAAACGATCAGGTAAGACCGTAAGACCTGCAAGCCCATCAGCCTGTGTATTTCCCTCGCTTATAGGTCCACGTAGAGAAGTATGTGAGCCACGTAGAGAAGTATGATGTAAAGCATGGGTGTACGCGGTGTTCCAGGAGCCACTTGAGCTCCCGGAGAAGGGCAAATAATGTTCCGCTGGAAATTTCCTTCAGGAAAGCGTGTGCTAGCCTAGAAACAAGGCCTGCCACTGAGAAGGAATCTGTGATAATATTGATTGGAGTAGTCCATCCTTTGAAAACAGGAACTACAGCAGAGAGTTCTGCTACTGAGGTGATCCTGTGACAACGTGTATGTCATTTTCCAGTGTCCTTCAGCATCTTTCCAAACTATATCTGCTCAGCCAGACCCATCAGTGAACACGGTGAGGGCCTCGGTTATTGGTGTAATAGTTAATTGTGAAGCAGGCAAAAAGGGAGGAGAATGTAGGGATTGCACAATTCTGTGACCTGGGAAATGAATCCTAATTTGCCCTGTAAAATCTGCTAGAGGACATTGAAAAGCAAAAGACGGGTGAGTTAGAAAGGTTAGTTGTTTTGTATCAAGAGGCAGATAGGTAATATTAGGTTCAACACCATCTAAAGTCAATAGCCATTCTCTTCCTTTCTGAATGACCATAGCTATCATTTCAATGGCTGTTGTAACTGTTTTTCCAAAATCATGTGACAAAAACATCCCTTCCAAAATAATCAACAGATCTATGTCTTGTGGGACCCATAGGGTTGAAAAGATGAATAAAAAAATGAAAAGGCTAATAGGGTTGTCCATGTTTCACCTGTGAGCAGCTTGACGGGTTAACTTTTGCAACCACTCCATCAAGGGCAGTTCGTGCAGAAGGGGTGAGTGTTCAGGGAGATGTCAAACATGGATCCCCCTCCAATAATTTGAAGAGGAGATGGAGCTCTTCTGTAAATATTCCCTAGAGAGGACAAATCCAATTTATGGCTCCGATTTACAACCTTCCCAGCTCCCTGTCCTAACTGTCTTCACAGAGCTGGGAGCTACAAGTCCATGTGAGTACAGCACAGCTCTGACCCCACCTACGTTTAAGGAAGCACAACCCTGGAATCCACCCATCAGGTGCAAGCAAAGCATAACAAGAGACAGCATGAAATAAGCACTGCCTTGGTCATTTGTTCACATCTGTCACCAACATTTAAAGAAGTCAGGCAGTTAAAAATGAGGGCTCAGTGTTCAGCTGAGCCAGCCACCACCAGCCAGGCAAGGAGAAGGACCTGCCAAGCAAAACACTCTTGGCCAGGGAACTTCCACTAATGCCCTTAGCCTATCGCAAATACAAAGTAGCACAGCCCACAGTGGAAGGCGCTTCAAGTAGTCAGGCTTTTTTGGCATTTGGTCCAAGTGGAGAACACATAGGGACAATCACCAAAGCTGATACGCAGCAGCTTGTGAGGATGGGGTAATCTGTGCCATTCCTTCGTGCCCCTACTCATCGGCATTTCAACATGAAAACACAGGATCTTTGAATTTCAGGAGCTCATGACACTCAAAACTCATTTTCTCTGGCACAGCCACTCCTTTTCCCCACATGCTCTTCGCAGCTGCTGGCTAACAGAGCTGAAGTGATAGGAAATTCTGCTTACATCTATCTGCATCCTGATTTCCCACCTAGTCTCCCTTCTAAGAAGCAGTACAATCTCCCATACAGGCCTCAAGCCAAGATGCTAAAATGGAATACAGAAGTATAATGGAGCCCCTTCACCACTGCCCAGTGTTGTAATAGACTGAAAAATGGGAAATAAGCATGCAAGAATGAAGGGAGTTGTTTGAAAAACGGCAAGCGAGGGCACCCGATCAGCTTGACACCAGCATTTCCAGGATCAGCAGGGTTACTGATGCAAGAACACATCAGGCAGACACCTGCAGTCACTGACCTGGCTGGCAAGAGAAACAGGACATCTTTGTGCACAGCAGTCAGAAGGTATGGGCAAGGACTGGGGGGGGGGGAAACATGGGGACTAATTCTTATCAGATCTGAGCACATCCTGGATGGATATCTTTGTGTCAGGCAACCAGCTCATCCCCCTGACAGCCCAAATCAAGATCTGGCCTTGTGCTCCCTGTGAGCTCACGAAACTTGGAAATGATAGGAAGTGGTATTTCCCTTGAAAGAAGGCACAACCCGCAGAAGACACACTCCAAAGGAGCTGTATGCCCCACTAGAAGCTTGTTTTCTGGTTACTCTCTTATTCTGCCCTCCATCATACCCAAGTCCCCAACCTCTGAGACTCAAAGGTATGGTTGTGTTAGCTCTCACTTGAAGTATCATTTTTTAGGCAAATAACAGCACCCTTGCACTTCTCAGCTCAAGCTGCCTTCTCTACCAGCACATAACTTCTGCAGCTCTTCTCCACATCCCCTCCACCTTCCTTTCAAAACAGGAACACCAGGCCTGGGCACAGGACTCTTGGGCTTTAGAGTTCACATAGGGCACAACAGAACATTGGAACCTGTTTATCCCTGGGTGATATTTGCCAAAATGGGTATGGTTACTTCAAAACGCAGAAAAGCAAGGACACAAGAAATGGACTATTAGAACTCTGCAAAACAAGAAGCATCCCCTAATTGTACCTCAAGCACTTGAAATAATCACAGCCTCAGTACAAGCTTTGGCTTACCTGCCCAAGATCAGGAGCTCCACTCTGCAGCATTTTCAAAAGCACAGTGTTTCTCCAGTGAGAACAGCTAAGGACTTCCTACTCTAAAACCAGAGGCCAGGTTTAGAGAACAAAGAGGGGCAGTTTATCTCCCTTGTGTCTGGGACCCCACATTCCTTCTCACCCCATTCTTTGGGCATTATAGACTGGATCACAAATAAAAGCAAACCCTCCCTCCAGCCAGCAAAAGCTCAAACAAAACCACGCATCACAGCAATTACGAATTATTTTTTATTTTTACAGTAGTCACTCTAACAGGGATACCAAGGGGCTTTTTTAATCAGAATTCTGATGTTGGAGTTACTTCATTAGGAAAGCTGGATAAAGACCAAAACAGCTGCTCTAAAATGTAATCACAAAGAGTTGAGATCATACTGTGCTGTAAAGGAGAGTTACCTAGTTTAACTTGCATAGCACAAGCATACATAAGTAGCTGTGTTAACAGGCATTGATAAAGCCCATCTCAATTTGTGTTATTGCCTTTACTTTGTTTCTTTTAAGTCTGAGCAACTGGTTGCTGGTCTCTGCTGGAACAAGACAGGTTTATTGGCAGCTGCTGTCCAATAGTTTAATTTGGTTTAGCCAAGGAACAGTGTACACTACGAAGTTGCAAGTGGTACGCTAAGGAGAGAAAGGAAAAAAAAAAGCAGTTAAAAGATTACAGCAATGGTTGGCAACACTGTTTTATGCTGTTACAGCAATTTACCACCCCACGTGATCCAGAATGTATGCTATTTACATAGCTCTCTAGATATACATTTTCCTGACAAGCATTCCAGAATACCACTCCTGTTAGAGCCTACTTGGATGAATCATTTCTCTCAAATAAACACCAACAGAGAGCTGAAAAGTCAGCACTTCTGAAGCTCAGGCTGCCTCCTTTACTCATTCACCCAGCTTTCAACACGGCTAATACTCAACCATAAACCTTCAGGCACAGGTAATCACAACCTGCACAGCTAATCTGTATGCACCAGTGTCAAATCATTCCAGCTGTCAGCTAGAAGCTTGTGCGTACCACCAAGTACTTAACAGATCACTTGTGTGCAGTTACACTTCTGTATGCAGGCAGAAAGGGCATTTACATAAAGCTCAGCCTGTTGCTGTGATTAACAGAAGTAATGACGTGTTACTGAGGAACTAGACTCGGCCCAGGTCAAGGCAGCACATACTTGGTGCTCTCACCTGAAAAGCTAAAGTACTTCTTAAAGAGCATTGCCTTCAGACAAGACTCCCATGTAACAGCTTGCTGGGCACAAAGAGGGGTGATCTGCCTCTTGTCATCAGTACTTGGCCAAAAGCACTATCCACAATAGTGTCAGCCCTCCCCCAGGAAGGGGTGCCAAGCCAGGCATGTTTACACCACCATGGGATAAGAGCAGCTAAGAATAGCACGGGGACACAAGACACCAGCCAGAGAGGCAGGAGACCTGTAGGTTTGGCAGAGCTTCTTCCACACATCTTTGTGACCTAGACTATGAGCACTTTTTAAGAGTACTGAGGCACACACATGCAGCACAGCTCAAGATCCCCACTTACGAAACAGGCTGAAAGGCCCTGCCTTCCCTGTCCGTGTCAGCTGGCAAGACAAGTTCTGCAAGGGCAGAATCTTGGTCAGCGTAAAGGCATGAAGGTGTCTGATCTTGGCTGGGCAGACAAGGGACACTGCCCATACCCCTCTGTACTAAGCCAGCTGGAAGGAAGGAGCTGGAAACCCAGGGGCCAGCTCTGGAGCTTACCTTAGCCATGTGTGGTGCATCATGGAGAGCACAGCTCTGGAGATCAGTGGCTGGCTTTGGGCAAGTTGTCCGGCCAATCTCCACCTCCATTATGTACTTGATTCCAGACACAATCTGCAGCAGGACAAGCAGACAGAAGCAGCTTTATTTGCAGCACAGGCAGAAGGGCTCTCTGAGGAGAGGAGCCTAGCAGAAAGGCACACGGTTTGCTGGTTACATGATGGAAACCAGACTCCAAAACGCACAGAGGGAATTGTGCACGGCAGCTTCCACAGCGGAGGCACTTGGCATCCTCGCAGAAACAGGAACAAAACCCAAGTAAACAAGTGGCACAGCGCGGCTTCCACAGCCGGTAAACCGAGTCCTGTATTCACCCACCCACGGCACAAGTGACACACAGCAGCATTCAAGGAGCGGCTCAACAAGACACAAGCTATAAAAGAAGGCTTCTGCTCACCTTCTGCAGAAGAAAAGCCCAGCTTCAACCACCTCAGGCTGGAGGCCTGCTCACTGCTCCAGCGAACGCAGGCCTCCCTTCCAGCCGCTCCCCAGAGGCTGCCATGGCCGATGCCCCGCTGCCCCCGGCCCAGCGCCCACCCTGCCGCCGCCGCTCACAAGCCGTCCCGGCACCCACCTGCCTCTTGGCGCTGATGACCCGCACCACCCGGCTGGAGTACATGTCGTTGCTGGCCCTGTTGTACTCCGTCATGGCGAACTGCAGGGCCCGCTGCAGGCCCTCATCGTTGTCAGCGTTGGCGATGTCCTGCGGGGCCCCCACCAGCCGCGGCCGCTCCTCGGCGCCGCGCACGGAGCCGGCGAGCACCAGCGCCACAGCCAAGAGAGAAGCGCACACCCGAGCCCCGGCCATGGCTGCGCAAGTGACGGCCCCGCTGCGCCCGGCGCCGCTTTAAAGCCGGCGGGGCGGGGCGGGCCGCGGCCCGGGCCCAGAACACGGCCCCGGCCCGCCCGCACGGACGCCCCGCCCGCCGGCAAGGCAGGGGCGGGCAGAGCCGGGCTCGGGCCCCGGGCCAGCGGGCGGGCTGCCAGTGCCGGTGTCTGCTGCCCGGCTGCCTCCTGAGGGGGCCGGGGTGCCCCGGGACGTGCTCTGCAGCCAGGCAAGGTGCCCGAGCACATGCATACAACGCTCAATCTCATTGGCTCCTGTAAAGCCCTCCAGGTCAACAGTCCAATCACAACGCTGCAGACCCTCTCACAACCCTCACAGCCCCTGGCCTTACACGCCCCAACTCATCGCCCCAGGGCTGTCAAAGCACCGAGGCCTCAGAGCTCATTCCCAAACTGTTCTTCATGCAAATCTCTGCGCCTTCACCCTGTGGAGGATTGGCTTGTCGAAAAAGGTCAAAGGTCACGCTCCCATCAACGAGCTGAAACAAGACATCTGTGTAGAACATGGTGCAAACCTCTCACACCAGATAATGAGGAACTGAAGGACACCGGCAAACAGCAACAAACTATGACCAATCACAGCCAAGGCCACTAAGTGATAAGTGCATGAGGAGGGTGGTGGGGGTGTGCACGGTGTAGCTGCAAACATGTAGAAGCTATAAACCAATGATCTTGTAACATGTAAAAGCTATAAGCCAATGATCTCTCTGTAACCAAACTATAAACATGCAAGCAAGGTATATAAGTGTCCATCTGCTTAGCAATAAACAATAAACGAGACTTGTTGGTCATCATCTGATGAGCTCGTCTCCCGGCGATTCCCACATCACACCACATCTCCCCCTTCTTTGTTTTGTATATTCGCTATCAACACCTGTTTAAGGGCTCCATTAGTAAGAAACTGCACTTCTCTTGTGCTGAACAGACAGAAGGCAAGGCAGGACGAGCCCATCGTGCAGAGACCCAGCGAGGTCCTTTCCCTGTGGAAACACAAGCAGACCCTCATGCCCAGGTTATCAAAGGGAACGGGCCTTCCCATTCATGAGTTTCAAGATTACGTACTTTAATGTGAGCTTTCCCCTGCTCTAAATCCTTAGAACCCCCAAAATGGCCCTGTTTAGGAGGTCCATCCTCCGTCCATCCTCCCCCTTTTTGTTTCTGCAACATAGTTTTAAGGGTGCTATGTGTGCGTTCAGTAATAGCTTGGCCTGTGGGAGAATGTGGAATGCCGGTGACATGTTGAATTCCCCGCTGCTGCAGAAATGCTTGTGCTTTGTGTGCTGGATAACCTGGGCTATTATCTGGTTTTACGGGTTATGGAACTGCCAGGGTAGAAAAAGCTGTACCAAAGTTTTGAGAGGAGGTGATACGCGGATCGACTCCACAACTCGTTAAAGATGTAAAGTAGGCATGCTTTATTCAGTGCTGAGGTGCATGGGCATCGTTCCTCCAAAGTATGCACACCCAGGGTCGTTTTTCCTTTACATTTATTCCCTTAAGGCATACATATGCATTAGATTACTGATACGCCTACACATATTTAGTATCTGTCCCCACTTCGTATTATAATGAGCTAGAAGGTCCTTTGCGCCTGCGCAGTGCCCCCTCTGGTCATGGGCAGGGGTCTCAAGATGAAGTAAATGAGTCTTCCTCCTGTGGGCAGGGGTCCTCAAGATGAAGTAAATGAGTCTTCCTCTTCTTAAACTTTTCACCTTTTAATCTTCGCGCATGGCTTTAGGGTTTAGTCGGTACCTCATCCATAAATCATCAGCTTCTCCCCCTTATCAATAGACCCAGACATTCGCATTTCCTTGTCAATAGTTGCTTATCAGTAGAATCAGGCCTCTGTCTCCTCCCCTTATCAGTAGTCTGTGCCTTGTTCGCTTGGTAAGCATGATAGGTGTTTACAGCAGACAATACTTTTTGTTAAGCAAGGGATTCTTCTAACTCTCTTATACAATCCCCTGTATTTTCCTTTGTACATTTTATTAACCCTGTATCAATCCCCCCTTTTCTATAAGTAAGTAAATCTTTTACTATGTTATTTATGACAGAGCTATCCATGTTCTTTCTATCGATTTACAAAGTGATTTTGACACACATTGTACATTTCATTAACCCTGTATCAGAGGGAGGGCACAAAATTACAAAATGGAATATAGAAACCTTTAGAATCGGTTTTAAGTAATGTGAAGTTTGATGGCTTTGTAACAGTAGCAATGGAAAATTACTGAGGTGCATGATACACAGAAAAAATCAGAGAGCAGCTAGAGAACACACTGAGAATTCTTGTACAAGACAAATCGTTAGAGTTGACATAGTTTGAAGAAAAGCAGTCTAGAAGAACAGGACACAGGACACCATGTGGGTGCTAGGATATATATAGTAGTCGACTGGGGACCATAAAGAAAGACTACAGAGCCCTGGGAGAGGTGGTTAGGGGCTCTGGAGCTCAGATAGTCTTTTCATCAATTCTCCAGGACACAGGGGAGGACCAAAATATAGCTAGGAGGATTGGCCAGGTCAATAAATGGTTAAAAGGGTGGCGTCGTAGTCAGGGGTTTGGGTGTCTTGAACACTGAAGTTTGCAGTCCAGGTCTACGGGGGGCTGGTGGAGCTGGTCTGGTGATAAAGAAGGGGAAGAGCAGTTTTGGTAGGAGCTTTCCAGACTGGTCAAGGAGGCCTTAAACTAGATGTGTTGGGACAGATAGGGAAAGCCTCACGCTAGCAGGCCCTTGTTCTCATGGGGGACTTCAAGCACCCTGACATCTGTTGGAACGATGGCACTGCACGGCACAAGCAATCCAGGAGGTTCCTCGATTGTGTGGAAGACAACATCCTTCTGCAAGTAATAGAGGAGCCGACAAGGAGAGGTGCCGTGCTTGACCTTGTGCTCACAAACAGGGAAGGGCTCGTTGAGAATGTGGTACTCCAGGGCAGCCTGGGATGCAGCGATCACGAGATGGTTGAGTTTGAGATCCTCAGGACAGTGAGAAGAGCGTGTAGCAAGCTCACTGCCCTGGACTTCAACAGAGCAGGCTTTGGCCTCTTCAGGAACCTGCTTAGTAAGGTTCCATGGGATATTGCCCTGGAGGGCAGGGGGGCCCAAGACTCTTGGTTGATATTCAAGGATCACCTGCTACAAGTGCAGGAGTGCTGCATCCCAACTAGAAGGAAGTGCGGCAGGAGGGCCAGGAGACCTCCTTGGATGGATAAGGAGCTGCTGAGGAAAATTCAAAGGAAAAAAGAGGCTTATAAAAGGTGGAAGCAAGGACAGACGGCCTGGGTAGAGTACAGGGATGTTGTCTGGGAACCTAGGGACCAGGTTAGGAAGGCTAAGGCCCAGTTAGAATTAAAGTTGGCCAGGGATGTTAAGGATAACAGGAAGGGATTCTACAGGTACGTAGCAAACAAAAAACAGAGTAGGGGTAACATAGGCCCCTGAGGAAGCTCTCGGGAGAACTGGCTACACAGGGTTTGGAGAAGGCTGAGGCTCTGAATGACTTCTTTGCCTCGGTCTTCACTGGGAAAGGGTCTGGCTGCACCACCCAAGCCTTAGAAGGCAGACACAGGCACTGTGAGAATGAAGACCTTGGGCCCACTGTAGGAGAGGATCTGGTTCGAGACCATCATAAAAATCTGAACGTGCACAAGTCCGTGGGACCTGATGGAATCCATCCGCGGGTCCTGAAGGAGCTGGCGAATGAAGTTGCTAAGCCACTGGCCATCGTATTTGACAAATCATGGCAGTCAGGTGAAGTTCCCGACGACTGGAAAAAGGGAAATACAACCCCCATTTTCAAGAAGGGGAAAATGGAAGACCCGGGGAATTACAGACCAGTCAGTCTCACCTCTGTGCCTGGCAAAATCTTGGAGCACATTCTCCTGGAAGGCATGCTGAGGCACATGAAAAACAACAAGGTCCTTGGTGACAGCCAGCATGGCTTCACTAAGGGCAAGTCCTGCCTGACCAATTTGGTGGCCTTCTATGATGGGGCTATAGAACTGATGGACAATGGTAAAGCAGCTGATGTCATCTGCCTGGACTTGTGCAAAGCGTTTGACACTGTCCCACAAAACATCCTTCTCTCTAAATTGGAGAGATATCAATTTGATGGATGGACCACTCAGGGGATGAAGAACTGGCTGGATGGCCGCACACAAAGAGTTGTGGTCAATAGCTCAATGTCCGGCTGGAGACCGGTAACGAGTGGTGTCCCTCAGGGATCGGTGTTGGGACCGGTCTTGTTTAACATCTTCGTCTCTGACATGGACAGTGGGATTGAGTGCGCCCTCAGCAAGTTTGCCGATGACACCAAGCTGTGTGGTTCGGTTGATATGCTGGAGGGAAGGGATGCCATCCAGAGGGACCTTGACACGCTTGTGAGGTGGGCTGATGCCAACCTTATGAAGTTCAACCATGAAAAGAGCAACATCCTACACCTGGGTCGGAGCAATCCCAGGCACAGCTACAGACTGGGCAAAGAAGAGATTCAGAGCGGCCCTGCAGAGAAGGACTTGGGGGTGCTGGTCGATGAGAAAAGGAACATGAGCCGGCTGCAGTGTGCGCTCACAGCCCAGAAAGCCAACCGTATCCTGGGCTGCATCAAAAGGAGCGTGACCAGCAGGTCGAAGGAGGTGATCCTGCCCCTCTACTCTGCTCTTGTGAGACCTCACATGGAGTATTGTGTGCAGTTCTGGTGTCCTCAACATAAAAAGGATATGGAACTGTTGGAACAAGTCCAGAGGAGGCCACGAGGATGATCAGGGGACTGGAGCACCTGCCGTATGAAGACAGGCTGAGGAAGTTGGGGCTGTTCAGCCTGGAGAAGAGAAGGCTGCATGGGGACCTCATAGCAGCCTTCCAGTACCTGAAGGGGGCCTATAGGGATGCTGGGGAGGGACTCTTTGTCAGGGACTGTAGTGACAGGACAAGGGGTAACGGGTTCAAACTTAAACAGGGGAAGTTTAGATTGGAGATAAGGAGGAAAAACCTTCCCGTTAGGGTGGTGAGGCACTGGAATTGTTTGCCCAGGGAGGTTGTGAGTGCTCCATCGCTGGTGGTGTTCAAGGCCAGGTTGGATGAAGCCTTGTGTGGGATGGTTTAGTGTGAGGTGTCCCTGACTGAGGTTCACGCTTTAGGGCAGAATTGTTACAAGAAATTAGCAAAAAACTTAGAAATTGATTGGCAACTACATGTTCCATACAGGCCTCAGGCCAGTGGGCAAGTAGAAAAGATGAACCGTCTGATTAAACAACAGGTTAGTAAAATACGTCAGGAAACGAATTTATATTGGTATCAAGCTTTACCACTGGCTCTATTAAGAATTCGAACTAAACCTCTGTCGAGAGAAGAGGTTAGCCCATTTGAGATTTTGTACGGAAGACCATATCAGTCCCAGTTTAAAGGAGAAAGTCTTCAGGAAGTGGGGGAAGGCTGTCTCCGACAGTTTCTGATCAATCTGGGAAAACAGTTGCAGGAGGTAAAGAAGAGAATAGTAGGGACAAGAGCAAGAGGTTTGGATTATCCGAGTCACCCTTTCAGATCTGGGGACTGGGTTTATGTCTAGAATTTTTCAGGAGATCCTCTACAGGAGAAGTGGAGAGGACCGTGCCAGATGTTACTGACCACCTTTACAGCAGTGAAGATAAAGGAACAACCTGCATCGAAACTGCATCGGTCATAATTTGGACTCATATGATAACCGGCGCACAAGCTTGGGACCAGAATTTATACCTGAAATTAGTGCAGAATGTCACTAAGGTTTTCAATCGTAGTGACTGTTGGGTGTGTGCTCAGTTGCCTAACTCAGGAGAAAGCCTCCCATTAATTGGAGTTCCAATTCCTAACACTGTCTCATGGACAAATTTGTGGGTGAACACTAGCAATCTGTATTCGAAGGAAAGGTTAAAATGTGGAATAGTTAATCCTAATCCAGGTAATAAATATTACACCTGTGCACAAAGATGTATTGCACCAGGAGCCAGGGGAGGAGATCATGCTTGTTTAAATGCCAGAGATGTAGGTCACCATTCAAATTGCAATCATACTATTAATATAGATGGTATCGTCGTTCAGTGGTGGCCCGTTCCTGAAGGGAATGGATGGTATTGGTTATGTGGAGAAAACGCTTATGAGACTCTAGCCCCAACGGGAAGGGTGCATGCACCTTAGGTGCTGTAATACCCAATTTTACCATTATCGACAGGTTTCCTCCCGGGACCTGGATGAGAAGTTTTGCTAAACAGATTAAGCGAGGGTTTAACCCTATTATTGAACGGCACGCTGCATTTCATGGT
Source organism: Lathamus discolor (assembly GCF_037157495.1). Lineage (NCBI taxonomy): Eukaryota > Metazoa > Chordata > Aves > Psittaciformes > Psittacidae > Lathamus > Lathamus discolor. The sequence continues at coordinate 7,074,190 of NC_088888.1, forward strand.
TTCGTAAGAGGGCTAATTCCATTTTAGGGAGTAAGTGAACTAGAGAAGGCAACTGTAAATATCTCAGCAACCATAGAGGAAATGGAAAGTAAAAACATTGATATAATCCAGGCAGAGCAACAGGAGATAACCAGCCTATCTAATGTGGTGTTACAAAAACCGAATGGCTCTAGACATGTTACTGGCATCACAAGGAGGGTTTGTTCCATAATCAATGAAAGCTGTTGTTCCTATATAGACCAAACTGGCAGAATTGAAACAGATCTGGAGGAAATTTGGAAACAAACTGTCCTGGGTTCAGCAGGAGCAGTTATTTTTCTCCTTCTTAGTAGCTGGTGCAGTGCTGTGGTTTTCATTTTTGGCCTGGGAACAGTGCTGATAACACCGATGCTTTTAGTTGCTGCTCAAATGTTTGGTCTGGCCAAGGACTTTCTGAGCCTCGTGCTCTGCCAGGGAGGAGGGGAGGCCGGGAGGAAGCAGAGACAGGACACCTGCCCTAAACTGACCAAAGAGGTATTCCATACCACAGCACGTCATGCCCAGGATGTAACAGGGAGTGACCCAGAAGGACGAGTTCTCTGCAGGGTTGGACGAGGTATCGGTCGGTGCTCGCCTGGGGGGAGTGGGGCGAGTTATTGGTCAGCTGGTGTTGAGGTGTTGTATTCTTTCCTCTTGTTATTTCCTTTATCATTATTAATGTTGGTGGTAGCAGCAGTGATTTGTGTTATACTTTAGTTACTAAACTGTTCTTATCTCAACCTGCGGGAGTTGCATTCTTTTCGATTCTCCTCTCCGTCCCCCCCGGGAAGTACAGGGAGGGAAAGAAGTGGGGGAGTGAGAGAGCGGCTGTGTGATTTATGGATGACTTTTGTTTAAACCACGACAGCGAGTGAGTGGACGAGTTGTGTGTCTGGGTTTAAACCACAACAACTTGCATACAGCGTTCAGACTCATTGGCCCCTGTGAAACCCTCCAGGTAAACAGTCCGATCACAGTACTGCAGACCCCCTCGCAACTGCCACATCCTCTGGCCCTACACGACACAACTCATCGCCCCAGGGCTTGTCAAAGCACCGAGGTCTCAGACCTCATTCCCAAACTGTTCTTCATGCAAACATTAGCGCCTTCAGTCCCCACAATGCGTGATCGTGTGGTCGAAGTAAATACAAGGAGAACCTGGGTCAGAACACTTCAAAAAATGTATTTATGAAAGAACTAAACAAAATAAAAAACAAAGAACAAGTGTTCTTATCAAAATACAACTCTTCTACCTAAAACTACAACTACACTACCTAAAACTAAAAAACTTATTCTTAAAACTGCAAATCCTCTACCTAAACTAAAACTATCCTAACTAAACCTACAACTTCTTCTGGAAACAACAACAATCTTCTAAATCAGGAACAATCTTCTTAGGAAACAGGAAATCTTCTACCGAAACATCTTCAAACTCCCCAAAACGTCCCTCTCCACCAGTCCTGGAAAGAAGCAGCACAAGGTCATTTCAGTGAGGATGCTGATGGTCAGGCTCGGCTCTCATGTCCCAAAGTCAGCGCTGGGCAGCGCGGTGCTGGCGCTTGTGCCGCCAGGGTGAGGCCACCGGGCACCGTGTCCCTGCAGCGGGGCCATCGCACACAGCCCCAGCCCCAGCGCGGCAGCAGCCGACCCACCCTGGTGCCAGATGGGGGGCACGTGCTGCCTTACCGCTCATCACTCCGTGTCCATAGCCTCCTCTTCCTCCTCCTCCACATCCACCTCCATCGCAACCTCCTCCTCCACCTGCCCGTCCACCTCCATTGGCTCCTCCTGCAGCCCCACTCTGGTCCTGCTGGCAGCCTCCTCCAGCTCCCGCAGATGTTGGAACAGCCTAAGGCAAAAGCCGAGCAGAAGAGTGCATTGGTGCTGCCAGAGCAGCGGAGCGCAGCTGTGGGACAGGGCTCTGGGCACCGCGGTCCCCTCTCGCTGCCCGGGCAGAGCCGTGGGGCGCTGGGGCCCCGGGCCCGTCCCCAGCAGGAGCCGGGGGCTCCTTGTCCAGCAGCACCCACCAGCTCTGACAGGCTGGCGCCTGCAGCTGGAGGATCCTTTGCTTCCTGCGCTTTAGCACCTTGCGGGGCGGCAGCGGCTTCAGGACCTGCCAGAGCAGAGAGGGCAGGGGTGAGCGGCCGTGCTCCCTGCCTGCGGGGCCAGGGCACAGACCCGGCCCCGCGCCTGCCTCGGCACCCACCGGCTCCTTACTCGGTGAAGCCAGCCCTTTGCATCCTCGCCTCCGCAAGGGCTCAGCGCGGCCACCAGCAGGACAAAGGTCGACTTCTTCTGGGGCTGCATTCGGTGGTAGCAACAGAGGGTTCAACAGGAGGGGAACAAGGTAACAGGTATAGGGGACAAACGTGCAGGGATGGCAGTAGGGCAGAAGGGAAAGCAGGAGCAGGGCAGAAGGGACTGGAGCACACGGGCGGGAGCACAGGAAAAGCGTGGGCTCAGGGCTGAAGGTCTGCGTTGGTGCCTGGGCACGGGCCGTTGCCTCTGTAACGGGGGCTGTGACATCACCGCAGAGTTCCAGAGCTGCTGCGAGCAGGGGACAAGCCCTGAATTGGGCTGCGGCTTCATGGGGGACATTGGGCAATCGATACGTGACCCCCTCAGACGGCAGAGACACACTTGGGTGCTTAAATAATCAATGGAACGGGTGAAGGCTGCGCTGGCCAACTCCAGACTCAAGTTGAAGCAGACTCAAATCCCCGTTTGTTACCACCAAGCCCTTTTCATCCCCCTGTTCGGCTCTTTCCCAACCTGCACATACATACAACGTTCAATCTCATTGGCTCCGGTAAAACCCTCCAGGTCAACAGTCCAATCACAACGCTGCAGACCCTCTCACAGCCCTCACAGCCCCTGGCCTTACACGCCCCAACTCATCGCCCCAGGGCTGTCAAAGCACCGAGGCCTCAGAGCTCATTCCCAAACTGTTCTTCATGCAAATCTCAGCGCCTTCACCCCACACATCTCCCCCTTCTTTGTTCTGTATATTCGCTATCCACACCTGCTTAAGGGCTCCATTAGTAAGAAACTGCATACGCTAATAAAAACTCACAAAACAAACACTCTCAATACAGTTTTTTCACTCGTGCTCCTAACCTAGCAAATAAACAGTTAAGGAACAGTTAACATTCTGCTCTAACAACTGGCTTCAAACTAGAGAACGCAAACACAGGTACCCATCCATTTACACAGATCCTAACAAATCAGTTTCCTGCGGCTGTGTTGTTCTGCCCCCAGCCATCCCACGTGTCCGCAGCATTCGAGGCTGCCGTTGCTTCCAACAGCAGTCTGAAAGGGCTCGTAGGTGCGGCAACCGACAGGCACAGGGTGTCTTGTCCTCTCCAATTGGTTACAGATGTTCTCTTTTGGCCAAGTGGGAAACGACGATAGGGTCACTTCTCTTGTGCTGAAGAGACAGAAGACAAGGCAGGACGAGCCCATCGTGCAGAGACCCAGCGAGGTCCTTTCCCTGTGGAAACACAAGCAGACCCTCGTGCCCAGGTTATCAAAGGGAACGGGCCTTCCCATTCATGAGTTTCAAGATTACGTACTTTAATGTGAGCTTTCCCCTGCTCTAAATCCTTAGAACCCCCAAAATGGCCCTGTTTAGGATTCCCATCCTCCGTCCATCCTCCCCCTTTTTGTTTCTGCAACATAGTTTTAAGGGTGCTATGTGTGCGTTCAGTAACGGCTTGGCCTGTGGCAGAATGTGGAATACCAGTGACATGTTGAATTCCCCGCTGCTGCAGAAATGCTTGTGCTTTGTGTGCTGGATAACCTGGGCTATTATCTGGTTTTACGGGTTATGGAACTGCCAGGGTAGAAAAAGCTGTACCAAAGTTTTGAGAGGAGGTGATACGCGGATCGACTCCACAACTCGTTAAAGTTGTAAAGTAGGTATGCTTTATTCAGTGCGGAGGTGCATGGGGATCTTCCCTCCAAAGTATGCACACCCAGGGTCGTTTTTCCTTTACATTTATTCCCTTAAGGCATACATATGCATTAGATTACTGATACGCCTACACATATTTAGTATCTGTCCCCGCTTCGTATTATAATGAGCTAGAAGGTCCTTTGCGCCTGCGCAGTGCCCTCTCTGGTCATGGGCAGGGGTCTCAAGATGAAGTAAATGAGTCTTCCTCCTGTGGGCAGGGGTCCTCAAGATGAAGTAAATGAGTCTTCCTCTTCTTAAACTTTTCACCTTTTAATCTTCGCGCATGGCTTTAGGGTTTAGTCGGTACCTCATCCATAAATCATCAGCTTCTCCCCCTTATCAATAGACCCAGACATTCGCATTTCCTTGTCAATAGTTGCTTATCAGTAGAATCAGGCCTCTGTCTCCTCCCCTTATCAGTAGTCTGTGCCTTGTTCGCTTGGTAAGCATGATAGGTGTTTACAGCAGACAATACTTTTTGTTAAGCAAGGGATTCTTCTAACTCTCTTATACAATCCCCTGTATTTTCCTTTGTACATTTTATTAACCCTGTATCAATCCCCCCTTTTCTATAAGTAAGTAAATCTTTTACTATGTTATTTATGACAGAGCTATCCATGTTCTTTCTATCGATTTACAAAGTGATTTTGACACACATTGTACATTTCATTAACCCTGTATCAGAGGGAGGGCACAAAATTACAAAATGGAATATAGAAACCTTTAGAATCGGTTTTAAGTAATGTGAAGTTTGATGGCTTTGTAACAGTAGCAATGGAAAATTACTGAGGTGCATGATACACAGAAAAAATCAGAGAGCAGCTAGAGAACACACTGAGAATTCTTGTACAAGACAAATCGTTAGAGTTGACATAGATTGAAGAAATCAGTCTAGAAGAACAGGACACAGGACACCATGTGGGTGCTAGGATATATATAGTAGTCGACTGGGGACCATAAAGAAAGACTACAGAGCCCTGGGAGAGGTGGTTAGGGGCTCTGGAGCTCAGATAGTCTTTTCATCAATTCTCCAGGACACAGGGGAGGACCAAAATATAGCTAGGAGGATTGGCCAGGTCAATAAATGGTTAAAAGGGTGGTGTCATAGTCAGGGGTTTGGGTGTCTTGAATGCGGGACTGAAGTTTGCAGTCCAGGTCTACTGGGGGCTGGTGGAGCTGGTCTGGTGATAAAGAAGGGGAAGAGCAGTTTTGGTAGGAGCTTTCCAGACTGGTCAAGGAGGCCTTAAACTAGATGTGTTGGGACAGATAGGGAAAGCCTCACGCTAGCAGGCCCTTGTTCTCATGGGGGACTTCAAGCACCCTGACATCTGTTGGAACGATGGCACTGCACGGCACAAGCAATCCAGGAGGTTCCTCGATTGTGTGGAAGACAACATCCTTCTGCAAGTAATAGAGGAGCCGACAAGGAGAGGTGCCGTGCTTGACCTTGTGCTCACAAACAGGGAAGGGCTCGTTGAGAATGTGGTACTCCAGGGCAGCCTGGGATGCAGCGATCACGAGATGGTTGAGTTTGAGATCCTCAGGACAGTGAGAAGAGCGTGTAGCAAGCTCACTGCCCTGGACTTCAACAGAGCAGGCTTTGGCCTCTTCAGGAACCTGCTTAGTAAGGTTCCATGGGATATAGCCTTGGAGGGCAGGGGGGCCCAAGACTCTTGGTTGATATTCAAGGATCACCTGCTACAAGCTCAGGAATGCTGCATCCCAACTAGAAGGAAGTGCGGCAGGAGGGCCAGGAGACCTCCTTGGATGGATAAGGAGCTGCTGAGGAAAATTCAAAGGAAAAAAGAGGCTTATAAAAGGTGGAAGCAAGGACAGACGGCCTGGGTAGAGTACAGGGATGTTGTCTGGGAACCTAGGGACCAGGTTAGGAAGGCTAAGGCCCAGTTAGAATTAAAGTTGGCCAGGGATGTTAAGGATTACAGGAAGGGATTCTACAGGTACGTAGCAAACAAAAAACAGAGTAGGGACAACATAGGCCCCTGAGGAAGCTCTCAGGAGAACTGGCTACACAGGGTTTGGAGAAGGCTGAGGCTCTGAATGACTTCTTTGCCTCGGTCTTCACTGGCAAAGGGTCTGGCTGCACCACCCAAGCCTTAGAAGGCAGACACAGGCACTGTGAAAATGGAGACCTTGGGCCCACTGTAGGAGAGGATCTGGTTCGAGACCATCATAAAAATCTGAACGCACACAAGTCCATGGGACCTGATGGAATCCATCCGCGGGTCCTGAAGGAGCTGGCGAATGAAGTTGCTAAGCCACTGGCCATCGTATTTGACAAATCATGGCAGTCAGGTGAAGTTCCCGACGACTGGAAAAAGGGAAATATAACCCCCATTTTCAAGAAGGGGAAAATGGAAGATCCGGGCAATTACAGACCAGTCAGTCTCACCTCTGTGCCTGGCAAAATCTTGGAGCACATTCTCCTGGAAGGCATGCTAAGGCACATGAAAAAAAACAAGGTGCTTGGTGACAGCCAGCATGGCTTCACTAAGGGGAAATCCTGCCTGACCAACCTGGTGGCCTTCTATGATGGGGCTACAGAACTGATGGACAAGGGTAAAGCAGCTGATGTCATCTACCTGGACTTGTGCAAAGCGTTTGACACTGTCCCACACAACATCCTTGTCTCTAAATTGGAGAGACATCAATTTGATGGATGGACCACTCAGGGGATAAAGAACTGGCTGGACGGCCGCACACAAAGAGTTGTGGTCAATGGCTCAATGTCCGGCTGGAGACCAGTAATGAGTGGTGTCCCTCAGGGATCGGTGTTGGGACCGGTCTTGTTTAACATCTTCGTCACTGACATGGACAGTGGGATTGAGTGCGCCCTCAGCAAGTTTGCCAATGACACCAAGCTGTGTGGTCCGGTTGATATGCTGGAGGGAAGGGATGCCATCCAGAGGGACCTCGACACGCTTGTGAGGTGGGCTGATGCCAACCTTGTGAAGTTCAACCATGAAAAGAGCAACGCCCCACACCTGGGTCGGAGCAATCCCAGGCACAGCTACAGGTTGGGCAAAGAAGAGATTCAGAGCGGTCCTGCAGAGAAGGACTTGGGGGTGCTGGTCGATGAGAAAATGAACATGAGCCGGCTTCACCATGCACTCGCAGCCCAGAAAGCCAACCGTATCCTGGGCTGCATCAAAAGGAGCGTGACCAGCAGGTCAAAGGAGGTGATCCTGCCCCTCTACTCTGCTCTGGTGAGACCTCACCTAGAGTATTGTGTGCAGTTCTGGTGTCCTCAACATAAAAAGGACATGGAACTGCTGGAACAAGTCCAGAGGAGGCCACGAGGATGATCAGGGGACTGGAGCACCTCCTGTATGAAAACAGGCTGAGGAAGTTGGGGCTGTTCAGCCTGGAGAAGAGAAGGCTGCGTGGGGATCTAATAGCAGCCTTCCAGTACCTGAAGGGGGCCTATAGGGATGCTGGGGAGGGACTCTTCGTCAGGGACTGTAGTGACAGGACAAGGGGTAACGGGTTCAAACTTAAACAGGGGAAGTTTAGATTGGAGATAAGGAGGAACTTGTTTCCTGTTAGGGTGGTGAGGCACTGGAATGGGTTGCCCAGGGAGGTTGTGAGTGCTCCATTGCTGGCGGTGTTCAAGGCCAGGTTGGATGAAGCCTTGCGTGGGATGGTTCAGTGTGAGGTGTCCCTGCCCATGGCAGCGGGGTTGGAACTGGATGATCTTGAGGTCCTTTCCAACCCTAACTTTTCTATGTTCTACGTTCTAAGGAAAAACCTCTGGAAGATACAGATTCTTGGTTGACTGATGGTAGTAGCTTCGTGAAAAATGGTGAACAAAAGGCAGGATGTGCCGTTACCACCACTTCACAGGTAAAAGAAGCTAAACCTTTACCCGCAAACACCTCTGCCCAGAAGTCAGAAAGAATAGCATTAATAGAAAGAATAGCCCTGGAATTGGCTAAAGATAAAAGGATAAATATTTGGACTGATTCTAAATACGCATTTGGTATGGTACATGCACATCTGGAAAGAACAAGGACTTTTGAACACACAAGGGAAACAGATTAAACACGCTACAGAAATTCTACAGTTACTGGAAGCCGTTCAGCTACCTGAAGAAGTAGCTATTATGTGCTGTAAAGGACATCAAGGTGACTCTGATGAGGAAACTGGAAATAGTTTGGCCGATTTTGAAGCCAAATGAGCAGATGAGCAATCTAAAATCATGTCCTTAATCCCTGATGGCAAACTAACAATTGAGAAATCTAAACCTAGGTATTCAAAAGAGGATAGAAAATGGATTCAAGATCTAAAAGGACAGGAAAATAAAGAGGTGTGGGGTTCAGATACCTGAAGGGCAAATTGTAATCCCCTGTAACCAACACTGGAAGTTAGTTCAGGAGGAACATAATAAAACTCATTGTGGTAGTAACTCTTTGTAGAAATACTTAAACAAACAAATTGTAGGAAGAAATCTATATACTATAGTTCAATTAGTGACAAAACAATGTCCCCTATGTCTTAAGAATAATCCTAAAACTGAAAATAGAAATCCAATTGGGACAATTGTGAGAGGAAGTTATCCGGGACAGCAGTGGCAAAGAGATTTTTCTGAATTACCAAGAAAAGGAGGTTATCGATATTTATTGGTGTTAAAGGATATTTTTTCAGGCTGTCCAGAAGCATTCCCTTATAGGTTAAGTAACACAAGGCAAGTGATTAAAACATTATTTAGTGAGAACATACCTAGTTTTGGAGTACCGGCGACAATTTCTTTGGACCGAGGTTCACGCTTTAGGGCAGAATTGTTACAAGAAATTAGCAAAAAACTTAGAAATTGATTGGCAACTACATGTTCCATACAGGCCTCAGGCCAGTGGGCAAGTAGAAAAGATGAACCGTCTGATTAAACAACAGGTTAGTAAAATACGTCAGGAAACGAATTTATATTGGTATCAAGCTTTACCACTGGCTCTATTAAGAATTCGAACTAAACCTCTGTCGACAGAAGAGGTTAGCCCATTTGAGATTTTGTACGGAAGACCATATCAGTCCCAGTTTAAAGGAGAAAGTCTTCAGGAAGTGGGGGAAGGCTGTCTCCGACAGTTTCTGATCAATCTGGGAAAACAGTTGCAGGAGGTAAAGAAGAGAATAGTAGGGACAAGAGCAAGAGGTTTGGATTATCCGAGTCACCCTTTCAGATCTGGGGACTGGGTTTATGTCTAGAATTTTTCAGGAGATCCTCTACAGGAGAAGTGGAGAGGACCGTGCCAGATGTTACTGACCACCTTTACAGCAGTGAAGATAAAGGAACAACCTGCATCGAAACTGCATCGGTCATAATTTGGACTCATATGATAACCGGCGCACAAGCTTGGGACCAGAATTTATACCTGAAATTAGTGCAGAATGTCACTAAGGTTTTCAATCGTAGTGACTGTTGGGTGTGTGCTCGGTTGCCTAACTCAGGAGAAAGCCTCCCATTAATTGGAGTTCCAATTCCTAACACTGTCTCATGGACAAATTTGTGGGTGACCACTAGCAATCTGCATTCGAAGGAAAGGTTAAAATGTGGAATAGTTAATCCTAATCCAGGTAATAAATATTACACCTGTGCACAAAGATGTATTGCACCAGGAGCCAGGGGAGGAGATCATGCTTGTTTAAATGCCAGAGATGTAGGTCACCATTCAAACTGCAATCATACTATTAATATAGATCGTATCGTAGTTCAGTGGTGGCCTGTTCCTGAAGGGAATGGATGGTATTGGTTATGTGGAGAAAACGCTTATGAGACTCTAGCCCCAACGGGAAGGGGGCATGCACCTTAGGTGCTGTAATACCCAATTTTACCATTATCGACAGGTTTCCTCCCGGGACCTGGATGAGAAGTTTTGCTAAACAGATTAAGCGAGGGTTTAACCCTATTATTGAATGGCACGCTGCATTTCATGGTTTCGTAAGAGGGCTAATTCCATTTTAGGGAGTAAGTGAACTAGAGAAGGCAACTGTAAATATCTCAGCAACCATAGAGGAAATGGAAAGTAAACACATTGATATAATCCAGGCAGAACAACAGGAGATAACCAGCCTATCTAATGTGGTGTTACAAAAACCGAATGGCTCTAGACATGTTATTGGCATCACAAGGAGGGTTTGTTCCATAATCAATGAAAGCTGTTGTTCCTATATAGACCAAACTGGCAGAATTGAAACAGATCTGGAGGAAATTTCGAAACAAACTGTCCTGGGTTCAGCAGGAGCAGTTATTTTTCTCCTTCTTAGTAGCTGGTGCAGTGCTGTGGTTTTCATTTTTGGCCTGGGAACACCTGATAACACCGATGCTTTTAGTTGCTGCTCAAATGTTTGGTCTGGCCAAGGACTTTCTGAGCCTCGTGCTCTGCCAGGGAGGAGGGGAGGCCGGGAGGAAGCAGAGACAGGACACCTGACCCAAACTGACCAAAGGGGTGTTCCATACCACAGCACATCATGCCCAGGATGTAACAGGGAGTGACCCAGAAGGGTGAGTTCTCTGCAGGGTTGGACGAGGTATTGGTTGGTGCTCGGCTGGGGGGAGTGGGGCGAGTTATTGGTCAGCTGGTGTTGAGGACCAATTGTATTCTTTCCTCTTGTTATTTCCTTTATCATTATTAATGTTGGTGGTAGCAGCAGCGATTTGTGTCATGCCTTAGTTACTAAACTGTTCTTATCTCAACCTGTGGGAGTTGCATTCTTTTCGATTCTCCTCTCCATCCCCCTGGGAGTAGAGGGAGGGAAAGAAGGGGGAGAGTGAGAGAGCAACTGTATGATTTATGGATGACTTTTGTTTAAACCACTACACGGAGTGAGTAGACGAGCTGTGTGTCTGGGTTTAAACCACGACAACATGCATACAGCGTTGAAACACATTGGCCCCTGTGAAACCCTCCAGATAAACAGTCCAATCACAACGCTGCAGACCTTCTCACAACCCTCACATCCTCTGGCCTTACACGCCAAAAATCATTGCCCCAGGGCTTGTCAAAGCACCGAGGACTCAGAGCTCATTCCCAAACATCTGTTCATGCAAAGCTTAGCGCCTTCACTCCCCACAAAGTGTGATCGTGTGGTCGAAGTAAATACAAAGAGAGACTGGGTCAGAAAACGTCAATAAATGTATTTATGAAAAAACTAAACAAAATAAAAAACAAAGAACAAGTGTTCTTATCAAAATACAACTCTTCTACCTAAAACTACAACTACACTACCTAAACCTAAAAAACTTACTCTTAAAACTGCAAATCCTCTACCTAAACTAAAACTATCCTAACTAAACCTACAACTTCTTCTGGAAACAACAACAGTTTTCTAAATCAGGAACAATCGTCTTAGGAAACAGGAACTCTTCTACCGAATCTTCTTCAAACTCCCCAAAACGTCCCTCTCCACCAGTCCTGGAAAGAAGCAGCACAAGGTGATGTCAGTGAGGTTACTGATGGTCACTGTGTTTGGCACACGCTGTACAGAGCGGGACTGTGCCTTGGGGCTCAGGCCTGGCTGGGGCTGGGAGCCGGGCTCTACGCGATCACACTCAGCTCACATGTGCCAAAAGCAGCGCAGGGCAGCGCGGTGCTGGCGCTTGTGCTGCCAGGATGAGGCCACCTGGCACCGTGTCCCTGCAGCGGGGCCGTCGCACACAGCCCCAGCCCCAGGGCGGCAGCAGCCGACCCACCCTGGTGCCAGATGGGGGGTACGTGCTGCCTTACCGCTCATCAGTTCGTGTCCATAGCCTCCTCTTCCTCCTCCTCCACATCCACCTCCATCGCAACCTCCTCCTCCACCTGCCCGTCCACCTCCATTGGCTCCTCCTGCAGCCCCACTCTGGTCCTGCTGGCGGCCTCCTCCAGCTCCCGCAGATGTTGGAACAGCCTAAGGCAAAAGGCGAGCAGAAGAGTGCATTGGTGCTGCCAGAGCAGCGGAGCGCAGCTGTGGGACAGGGCTCTGGGCACCGCGGTCCCCTCTGGCTGCCCGGGCAGAGCCGTGGGGTGCTGGGGCCCCGGGCCCGTCCCCAGCAGGAGCCGGGGGCTCCTTGTCCAGCAGCACCCACCAGCTCTGACAGGCTGGCGTCTGCAGCTGGAGGATCCTTTGCTTCCTGCGCTTTAGCACCTTGCGGGGCGGCAGCGGCTTCAGGACCTGCCAGAGTAGAGAGGGCAGGGGTGAGCGGCCGTGCTCCCTGCCTGCGGGGCCAGGGCACAGACCCGGCCCCGCGCCTGCCTCGGCACCCACCGGCTCCTTACTCGGTGAAGCCAGCCCTTTGCATCCTCGCCTCCGCAAGGGCTCAGCGCGGCCACCAGCAGGACAAAGGTCGACTTCTTCTGGGGCTGCATTCGGTGGTAGCAACAGAGGGTTCAAGCAGCAGGGAACAAGGTAACAGGTATAGGGGACAAACGGGCAGGGATGGCAGTAGAGCAGAAGGGAAAGCAGGAGCAGGGCAGAAGGGATTGGAGCACACAGGCGGGAGCACAGGAAAAGCGTGGGCTCAGGGCTGAAGGTCTGCGTTGGTGCCTGGGCACGGGCCGTTGCCTCTGTAACGGGGGCTGTGACATCACCGCAGAGTTCCAGAGCTGCTGCGAGCAGGGCACAAGCCCTGAATTGGGCTGCGGCTTCATGGGGGACATTGGGCAATCGATACGTGACCCCCTCAGACGGCAGAGACACACTTGGGTGCTTAAATAATCAATGGAACGGGTGAAGGCTGCGCTGGCCAACTCCAGACTCAAGTTGATGCAGACTCAAATCCCCGTTTGTTACCACCAAGCCCTTTTCATCCCCATGTTCGGCTCTTTCCCAACCTGCACATACATACAACGTTCAATCTCATTGGCTCCTGTAAAACCCTCCAGGTCAACAGTCCAATCACAACGCTGCAGACCCTCTCACAGCCCTCACAGCCCCTGTCCTTACACGCCCCAACTCATCGCCCCAGGGCTGTCAAAGCACCGAGGCCTCAGAGCTCATTCCCAAACTGTTCTTCATGCAAATCTCAGCGCCTTCACCCCACACATCTCCCCCTTCTTTGTTTTGTATATTCGCTATCCACACCTGCTTAAGGGCTCCATTAGTAAGAAACTGCATACGCTAATAAAAACTCACAAAACAAACACTCTCAATACAGTTTTTTCACTCGTGCTCCTAACCTAGCAAATAAACAGTTAAGGAACAGTTAACATTCTGCTCTAACAACTGGGTTCAAACTGGAGAACGCAAACACAGGTACCCATCCATTTACACAGATCCTAACAAATCAGTTTCCTGCGGCTGTGTTGTTCTACCCCCCAGCCATCCCACGCGTCCACAGCATTCGAGGCTGCCGTTGCTTCCAACAGCAGTCTGAAAGGGCTCGTGGGTGCGGCAACCGACAGGCACAGGGTGTCTTGTCCTCTCCAGTTGGTTACAGATGTTCTCTTTTGGCCAAGTGGGAAACGACGATAGGGTCACTTCTCTTGTGCTGAGGAGACAGAAGGCAAGGCAGGACGAGCCCATCGTGCAGAGACCCAGCGAGGTCCTTTCCCTGTGGAAACACAAGCAGACCCTCGTGCCCAGGTTATCAAAGGGATCGGGCCTTCCCATCCATGCGTTTCAAGATTACACACTATAATGTGAGCTTTCCCCTGCTCTAAATCCTTAGAACCCCCGAAATGAACCTGTTTAGGATTCCCATCCTCCATCCTGCGATTTAATCAATTCCAAACACAACAACCTTTCGCTATACGTTCTTGTGGGGTTAACACTGAACTCCCCCTTTTTTCTTTCTGCCAGATACTTTTAAGGGCGCCATGTGTGCGTTCAATAACGGCTTGGCATGTGGCAGAATGTGGAATACCGGTGACATGTTGAATTCCCCACTGTTGAAGAAATGCTCGTGTTTTGTGTGGTGGATAACCTGGCCCATTATCTGGTTTCATGGGCTCTGGAACTGCCAGGGCAGAAAAAGCTGCACCAACATGTCGACAAACATCTTTGACCTTTTCAACTGAATGTACCGATGCGTAAATACAAGATGAAGAAGTGTCAACAGGAGCATGGACATATTTGTATCTGCTCAATTCCGGTACGTGAGCAACATCTGTCTGCCCAATTTCAAGTCACAAAACACGCGAGGATTAGTTCCAATCCAATCACTGGTGTGGGTAGAACTTGTTGCCAACCAGGACACGGCTGTATGGTTTGCCTCGCCTGCTCCTGAGTCAGCTGAAAAGCACATTGCAGAGCTTTTGCGTTTGGATGATAAAAGTCATGGGATAAGGGAGCTTGTGCAAAACGATCAGGTAAGACCGTTAGACCTGCAAGCCCATCAGCCTGTGTATTCCCCTTGCTTATCGGTCCATGTGAAATAGGAACTCACTCCTCTAAACAAGATAACAAGGTTTTATTGAGGGACAAAGTCAATAAAGCAAAAGCAGCAGGGCTGGGTGCATGACCGTAGCCAGAGGCGCAAGTGATTAATATTGGTTTCAGGTTTATATACTTTCACAATTACATTAGTTACATACATATTCATAAATCCTGCATATAGGCGGGGAATATTATAACTAGCTCCAAGAACTCATTATGATATGTCTCCTCCTCTTGGCGTCTGCGCACTGCTCTGCGGTGATTGTGGGCAGGGGTCCTGAGGATGAAGTAAGCAGTGTTCCTCTTGGGAGTAGGGGTCTTCAAGATGAAGTAAGCAGTCTTCCTCACAGTGTACTTTTCACCTTTGGCACAGTTGGACGCCCCAGTAATCACACGACAAGCTGAAACCAGCTATATCTGTAATTATTTTGACACCTAGCAAAGACTTAAAACAGTGTGACCTTCCTGCAAAATTTATCGCAGGGTGGGCAGACAAGGAGTATCCCAAGCTGGCAGGTGTTTGGGAGGCTCTGCCTCTAAACTAACTGATAAGTAGAAGGATGGTGTGAAATAGCTCATCCATGTTTAGTGGGGCCACTACATTCCACAGACTTACAGCATAAACATTATTCTCTCTGTACAACCTGTTAACTTAGAAAGTGCTGTAACTCTATGTTTTCCAGGCACTAGCTTTTCTTATATCAAGCCCCATCACCCCCTTCTTTCTTTTAATTTACAAAATCTTTCGCTATGTGACTCCATTCTGCTCGAGAGTTCTGACCCTTTTTAACTTGTTGTCTAATCTTGTGTCTTTGGCGAGCTTTGTTTCTGTTATTGTAAACTCGTACAGTTATACCCACATAACCACACCTATGACTTGCGAAAGCCAACACACTTCTGTGTTTTTCACAGTCCAGGTAGAGAAGTATGTGAGCGTACATGCTGTAGAAAGTATGGGTGTATGCGGCGATCCAGGAGCCACTTGAGCACCCAGAGAAGGGCAAATAATGTTCCCTTGGAAATTTCCTTCAGGAAAGCGTGTTCTAGCTTAGAAACAAGGCCTGCCACTGAGGTGGAATCTGTGATAATATTGATTGGAGTAGTCCATCCTTTGAAAACAGGGACTACAGCAGAGAGTTCTGCTACTGAGGTGATCCTGTGACAACGTGTATGTCATTTTCCAGTGTCCTTCAGCATCTTTCCAAACTATTTCTGCTCGGCCAGACCCATCAGTGAACACGGTGAGGGCCACGGTTATTGGCGTAATAGTTAATTGTGAATCAGGCAAAAAGGGAAGAGGATGTAGGGATTGCACGATTCTGTGACCTGGGAAATGAATCCTAATTTGCCCTGTAAAATCTCCTAGAGCACACTGAAAAGCAAAAGACGGGTGAGTTAGAAAGGTTAGTTGTTTTGTATCAAGAGGCAGATAGGTAATATTAGGTTCAGCACAATCTAAATTCCATAACTGCTCTCTTCCTTTCTGAATGACCGTAGCTATCTTTGCAATGGCTGTTGTGACTGCTTTTCCAAATTCATGTGATGAAAATATCCATTCCATAGGGTTGAAAGGAAGAAAATAAAATGAAAAGCCTAATAGGGTGGTCCATTATTCCCCTATGAGCAGCTTGACGGGTTAATTTTACAACCACTTTATCAAGGGCATTTCACGCAGAGGGGGTGAGTGTTCAGGGAGATGTCAGACATGGATCCCCCTCCCATAATTTGAAGAGGGGATGATGATCTTCCATATATATTCCCAAGAGAGGATGGATCCCACTTATGGCTCCTAAGAGTTTTTGCATATCATTTAGAGCCTTTATTCCTGTCCTCACGGTGATTTTCTGAGGCTGAATGTTTTGTTTGGATATTTTCCATCCCAAATATTTCCAGGGTGGAGGTCCTTGAATTTTTTCCTCTGCAATTTGGAATCCTGCTGTGGAGACTGCTTGGAGCGCTTGCCTTTTCCCATTTTGGGCTGTTTGTTCCGATTCTGCAGCCATTAAAAAGTCACCCATATAATGATAGATTAAAACATTCTCAAAGCACTCTCATATCGTGCTCAAAACTGCTCCTACGAATTGCTGACATAGTGTGTGACATTTCACAACACAGACTCAAGATGATGCAGAGACTCAAATCCCCCTTTATTACCACCAAGCCCTTTTTCTACCCTTGTTCGGTACTTTCCCAGCCAGCACATACTGTCCTGGGTTCAGCAGTAGCAGTCAGTTTTCTCCTTAGCAGCTGGTTCAGTGCTGTGGTTTTGACTTTCAGCCTGGGAACAGCGCTGATAACACCGATGGTTTTAGTTGTGGCTCGGTAATGTTTCCTCTGACCAAGGACTTTGTGCCATGCTCTGCCAGGGACGAGGGGAGGCCGGGAGGAAGCAGAGAGAGGACACCTCACCCAAGCAAGCCAAAGAGGTATTCCATACCACAGCACGTCATGCCCAGGGAGGTAACTGGGAGTTACCCAGAAGGGCAGGGGCTCTCTTCGGGTGGGGGTCGGACTCGTTCGGAGGTGGTATCATATTCTCTTCCCTTGTTATTTTCTCTTAGCAATATTATCATTGGTGGCGGCAGTGGTGATTTGTGTTATACCTTAGTTACTGGGCTGCTCTTATCTCAACCCATGGGAGCTGCATTCTTTTCGATTCTCCTCTCCATCCCTCCAGGAGAAGGGGGAGGGCAAGAAAGGGGGGGAGCGAGTGGACGGGCTGTGTGGTTTATGGCTGACTTTGTTTAAACCACGACACAAGCTAAGGCATTTCATGAAATGGCCATGGATGAATTTTTTGAATTTTTTCCTCTGCAATTTGGAATCCTGCTGTGGAGACTGCTTGGATCGCTTGCCTTTTCCCATTTTGGGCTGTTTGTTCCGATTCTGCAGCAGATAAAAAGTCATCCATATAATGATAGATTAAAACATTCTCAAAGCACTCTCAAATTGAGCTCACAACTGCTGCTACAAACTGCAACCATAGCGTGTGGCATTTCACGACACAGACTCAAGTGGATGCAGAGACTCAAATCCATGTTTATTACCACCTAGTCCTTTTTATCCCCTTGCTCGGTACTTTCCCAGCCTAAACATACTGTCCTGGGTTCAGCATAGAATCATAGAATAGTTAGGGTTGGAAAGGACCTAAGATCATCTAGTTCCAATCCCCCTGCCATGGGCAGGGACACCTCACACTAAACCATCCCACACAAGGCTTCATCGAGCCTGGCCTTGAACACCGCCAGGGATGGAGCACTCACAGCCTCCCTGGGCAACTGATTCCAGTGTCTCACCACCGTAACAGGGAAGAGTTTCCCCAGCATCCCTATAGGCCCCCTTCAGGTACTGGAAGGCTGCTATTAGATCCCCACACAGCCTTCTCTTCTCCAGGCTGAACAGCCCCAACTTCCTCAGCCTGTCTTCATACGGGAGGTGCTCCAGTCCCCTGATCATCCTCGTGGCCTCCTCTGGACTTGTTCCAACAGTTCCATGTCCTTTTTATGTTGAGGACACCAGAACTGCACACAATACTCCAGGTGAGGTCTCACGAGAGCAGAGTAGAGGGGCAGGATCACCTCCTTCGACCTGCTGGTCACGCTCCTTTTGATGCAGCCCAGGATACGGTTGGCTTTCTGGGCTGCGAGTGCACACTGAAGCCGGCTCATGTTCATTTCCTCATCGACCAGCACCCCCAAGTCCTTCTCTGCAGGGCCGCTCTGAATCTCTTCTTTGCCCAACCCGTAGCTGTGCCTGGGATTGCTCCGACCCAGGTGTAGGACCTTGCACTTGTCATGCTTGAACTTTGTAAGGCTGGCATCAGCCCACCTCACAAGCGTGTCAAGGACCCTCTGGAGCAGTCAGTTTTTCCCAACCTGCACAAGCATACAGCATTCAATCTCAATGACCCCTGTAAAACCCTACAGGTCAACAGTCCAATCACAACACTGCAGACCTTCTCACAACCCTCACATCCTCTGGCCTTACACGCCCCAGCTCATCGCCCCAGGGCTGTCAAAGCCCCGAGGTCTCAGAGCTCATTCCCAAACTGTTCTACATGCAAACCTTAGCGCCTTCAGTCCCCACAACGTGTGATCGTGAGGTCGAAGTAAATACAAAGAGAGACTGGGTCAGAAAACGTCAATAAATGTATTTATGAAAAAGCTAAACAAAATAAAAAACAAAGAACAAGTGTTCTTATCAAAATACAACTCTTCTACCTAAAACTACAACTACACTACCTAAAACTAAAAAACTTATTCTTAAAACTGCAAATCCTCTACCTAAACTAAAACTATTCTAACTAAACCTACAACTTGTTGGGAAAGAAAAACAGTCTTCTTAAACAGCAAAAAATCTTCTTAGGAAACAGGAACTCTTCAACTGAACCTTCTTCAAACTCCCCAAAACTTCCCTCTCCAACAATCCTGAAAGAAGCAGCACAAGGTCATTTCAGTGAGGATACTGACGGTCACTGTGCTTGGCGCACGCTGTGCAGAGCGGGACTGTGCCTTGGGGCTCAGGCCTGGCTGGGGCTGGGAGCCGGGCTCTACGCACACAGCCCCAGCCCCAGCGCGGCAGCAGCCGACCCACCCTGGTGCCAGATGGGGGGCACGTGCTGCCTTACCGCTCATCACTCCGTATCCATAGCCTCCTCTTCCTCCTCCTCCACATCCACCTCCATCGCAACCTCCTCCTCCACCTGCCCGTCCACCTCCATTGGCTCCTCCTGCAGCCCCACTCTGGTCCTGCTGGCGGCCTCCTCCAGCTCCCGCAGATGTTGGAACAGCCTAAGGCAAAAGGCGAGCAGAAGAGTGCATTGGTGCTGCCAGAGCAGCGGAGCGCAGCTGTGGGACAGGGCTCTGGGCACCGCGGGCCCCTCTGGCTGCCCGGGCAGAGCCGTGGGGCGCTGGGGCCCCGGGCCCGTCCCCAGCAGGAGCCGGGGGCTCCTTGTCCAGCAGCACCCACCAGCTCTGACAGGCTGGCGTCTGCAGCTGGAGGATCCTTTGCTTCCTGCGCTTCAGCACCTTGCGGGGCGGCAGCGGCTTCAGGACCTGCCAGAGCAGAGAGGGCAGGGGTGAGCGGCCGTGCTCCCTGCCTGCGGGGCCAGGGCACAGACCCGGCCCCGCGCCTGCCTCGGCACCCACCGGCTCCTTACTCGGTGAAGCCAGCCCTTTGCATCCTCGCCTCCGCAAGGGCTCAGCGCGGCCACCAGCAGGACAAAGGTCGACTTCTTCTGGGGCTGCATTCGGTGGCACCAACACAGGGTTCAAGCGGCAGTGGAAAAGGCAGTAGGGACGGGAACAAACGGGCAGGGATGGCAGTGGGGCAGAAGGCAAAGCAGGAGCAGGGCAGAAGGGATTGGAGCACACGGGCGGGAGCACAGGAAAAGCGTGGGCTCAGGGCTGAAGGTCTGCGTTGGTGCCTGGGCACGGGCCGTTGCCTCTGTAACGGGGGCTGTGACATCACCGCAGAGTTCCAGAGCTGCTGCGAGCAGGGGACAAGCCCTGAATTGGGCTGCGGCTTCATGGGGGACATTGGGCAATCGATGCGTGACCCCCTCAGACGGCAGAGACACACTTGGGTGCTTAAATAATCAATGAAACGGGTGAAGGCTGCGCTGGCCAACTCCAGACTCAAGTTGATGCAGACTCAAATCCCCATTTGTTACCACCAAGCCCTTTTCATCCCCCTGTTCGGCTCTTTCCCAACCTGCACATACATACAACGCTCAATCTCACTGGCTCCTGTAAAACCCTCCAGGGTTAATAGTACAGTCACAACGCTGCAGACCCTCTCACAGCCCTCACAGCCCCTGGCCTTGCACGCCCAAAGTCATCGCCCCAGGGCTGTCAAAGCACCGAGGCCTCAGAGCTCATTCCCAAACTGTTCTTCATGCAAATCTCAGCGCCTTCATTCCCCACAACGCGTGATCGCGTTATCGCAGTAAACACAAAGTGAGACTGGGCCAGAAAACGTCAATAAATGTATTTATGAAAAAACAAAAATAAACAAACTATACAACAAAGAACAATTGTTCTTATCAAAATACAACTCTTGTATCTAAAACTACAGCTATGCTACCTAATACTAAACAGCAGGAGAAGTCTTTGAGAAGGGAGGAAAATAATCCAAATCCTGCTGAAAGCCGGTTTTGACATAAAACGGAGTAAGGTCAAGGGACCTGCACAGGAGATTCAACTTTGGGGAATAAAATGGCAAGATGGACATAGACAGATCCCCACAGATGTGATCAACAAGGTAACAGCAATGTCTCCACCAACTAATAAGAAACACAAGCTTTCTTGGGTGCTGTGGGGTTCTGGAGAACGCACACCCCAAATTACAGTGCGATTGTAAGCCCTCTCTATTATGTGACCCAAAAGAAGAATGATTTATGATGGGCCCACGACCAACAACAAGCCTTGGAGCAAATTAAAGGTGAGATAGCTCATGCAGTAGCCCTCGAAGTAGTCCAAACTGGGCCAGATGTAAAAAATGTCCTGCACACCGCAGCTGGGGAGTATGGTCCTACCTGGACCCTCTGGCACAAAGCTCCAGGGGAGACTCGAGGTCGACCCCTCGGCTTTTGGAGTCGGGGGTACAAAGGATCTGAGGCCAGCTATACCTCAACTGAGAAAGAGATACTGGCAGCCTGTGAAGGGGTTCGAGCTGCTTCGGAAGTGATTGGTACTGAAGCACAGCTCTTCCTGGCACCCCAGCTGCCCGTGCTGGGCTGGATGCTCAAAGGCAGGGTCTCCTCTACACATCATGCAACTGATGCTACATGGAGTAAATGGGCTGCACTAATTACACAACGAGCTCAAACAGAAAATCCCAGTCATACAGGCATTCTAGAAGTCATCATGGACTGGCCAGAGGGCAAAGATTTTGGAATGTCACCAGAGGAGGAGGTGATGCGTGCTGAAGAGGCCCCACCATACAACAAACTGTCAGAAACTGAAAAGCAGTATGCCTTGCTTACTGATGGGTCCTGCCGTATTGTGGGAAAGCATCGGAGATGGAACGCAGCCGTATGGAGTCCTCGACGACAAGATGCAGAAACTGCTGCAGGAGAGGGCGAATCGAGTCAGTTTGCCGAGGTGAAAGCCATCCAGCTGGCCCCGGTCATTGCTGAACGAGAGAAGTGGCCAGTACTTTATCTCTACACTGACTCATGGATGGTGGCAAAAGCCCTGTGCGGGTGGTTGCAGCAATGGAAACAGAGCAACTGGCAGCGCAGAGGTAAACCCATCTGGTAAACCAGAACAACCAAGTAAATAAAGCTGCTAAGATTGAAGTGGCTCAGGTGGACTTAGACTGGCAACATAAAGGTGAATTATTTATGGCCCCGTGGACCCATGACACTTCAGGCCACCAGTGCAGAGATGCAACATATAGATGGGCCGTGACCGAGGGGTGGACTTAACAATGGACACTATTGCCCAGGTTATTCATGAGTGTGAAACGTGCTGCAATTAAACAAGCCAAACGGTTAAAGCTTCTTTGGTATGGAGGACGATGGCTGAAGTGTAAATATGGGGAGGCCTGGCAGATTGACTACATCACACTGCCACCAACCCACCAAGGCAAGCGCCATGAGCTTACCATGGTGGAAGCAACCACTGGATGGCTGGAAACATACGCTGTGCCCACGCCACTGCCCGGAACACTCTCCTGGGCCTGAGAAACAGATTTTGTGGCGACACGGCACCCCAGAGAGAACTGAGTCGGGCAATGGGACTCATTTCCCGAATAACCTTACAGACACTTGGGCCAAAGAGCATGGCATTGAGTGGGTAAATCACATCCCCTACCATGCACCACCCTCTGGGGAAATCGAACGGTACAATGGGTGGTTAAAAACCACACTGAGAGCAAGAGGTGGTGGGACATTCTAGTGTTGGGATACACACTTCCCAAAGGCCACATGGTTGGTCAATACCAGAGGATCTGCAACAGGGATGGCCCATCCCAAACAGAACTTTGACATATTGTAGAGGGAGACAAGGTCCCTGTGGTGCACATGAAGAATTTGCTGGGGAAGACAGTCTGGGTTATTCCTGCTTCAGGTAAAGGCAAACCCACTCGTGGGATTGCTTTTGCTCAGGGACCCGGATATACTTGGTGGTAATGCGGGAAGACGGGGAATTCCGATGTATACCTCAGGGGGATTTGCTTTTAGGGGAAACCAGCCAATGAACTCGATTTTATGCTGTTGCCTGCTGTGTAATACTTTCATAGCACATCAACTAGATGTCTTCAGGTCACCAGCGACTGCCCCTGACTTCCCTCCAACCATCATCCCAACAGAGAATGAACTTCGATAGAACCAGACGAGTTCTGCAGTGAATGAACGATCAGCATCAGCAGGACACGATCCAAAACTGCACACAGCCTTTCCTGCCCTGAAAGACTGTTACAAGGGATGGAACCCGACATCATGGACCAAAAGGACTTGAGAGCATTATGGGGATTAGTCCATGCACTGAGAAATGATTTGTTTTCTCTCTGTCTGTGTGTGTATGTGGATGTATATACATGTAAGAGAGATGGTGTATTGAAAATGTGGGATCTGAGCATGACGTCAATGGTACGGAATAAGGGGTGGATGCTGTCCTGGGTTTAGCAGTAACAGTCAGTTTTTCTCCTTCTTAGTAGCTGGCGCAGCGCTGCGTTTTGACTTTCAGCCTGGAAACAGAACTGATAACAGCGATGCTTTTAGTTGTTGCTCTGTAATGTTCACTCTGACCAAGGACTTTGTGAGTCTCATGCAATGCCAGGGAGGAGGGGAGGCCGGGAGGAAGCAGAGACAGGACACCTGACCCAAGCTAGCCAAAGGGGTATTCCATACCACAGCACGTCATGCCCAGGGAAGTAACTGGGAGTTACTAGGAAGAGCACCGGCACTCTTTGGAGAGCATCGAACTCGTTCGGCGGTGGTATTGTATTCTCTTCCCTTGTTATTTTCTCTTATCATTGTTATCATTGGTGGTAGCAGCAGTGATTTGTGTTATACCTTTGTTACTGGGCTGTCCTTATCTCAACCCAAGGGAGTTAGATTCTCTCGATTCTCCTCCCCATCCCTCCGGGAGCGGGGAGGGGAGGGCAGAAAGAAAGAGGGAGAAAGGGTTGGGAGTGAGTGGACGAGCTGTGTGGCTGGGTTTAAACCACAACAACATGCATACAGCGTTCAATCTCATTGGCCCCTGTGAAACCCTCCAGGTAAACAGTCCGATCACAACGCTGCAGACCCCCTCGCAACTGCCACATCCTTTGGCCCTACACGCCCCAACTCATAGCCCCAGGGCTTGTCAAAGCACCAAGGCCTCAGAGCTCATTCCCAAACTGTTCTTCATGCAAATCTCAGCGCCTTCACTCCCCAAAATGAGTGATCGTGTGGTCGAAGTAAATACGAAGACAGACTGGGTCAGAGAAATGTCAATAAATGTATTTATAAAATGACAGAAATAAACAAAATAAACCAAAAAGAACAAGTGTTCTTATCAAAATACAACTCTTCTACCTAAAACTACAACTACACTACCTAAAACTAAAAACACTTGTTCTTAAAACTGCAACTCTTCTACCTAAACTAAAGCTACTCTAACTAAACCTACAACTTCTCGGGAAACAAAAACAGTCTTCTAAAACAGGAACAATCCTCTAAGGAAACAGGAACTCTTCCATGGAAACTTCTTCAAACTCCCCAAACCTTCCCTCTCCACCAGTCCTGGAAAGAAGCAGCACAAGGTGATGTCAGTGAGGATACTGATGGTCAGGCTCGGCTCTCATGTCCCAAAGGCAGCGCAGGGCAGCGCGGTGCTGGCACTTGTGCCACCAGGATGAGGCCACCGGGCACCGTGTCCCTGCAGCGGGGCCGTCGCTCACAGCCCCAGCCCCAGCGCGGCAGCAGCCGACCCACCCTAGTGCCAGATGGGGGGCACGTGCTGCCTTACCGCTCATCCCTCCGTGTCCATAGCCTCCTCTTCCTCCTCCTCCACATCCACCTCCATCGCAACCTCCTCCTCCACCTGCCCGTCCACCTCCATTGGCTCCTCCTGCAGCCCCACTCTGGTCCTGCTGGCGGCCTCCTCCAGCTCCCGCAGATGTTGGAACAGCCTAAGGCAAAAGCCGAGCAGAAGAGTGCATTGGTGCTGCCAGAGCAGCGGAGCGCAGCTGTGGGACAGGGCTCTGGGCACCGCGGTCCCCTCTCGCTGCCCGGGCAGAGCCGTGGGGCGCTGGGGCCCCGGGCCCGTCCCCAGCAGGAGCCGGGGGCTCCTTGTCCAGCAGCACCCACCAGCTCTGACAGGCTGGCGCCTGCAGCTGGAGGATCCTTTGCTTCCTGCGCTTTAGCACCTTGCGGGGCGGCAGCGGCTTCAGGACCTGCCAGAGCAGAGAGGGCAGGGGTGAGCGGCCGTGCTCCCTGCCTGCGGGGCCAGGGCACAGACCCGGCCCCGCGCCTGCCTCGGCACCCACCGGCTCCTTACTCGGTGAAGCCAGCCCTTTGCATCCTCGCCTCCGCAAGGGCTCAGCGCGGCCACCAGCAGGACAAAGGTCGACTTCTTCTGGGGCTGCATTCGGTGGCACCAACACAGACTACAAGGGGCAGTGGAAAAGGCAGTAGGGACGGGAACAAACGGGCAGGGATGGCAGTGGGGCAGAAGGCAAAGCAGGAGCAGGGCAGAAGGGATTGGAGCACACGGGCGGGAGCACAGGAAAAGCGTGGGCTCAGGGCTGAAGGTCTGCGTTGGTGCCTGGGCACGGGCCGTTGCCTCTGTAACGGGGGCTGTGACATCATCGCAGAGTTCCAGAGCTGCTGCGAGCAGGGGACAAGCCCTGAATTGGGCTGCGGCTTCATGGGGGACATTGGGCAATCGATGCGTGACCCCCTCAGACGGCAGAGACACACTTGGGTGCTTAAATAATCAATGAAACGGGTGAAGGCTGCGCTGGCCAACTCCAGACTCAAGTTGATGCAGACTCAAATCCCCATTTGTTACCACCAAGCCCTTTTCATCCCCCTGTTCGGCTCTTTCCCAACCTGCACATACATACAACGTTCAATCTCATTGGCTACTGTAAAACCCTCCAGGGTTAATAGTACAGTCACAACGCTGCAGACCCTCTCACAGCCCTCACAGCCCCTGGCCTTGCACGCCCAAAGTCATCGCCCCAGGGCTGTCAAAGCACCGAGGCCTCAGGGCTCATTCCCAAACTGTTCTTCATGCAAATCTCAGCGCCTTCATTCCCCACAACGCGTGATCGCGTTATCGCAGTAAACACAAAGTGTGACTGGGCCAGAAAACGTCAATAAATGTATTTATGAAAAAACAAAAATAAACAAACTATACAACAAAGAACAATTGTTCTTATCAAAATACAACTCTTGTATCTAAAACTACAGCTATACTACCTAATACTAAACAGCAGGAGAAGTCTTTGAGAAGGGAGGAAAATAATCCAAATCCTGCTGAAAGCCGGTTTTGACATAAAACGGAGTAAGGTCAAGGGACCTGCACAGGAGATTCAACTTTGGGGAATAAAATGGCAAGATGGACATAGACAGATCCCCACAGATGTGATCAACAAGGTAACAGCAATGTCTCCACCAACTAATAAGAAACACAAGCTTTCTTGGGTGCTGTGGGGTTCTGGAGAACGCACACCCCAAATTACAGTGCGATTGTAAGCCCTCTCTATTATGTGACCCAAAAGAAGAATGATTTATGATGGGCCCACGACCAACAACAAGCCTTGGAGCAAATTAAAGGTGAGATAGCTCATGCAGTAGCCCTCGAAGTAGTCCAAACTGGGCCAGATGTAAAAAATGTCCTGCACACCGCAGCTGGGGAGTATGGTCCTACCTGGACCCTCTGGCACAAAGCTCCAGGGGAGACTCGAGGTCGACCCCTCAGCTTTTGGAGTCGGGGGTACAAAGGATCTGAGGCCAGCTATACCTCAACTGAGAAAGAGATACTGGCAGCCTGTGAAGGGGTTCGAGCTGCTTCAGAAGTGATTGGTACTGAAGCACAGCTCTTCCTGGCACCCCAGCTGCCCGTGCTGGGCTGGATGCTCAAAGGCAGGGTCTCCTCTACACATCATGCAACTGATGCTACATGGAGTAAATGGGCTGCACTAATTACACAACGAGCTCAAACAGAAAATCCCAGTCGTCCAGGCATTCTAGAAGTCATCATGGACTGGCCAGAGGGCAAAGATTTTGGAATGTCACCAGAGGAGGAGGTGATGCGTGCTGAAGAGGCCCCACCATACAACAAACTGTCAGAAACTGAAAAGCAATATGCCTTGCTTACTGATGGGTCCTGCCGTATTGTGGGAAAGCATCGGAGATGGAAGGCAGCCGTATGGAGTCCTCGACGACAAGCTGCAGAAACTGCCGAAGGAGAGGGCGAATCGAGTCAGTTTGCCGAGGTGAAAGCCATCCAGCTGGCCCCGGTCATTGCTGAACGAGAGAAGTGGCCAGTACTTTATCTCTACACTGACTCATGGATGGTGGCAAAAGCCCTGTGCGGGTGGTTGCAGCAATGGAAACAGAGCAACTGGCAGCGCAGAGGTAAACCCATCTGGTAAACCAGAACAACCAAGTAAATAAAGCTGCTAAGATTGAAGTGGCTCAGGTGGACGTAGATTGGCAACATAAAGGTGAATTATTTATGGCCCTGTGGGCCCATGACACTTCAGGCCACCAGTGCAGAGATGCAACATATAGATGGGCCGTGACCGAGGGGTGGACTTAACAATGGACACTATTGCCCAGGTTATTCATGAGTGTGAAACGTGCTGCAATTAAACAAGCCAAACGGTTAAAGCTTCTTTGGTATGGAGGACGATGGCTGAAGTGTAAATATGGGGAGGCCTGGCAGATTGACTACATCACACTGCCACCAACCCACCAAGGCAAGCGCCATGAGCTTACCATGGTGGAAGCAACCACCGGATGGCTGGAAACTTACGCTGTGCCCACGCCACTGCCCGGAACACTCTCCTGGGCCTGAGAAACAGATTTTGTGGCGACACGGCACCCCAGAGAGAACTGAGTCGGACAATGGGACTCATTTCCCGAATAACCTTACAGACACTTGGGCCAAAGAGCATGGCATTGAGCGGGTATATCACATCCCCTACCATGCACCAGCCTCTGGGGAAATCGAACGGTACAATGGGCGGTTAAAAACCACACTGAGAGCAAGAGGTGGTGGGACATTCTAGTGTTGGGATACACACTTCCCAAAGGCCACATGGTTGGTCAATACCAGAGGATCTGCCAACAGGGATGGCCCATCCCAAACAGAACTTTGACATATTGTAGAGGGAGACAAGGTCCCTGTGGTGCACATGAAGAATTTGCTGGGGAAGACAGTCTGGGTTATTCCTGCTTCAGGTAAAGGCAAACCCACTCATGAGATTGCTTTTGCTCAGGGACCCGGATATACTTGGTGGGTAATGCGGGAAGACGGGGAATTCCGATGTATACCTCAGGGGGATTTGCTTTTAGGGGAAACCAGCCAATGAACTCGATTTTATGCTGTTGCCTGCTGTGTAATACTTTCATAGCACATCAACTAGATGTCTTCAGGTCACCAGCGACTGCCCCTGACTTCCCTCCAACCATCATCCCAACAGAGAATGAACTTCGATAGAACCAGACGAGTTCTGCAGTGAATGAACAATCAGCATCAGCAGGACACGATCCAAAACTGCACACAGCCTTTCCTGCCCTGAAAGACTGTTACAAGGGATGGAACCCGACATCATGGACCAAAAGGACTTGAGAGCATTATCGGGATTAGTCCATGCACTGAGAAATGATTTGTTTTCTCTCTGTCTGTGTGTGTATGTGGATGTATATATATGTAAGAGAGATGGTGTATTGAAAATGTGGGATCTCAGCATGACGTGAATGGTACGGAATAAGGGGTGGATGCTGTCCTGGGTTTAGCAGTAACAGTCAGTTTTTCTCCTTCTTAGTAGCTGGCGCAGCGCTGAGTTTTGACTTTCAGCCTGGAAACAGAACTGATAACAGCGATGCTTTTAGTTGTTGCTCAGCAATGTTCACTCTGACCAAGGACTTTGTGAGTCTCATGCAATGCCAGGGAGGAGGGGAGGCCGGGAGGAAGCAGAGACAGGACACCTGACCCAAGCTAGCCAAAGAGGTATTCCATACCACAGCACGTTATGCCCAGGGAAGTAACTGGGAGTTACTTGGAAGAGCACCGGCACTCTTTGGAGAGCATCGAACTCGTTCGGCGGTGGTATTGTATTCTCTCCCCTTGTTATTTTCTCTTATCATTATCATTGGCGGTAGCAGCAGTGATTTGTGTTATACCTTAGTTACTGGGCTATCCTTATCTCAACGCGAGGAAGTTAGATTCTCTCGATTCTCCTCCCCATCCCTCCGGGAGCAGGGAGGGGAGGGCAGAAAGAAAGAGGGAGAAAGGGTTGGGAGTGAGTGGACGAGCTGTGTGGCTGGGTTTAAACCACGACAACATGCATACAGCGTTCAATCTCATTGGGCCCTGTGAAACCCTCCAGGTAAACAGTCCGATCACAGTAGTGCAGACCCCCTCGCAACTGCCACATCCTTTGGCCCTACACGCCCCAACTCATAGCCCCAGGGCTCGTCAAAGCACTGAGGCCTCAGAGCTCATTCCCAAACTGTTCTTCATGCAAATCTCAGCGCCTTCACTCCCCAAAATGAGTGATCGCGTGGTCGAAGTAAATACGAAGACAGACTGGGTCAGAGAAATGTCAATAAATGTATTTATAAAATGACAGAAATAAACAAAATAAACCAAAAAGAACAAGTGTTCTTATCAAAATACAACTCTTCTACCTAAAACTACAACTACACTACCTAAAACTAAAAACACTTGTTCTTAAAACTGCAACTCTTCTACCTAAACTAAAGCTACTCTAACTAAACCTACAACTTCTCTGGAAACAAAAACAGTCTTCTAAAACAGGAACAATCCTCTAAGGAAACAGGAACTCTTCTACGGAAATTTCTTCAAACTCCCCAAAACGTCCCTCTCCACCAGTCCTGGAAAGAAGCAGCACAAGGTCATTTCAGTGAGGATACTGATGGTCAGGCTCGGCTCTCGTGTCCCAAAGGCAGCGCAGGGCAGCGCGGTGCTGGCGCTTGTGCCGCCAGAATGAGGCCACCGGGCACCGTGTCCCTGCAGCGGGGCCATCGCACACAGCTCCAGCCCCAGCGCGGCAGCAGCCGACCCACCCTGGTGCCAGATGGGGGGCACGTGCTGCCTTACCGCTCATCACTCCGTGTCCATAGCCTCCTCTTCCTCCTCCTCCACATCCACCTCCATCGCAACCTCCTCCTCCACCTGCCCGTCCACCTCCATTGGCTCCTCCTGCAGCCCCACTCTGGTCCTGCTGGCGGCCTCCTCCAGCTCCCGCAGATGTTGGAACAGCCTAAGGCAAAAGCCGAGCAGAAGAGTGCATTGGTGCTGCCAGAGCAGCGGAGCGCAGCTGTGGGACAGGGCTCTGGGCACCGCGGTCCCCTCTGGCTGCCCGGGCAGAGCCGTGGGGCGCTGGGGCCCCGGGCCCGTCCCCAGCAGGAGCCGGGGGCTCCTTGTCCAGCAGCACCCACCAGCTCTGACAGGCTGGCGTCTGCAGCTGGAGGATCCTTTGCTTCCTGCGCTTCAGCACCTTGCGGGGCGGCAGCGGCTTCAGGACCTGCCAGAGCAGAGAGGGCAGGGGTGAGCGGCCGTGCTCCCTGCCTGCGGGGCCAGGGCACAGACCCGGCCCCGCGCCTGCCTCGGCACCCACCGGCTCCTTACTCGGTGAAGCCAGCCCTTTGCATCCTCGCCTCCGCAAGGGCTCAGCGCGGCCACCAGCAGGACAAAGGTCGACTTCTTCTGGGGCTGCATTCGGTGGCACCAACACAGGGTTCAAGCGGCAGGGAAGAAGGTAAGAGGTATAGGGAACAAGTGAAAAGGGATGGCAGTAGGGCAGAAGGGAAAGCAGGAGCAGGGCAGAAGGGATTGGAGCACACGGGCGGGAGCACAGGAAAAGCGTGGGCTCAGGGCTGAAGGTCTGCGTTGGTGCCTGGGCACGGGCCGTTGCCTCTGTAACGGGGGCTGTGACATCACCGCAGAGTTCCAGAGCTGCTGCGAGCAGGGGACAAGCCCTGAATTGGGCTGCGGCTTCATGGGGGACATTGGGCAATCGATACGTGACCCCCTCAGACGGCAGAGACACACTTGGGTGCTTAAATAATCAATGAAACGGGTGAAGGCTGCGCTGGCCAACTCCAGACTCAAGTTGATGCAGACTCAAATCCCCGTTTGTTACCACCAAGCCCTTCTCATCCCCATGTTCGGCTCTTTCCCAACCTGCACATGCATACAACGTTCAATCTCATTGGCTCCTGTAAAACCCTCCAGGTCAACAGTCCAATCACAGCGCTGCAGACCCTCTCACAGCCCTCACAGCCCCTGGCCTTGCACGCCCCAACTCATCGCCCCAGGGCTGTCAAAGCACCGAGGCCTCAGGGCTCATTCCCAAACTGTTCTTCATGCAAATCTCAGCGCCTTCACCCCACACATCTCCCCCTTCTTTGTTCTGTATATTCGCTATCCACACCTGCTTAAGGCTCGACTATTGAGAAACTGCATACGCTAATAAAAACTCACAAAACAAACACTCTCAATACAGTTTTTTCACTCGTTCTCCTAACCTAGCAAATAAACAGTTAAGGAACAGTTAACATTCTGCTCTGACAACTGGCTTCAAACTGGAGAACGAAAACACAGGTACCCATCCATTTATACAGATCCTAACAAATCAGTTTCCTGCGGCTGTGCTGTTCCACCCCCCAGCCATCCCACGTGTCCGCAGCATTCGAGGCTGCCGTTGCTTCCAACAGCAGTCTGAAAGGGCTCGTAGGTGCGGCAACCGACAGGCACAGGGTGTCTTGTCCTCTCCAATCGGTTACAGATGTTCTCTTTTGGCCAAGTGGGAAACGACGATAGGGTCACTTCTCTTGTGCTGAGGAGACAGAAGGCAAGGCAGGACGAGCCCATCGTGCAGAGACCCAGCGAGGTCCTTTCCCTGTGGAAACACAAGCAGACCCTCGTCCCCAGGTTATCAAAGGGAACGGGCCTTCCCGTTCATGAGTTTCATTATTATGTACTTTAATGTGAGCTTTCCCCTGCTCTAAATCCTTAGAACCATCAAAATGGCCCTGTTTAGGAGGTCCATCCTCTGTCCAGCGATTTAATCAATTCCAAACATAACAACCTTTCGCTATACGTTCTTGTGGGGTTAACCCTGAACTCCCCCTTTTTTCTTTCTGCAGCATAGTTTTAAGGGCGCCATGTGTGCGTTCAATAACAGCTTGGCCTGTGGCAGAATGTGGAATACCGGTGACATGTTGAATTCCCCACTGTTGAAGAAATGCTCATGTTTTGTGTGCTGGATAACCTGGCCCGTTATCTGGTTTCATGGGTTCTGGAACTGCCAGGGCAGAAAAAGCTGCACCAACGTGTCGACAAACATCTTTGACCTTTTCAACTGAATGTACCGATGCGTAAATACAAGATGAAGAAGTGTCAACAGGAACATGGACATATTTGTATCTGCTCAATTCCGGTACGTGAGCAACATCTGTCTGCCCTATTTCAAGTCACAAAACACGCGAGGATTAGTTCCAATCCAATCACTGGTGTGGGTAGAACTTGTTGCCAATCAGGACACGGCTGTATGGTTTGCCTCGCCTGCTCCTGAGTCAGCTGAAAAGCACATTGCAGAGCTTTTGCGTTTGGATGATAAAAGTCATGGGATAAGGGAGCTTGTGCAAAACGATCAGGTAAGACCGTTAGACCTGCAAGCCCATCAGCCTGTGTATTCCCCTTGCTTATCGGTCCATGTGAAATAGGAACTCACTCCTCTAAACAAGATAACAAGGTTTTATTGAGGGACAAAGTCAATAAAGCAAAAGCAGCCGCGCTGGGTGCATGACCGTAGCCAGAGGCGCAAGTGATTAATATTGGTTTCAGGTTTATATACTTTTACAGTTACATTAGCTACATACATATTCATAAATCCTGCATATAGGCAGGGAATATTATAACTAGCTCCAAGAATTGATTATCATATGTCACACGACTAGCTGAAACCAGCCATATCTAGCAAAGACTTAAAACAGTGCGACCTTCCTGCAAAATGTATTGCAGGGTGGGCAGACAAGGAGTATCCCAAGCTCGCAGGTGTTTGGGAGGCTCTGCCTCTAATCTAACTGATAAGTAGAAGGATGGTGTGAAATAGCTCATCCATGTTTAGTGGGGCCACTACATTCCACAGACTTACAGCATAAACATTATTCTCTCTGTACAACCTGTTAACTTAGAAAGTGCTGTAACTCTATGTTTTCCAGGCACTGCCTTTTCTTATATCAAGCCCCATCACCCCCTTCTTTCTTTTAATTTACAAAATCTTTCGCTATGTGACTCCATTCTGCTCGAGAGTTCTGACCCTTTTTAACTTGTTGTCTAATCTTGTGTCGTTGGCGAGCTTTGTTTCTGTTATTGTAAACTCGTGCAGTTATACCCACATAACCACACCTATGACTTGCGAAAGCCAACACACTTCTGTGTTTTTCACAGTCCAGGTAGAGAAGTATGTGAGCGTACATGCTGTAGAAAGTATGGGTGTATGCGGCGATCCAGGAGCCACTTGAGCTCCCAGAGAAGGGCAAATAGTGTTCCGTTGGAAATTTCCTTCAGGAAAGCGTGTTCTAGCCTAGAAACAAGGCCTGCCACTGAGGCGGAATCTGTGATAATATTGATTGGAGTAGTCCATCCTTTGAAAACAGGGGCTACAGCAGAGAGTTCTGCTACTGAGGTGATCCTGTGACAACGTGTATGTCATTTTCCAGTGTCCTTCAGCATCTTTCCAAACCATTTCTGCTCGGCCAGACCCATCAGTGAACACGGTGAGGGCCTCGGTTATTGGCATAATAGTTAATTGTGAATCAGGCAAAAAGGGAAGAGGATGTAGGGATTGCATGATTCTGTGACCTGGAAAAGGAATCCTAATTTACCCTGTAAAATCTCCTAGAGCACACTGAAAAGCAAAAGACGGGTGAGTTAGAAAGGTTAGTTGTTTTGTATCAAGAGGCAGATAGGTAATATTAGGTTCAGCACAATCTAAATTCAATAACTGCTCTCTTCCTTTCTGAATGACCGTAGCTATCTTTTCAATGGCTGTTGTGACTGCTTTTCCAAAATTATGTGATGAAAATATCCATTCCATAGGATTGAAAGGAAGAAAAAAAATGAAAAGCCTAATAGGGTGGTCCATTTTTCCCCTATGAGCATCTTGATGGGTTAATTTTATAACCACTTTATCAAGGGCGTTTCACGCAGAGGGGGTGAGTGTTCAGGGAGATGTCAGACATGGATCCCCCTCCCATAATTTGAAGAGGGGATGATGATCTTCCATATATATTCCCAAGAGAGGATGGATCCAATTTATGGCTCCTAAGAGTTTTTGCATATCATTTAGAGCCTTTATTCCTGTCCTCACGGTGATATTCTGAGGCTGAATGTTTTGTTTTTATATTTTCCATCCCAAATATTTCCAGGGGGGAGCTTCTTGAATTTTTTCTGCTGCAATTTGGAATCCTGCTGTGGAGACTGCTTGGATCCCTTGCCGTTTCACACTTTGGCCTGTTTGTTCCGATTCTGCAGCCATTAAAAAGTCATCCATATAATGATAGATTACAACATTCTCCAAGCACTCTCATATCATGCTCAAAACTGCTCCTACGAATTGCTGACATAGTGTGTGACATTTCACAACACAGACTCAAGATGATGCAGAGACTCAAATCCCCCTTTATTACCACCAAGCCCTTTTTCTACCCTTGTTCGGTACTTTCCCAGCCAGCACATACTGTCCTAGGTTCAGCAGTAGCAGTCAGTTTTCTCCTTCTTAGCAGCTGGTGCAGTGCTGTGGTTTTGACTTTCAGCCTGGGAACAGCGCTGATAACACCGATGGTTTTAGTTGTTGCTCAGTAATATTTCCTCTGACCAAGGACTTTGTGCCATGCTCTGCCAGGGACGAGGGGACGCCGGGAGGAAGCAGAGAGAGGACACCTCACCCAAGCAAGCCAAAGAGGTATTCCATACCACAGCACGTCATGCCCAGGGAGGTAACTGGGAGTTACCCAGAAGGGCAGGGGCTCTCTTCGGGTGGGGGTCGGACTCGTTCGGAGGTGGTATCATATTCTCTTCCCTTGTTATTTTCTCTTAGCAATATTATCATTGGTGGCGGCAGTGGTGATTTGTGTTATACCTTAGTTACTGGGCTGCTCTTATCTCAACCCATGGGAGCTGCATTCTTTTCGATTCTCCTCTCCATCCCTCCAGGAGAAGGGGGAGGGCAAGAAAGGGGGGGAGCGAGTGGACGGGCTGTGTGGTTTATGGCTGACTTTGTTTAAACCACGACACAAGCTAAGGCATTTCATGAAATGGCCATGGATGAATTTTTTGAATTTTTTCCTCTGCAATTTGGAATCCTGCTGTGGAGACTGCTTGGATCGCTTGCCTTTTCCCATTTTGGGCTGTTTGTTCCGATTCTGCAGCAGTTAAAAAGTCATCCATATAATGATAGATTAAAACATTCTCAAAGCACTCTCAAATTGAGCTCACAACTGCTGCTACAAACTGCAACCATAGCGTGTGGCATTTCACGACACAGACTCAAGTGGATGCAGAGACTCAAATCCATGTTTATTACCACCTAGTCCTTTTTATCCCCTTGCTCGGTACTTTCCCAGCCTGCACATACTGTCCTGGGTTCAGCATAGAATCATAGTTAGGGTTGGAAAGGACCTAAGATCATCCAGTTCCAATCCCCCTGCCATGGACAGGGACACCTCACACTAAACCATCCCACACAAGGCTTCATCGAGCCTGGCCTTGAACACCACCAGGGATGGAGCACTCACAACCTCCCTGGGCAACCGATTCCAGTGCCTCACCACCATAACAGGGAAGAATTTCCTCCTTATATTCAATCTAAACTTCCCCTGTTTAAGTTTGAACCCGTTACGCCTTATCCTGTCACTACAGTCCCTGACGAAGAGTCCCTCCCCAGCATCCCTATAGGCCCCCTTCAGGTACTGGAAGGCTGCTATTAGGTCCCCACGCAGCCTTCTCTTCTCCACGCTGAACAGCCCCAACTTCCTCAGCCTGTCTTCATACGGGAGGTGCTCCAGTCCCCTGATCATCCTCGTGGCCACCTCTGGACTTGTTCCAACAGTTCCATGTCCTTTTTATGTTGAGGACACCAGAACTGCACACAATACTCCAGGTGAGGTCTCACAAGAGCAGAGTAGAGGGGCAGGATCACCTCCTTCGACCTGCTGGTCACGCTCCTTTTGATGCAGCCCAGGATACGGTTGGCTTTCTGGGCTGCGAGCGTACACTGCAGCCGGCTCATGTTCCTTTTCTCATTGACCAGCACCCCCAAGTCCTTTTCCGCAGGGCCGCTCTGAATCTCTTCTTTGCCCAACCTGTAGCTGTGCCTGGGATTGCTCCGACCCAGGTGTAGGACTTTGCACGTGTCATGGTTGAACTTCATAAGGTTGGCATCAGCCCACCCCACAAGCGTGTCAAGGTCCCTTTGGAGCAGTCAGTTTTTCCCAACCTGCACAAGCATACAGCATTCAACCTCAATGACCCCTGTAAAACCCTACAGGTCAACAGTCCAATCACAACGCCGCAGACCCTCTCACAGCCCTCACATCCTCTGGCCTTACACGCCCCAACTCATCGCCCCAGGGCTGTCAAAGCACCGAGGTCTCAGAGCTCATTCCCAAACTGTTCATGCAAACCTTAGCGCCTTCAGTCCCCACAACGTGTGATCGTGTGGTCGAAGTAAATACAAAGAGAGACTGGGTCAGAAAACGTCAATAAATGTATTTAAGAGAAAACTAAACAAAATAAAAAACAAAGAACAAGTGTTCTTATCAAATACAACTCTTCTACCTAAAACTACAACTACACTACCTAAAACTAAAAAACTTATTCTTAAAACTGCAAATCCTCTACCTAAACTAAAACTATCCTAACTAAACCTACAACTTGTTGGGAAAGAAAAACAGTCTTCTTAAACAGCAAAAAATCTTCTTAGGAAACAGGAACTCTTCAACTGAAACTTCTTCAAACTCCCCAAAAATTCCCTCTCCACCAGTCCTGGAAAGAAGCAGCACAAGGTGATGTCAGTGATGTTACTGACGGTCACTGTGTTTGGCACACGCTGTGCAGAGCGGGACTGTGCCTTGGGGCTCAGGCCAGGCTGGGGCTGGGAGCCGGGCTCTACGCACACAGCCCCAGCCCCAGCGTGGCAGCAGCCGACCCACCCTTGTGCCAGATGGGGGGCACGTGCTGCCTTACCGCTCATCACTGCGTATCCATAGCCTCCTCTTCCTCCTCCTCCACATCCACCTCCATCGCAACCTCCTCCTCCACCTGCCCGTCCACCTCCATTGGCTCCTCCTGCAGCCCCACTCTGGTCCTGCTGGCGGCCTCCTCCAGCTCCCGCAGATGTTGGAACAGCCTAAGGCAAAAGCCGAGCAGAAGAGTGCATTGGTGCTGCCAGAGCAGCGGAGCGCAGCTGTGGGACAGGGCTCTGGGCACCGCGGTCCCCTCTGGCTGCCCGGGCAGAGCCGTGGGGCGCTGGGGCCCCGGGCCCGTCCCCAGCAGGAGCCGGGGGCTCCTTGTCCAGCAGCACCCACCAGCTCTGACAGGCTGGCGCCTGCAGCTGGAGGATCCTTTGCTTCCTGCGCTTCAGCACCTTGCGGGGCGGCAGCGGCTTCAGGACCTGCCAGAGCAGAGAGGGCAGGGGTGAGCAGCCGTGCTCCCTGCCTGCGGGGCCAGGGCACAGACCCGGCCCCGCGCCTGCCTCGGCACCCACCGGCTCCTTACTCGGTGAAGCCAGCCCTTTGCATCCTCGCCTCCGCAAGGGCTCAGCGCGGCCACCAGCAGGACAAAGGTCGACTTCTTCTGGGGCTGCATTCGGTGGCACCAACACAGACTACAAGGGGCAGTGGAAAAGGCAGTAGGGACGGGAACAAACGGGCAGGGATGGCAGTAGGGCAGAAGGGAAAGCAGGAGCAGGGCAGAAGGGACTGGAGCACACGGGCGGGAGCACAGGAAAAGCGTGGGCTCAGGGCTGAAGGTCTGCGTTGGTGCCTGGGCACGGGCCGTTGCCTCTGTAACGGGGGCTGTGACATCACCGCAGAGTTCCAGAGCTGCTGCGAGCAGGGGACAAGCCCTGAATTGGGCTGCGGCTTCATGGGGGACATTGGGCAATCGATACGTGACCCCCTCAGACGGCAGAGACACACTTGGGTGCTTAAATAATCAATGAAACGGGTGAAGGCTGCGCTGGCCAACTCCAGACTCAAGTTGGTGCAGACTCAAATCCCCGTTTGTTACCACCAAGCCCTTTTCATCCCCCTGTTCGGCTCTTTCCCAACCTGCGCATGCATACAACGTTCAATCTCATTGGCTCCTGTAAAACCCTCCAGGTCAACAGTCCAATCACAGCGCTGCAGACCCTCTCACAGCCCTCACAGCCCCTGGCCTTGCACGCCCCAACTCATCGCTCCAGGGCTGTCAAAGCACCGAGGCCTCAGAGCTCATTCCCAAACTGTTCTTCATGCAAATCTCTGCGCCTTCACCCCACACATCTCCCCCTTCTTTGTTTTGTATATTCGCTATCCACACCTGCTTAAGGGCTCCATTAGTAAGAAACTGCATACGCTAATAAAAACTCACAAAACAAACACTCTCAATGCAGTTTTTTCACTCGTGCTCCTAACCTAGCAAATAAACAGTTAAGGAACAGTTAACATTCTGCTCTAACAACTGGCTTCAAACTGGAGAACGAAAACACAGGTACCCATCCATTTATACAGATCCTAACAAATCAATTTCCTGTGGCTGTGTAGTTCTACCCCCCAGCCATCCCACGTGTCCGCAGCATTCGAGGCTGCCGTTGCTTCCAACAGCAGTCTGAAAGGGCTCGTGGGTGCGGCAACCAACAGGCACAGGGTGTCTTGTCCTCTCCAATCGGTTACAGATGTTCTCTTTTGGCCAACTGGGAAACGACGATAGGGTCACTTCTCTTGTGCTGAAGAGACAGAAGGCAAGGCAGGATGAGCCCATCGTGCAGAGACCCAGCAAGGTCCTTTCTCTGCGGAAACACAAGCAGACCCTCGTCCCCAGGTTATCAAAGGGAAAGGGCCTTCCCGTTCATGAGTTTCAAGATTACGTACTTTGATGTGAGCTTTCCCCTGCTCTAAATCCTTAGAACCCCCAAAATGGCCCTGTTCAGGATTCCCATCCTCCGTCCATCCTCCCCCTTTTTCTTTCTGCAACATAATTTTAAGGGTGCTATGTGTGTGTTCAATAACAGCTTGGCCTGTGGCAGAATGTGGAATACCGGTGACATGTTGAATTCCCCACTGTTGAAGAAATGCTTGTGTTTTGTGTGCTGGATAACCTGGCCCATTATCTGGTTTCATGGGCTCTGGAACTGCCAGGGCAGAAAAAGCTGTGCCAACGTGTCGACAAACATCTTTGACCTTTTCAACTGAATGTGCCGATGCGTAAATACAAGATGAAGAAGTGTCAACAGGAACATGGACATATTTGTATCTGCTCAATTCCGGTACGTGAGCAACACCTGTCTGCCCAATTTCAAGTCACAAAACACGCGAGGATGAGTTCCAATCCAATCACTGGCATGGGTAGAACTTGTTGCCAATCAGGACACGGCTGTATGGTTTGCCTCGCCTGCTCCTGAGTCAGCTGAAAAGCACATTGCAGAGCTTTTGCGTTTGGTTGATAAAAGTCATGGGATAAGGGAGCTTGTGCAAAACGATCAGGTAAGACCGTTAGACCTGCAAGCCCATCAGCCTGTGTATTCCCCTTGCTTATCGGTCCATGTGAAATAGGAACTCACTCCTCTAAACAAGATAACAAGGTTTTATTGAGGGACAAAGTCAATAAAGCAAAAGCAGCCGCGCTGGGTGCATGACCGTAGCCAGAGGCGCAAGTGATTAATATTGGTTTCAGGTTTATATACTTTTACAATTACATTAGCTACATACATATTCATAAATCCTGCATATAGGCGGGGAATATTATAACTAGCTCCAAGAATTGATTATCATATGTCACACGGCTCGCTGAAACCAGCTAGCAAAGACTTAAAACAGTGCGACCTTCCTGCAAAATGTATTGCAGGGTGGGCAGACAAGGAGTATCCCAAGCTCGCAGGTGTTTGGGAGGCTCTGCCTCTAATCTAACTGATAAGTAGAAGGATGGTGTGAAATAGCTCATCCATGTTTAGTGGGGCCACTACATTCCACAGACTTACAGCATAAACATCATTCTCTCTGTACAACCTGTTAACTTAGAAAGTGCTGTAACTCTATGTTTACCAGGCACTGCCTTTTCTTATATCAAGCCCCATCACCCCCTTCTTTCTTTTAATTTACAAAATCTTTCGCTATGTGACTCCATTCTGCTCGAGAGTTCTGACCCTTTTTAACTTGTTGTCTAATCTTGTGTCTTTGGCGAGCTTTGTTTCTGTTATTGTAAACTCGTGCAGTTATACCCACATAACCACACCTATGACTTGCGAAAGCCAACACACTTCTGTGTTTTTCACAGTCCAGGTAGAGAAGTATGTGAGCGTACATGCTGTATAAAGTATGGGTGTATGCGGCGATCCAGGAGCCACTTGAGCTCCCAGAGAAGGGCAAATAGTGTTCCGTTGGAAATTTCCTTCAGGAAAGCGTGTTCTAGCCTAGAAACAAGGCCTGCCACTGAGGCGGAATCTGTGATAATATTGATTGGAGTAGTCCATCCTTTGAAAACAGGGACTACAGCAGAGAGTTCTGCTACTGAGGTGATCCTGTGACAACGTGTATGTCATTTTCCAGTGTCCTTCAGCATCTTTCCAAACTATTTCTGCTCGGCCAGACCCATCAGTGAACACGGTGAGGGCCTCGGTTATTGGCGTAATAGTTAATTGTGAATCAGGCAAAAAGGGAAGAGGATGTAGGGATTGCATGATTCTGTGACCTGGAAAATGAATCCTAATTTACCCTGTAAAATCTGCTAGAGCACACTGAAAAGCAAAAGACAGGTGAGTTAGAAAGGTTAGTTGTTTTGTATCAAGAGGCAGATAGATAATAGGTTCAGCACCATCTAAATTCGGTAACTGCTCTCTTCCTTTCTAAATGGCCATGGCTATCTTTTCAATGGCTGTTGTGACTGCTTTTCCAAAATCATGTGATGAAAATATCCATTCCATAGGGTTGAAAGGAAGAAAAAAAAATGAAAAGCCTAATAGGGTGGTCCATTATTCCCCTATGAGCAGCTTGACGGGTTAATTTTACAACCACTTTATCGAGGGCGTTTCACGCAGAGGGGGTGAGTGTTCAGGGAGATGTCAGACATGGATCCCCCTCCCATAATTTGAAGAGGGGATGATGATCTTCCATATATTCCCAAGAGAGGATGGATCCCACTTATGGCTCCTAAGAGTTTTTGCATATCATTTAGAGCCTTTATTCCTGTCCTCACGGTGATATTCTGAGGCTGAATATTTTGTTTGGATATTTTCCATCCCAAATATTTCCAGGGTGGAGCTTCCTGAATTTCTTCTGCTGCAATTTGGAATCCTGCTGTGGAGACTGCTTGGATCGCTTGCCTTTTCACACTTTGGGCTGTTTGTTCCGATTCTGCAGCAATTAAAAAGTCACCCATATAATGATAGATTAAAACATTCTCAAAGCACTCTCATATCGTGCTCAAAACTGCTCCTACGAATTGCTGACATAGTGCGTGACATTTCACAACACAGACTCAAGATGATGCAGAGACTCAAATCCCCCTTTATTACCACCAAGCCCTTTTTATCCCCTTGCTCGGTACTTTCCCAGCCAGCACATACTGTCCTGGGTTCAGCAGTAGCAGTCAGTTTTCTCCTTCTTAGCAGCTGGTTCAGTGCTGTGGTTTTGACTTTCAGCCTGGGAACAGCGCTGATAACACCGATGGTTTTAGTTGTGGCTCGGTAATGTTTCCTCTGACCAAGGACTTTGTGCCATGCTCTGCCAGGGATGAGGGGAGGCCGGGGGGAAGCAGAGAGACGACACCTCACCCAAGCAAGCCAAAGAGGTATTCCATACCACAGCACGTCATGCCCAGGGAGGTAACTGGGAGTTACCCAGAAGGGCAGGGGCTCTCTTCGGGTGGGCGTCGGACTCGTTCGGAGGTGGTATCATATTCTCTTCCCTTGTTATTTTCTCTTAGCAATATTATCATTGGTGGCGGCAGTGGTGATTTGTGTTATACCTTAGTTACTGGGCTGCTCTTATCTCAACCCATGGGAGCTGCATTCTTTTCGATTCTCCTCTCCATCCCTCCAGGAGAAGGGGGAGGGCAAGAAAGGGGGGGAGCGAGTGGACGGGCTGTGTGGTTTATGGCTGACTTTGTTTAAACCACGACACAAGCTAAGGCATTTCATGAAATGGCCATGGATGAATTTTTTGAATTTTTTCCTCTGCAATTTGGAATCCTGCTGTGGAGACTGCTTGGATCGCTTGCCTTTTCCCATTTTGGGCTGTTTGCTCCGATTCTGCAGCAGTTAAAAAGTCATCCATATAATGATAGATTAAAACATTCTCAAAGCACTCTCAAATTGAGCTCACAACTGCTGCTACAAACTGCAACCACAGTGTGTGGCATTTCACGACACAGACTCAAGTTGCTGCAGAGACTCAAATCCATGTTTATTACCACCTAGTCCTTTTTATCCCCTTGCTCGGTACTTTCCCAGCCTGCACATACTGTCCTGGGTTCAGCATAGAATCATAGAATAGTTAGGGTTGGAAAGGACCTCAAGATCATCCAGTTCCAACCCCCCTGCCACGGGCAGGGACACCTCACACTAAACCATCCCACACAAGGCTACATCCAGCCTGGCCTTGAACACTGCCAGGGATGGAGCACTCACAGCCTCCCTGGGCAACCGATTCCAGTGCCTCACCACCCTAACAGGGAAGAATTTCCTCCTTATCTCCAATCTAAACTTCCCCTGTTTAAGTTTGAACCAGTTACCCCA
Organism: Lathamus discolor; assembly: GCF_037157495.1. NCBI lineage: Eukaryota > Metazoa > Chordata > Aves > Psittaciformes > Psittacidae > Lathamus > Lathamus discolor. The sequence continues at coordinate 7,116,719 of NC_088888.1, forward strand.
TGTCCTGTCACTACAGTCCCTGATGAAGAGTCCCTCCCCAGCATCCCTATAGGCCCCCTTCAGGTACTGGAAGGCTGCTATTAGGTCCCCACGCAGCCTTCTCTTCTCCACGCTGAACAGCCCCAACTTCCTCAGCCTGTCTTCATACGGGAGGTGCTCCAGTCCCCTGATCATCCTCGTGGCCCTCCTCTGGACTTGTTCCAGCAGTTCCATGTCCTTTTTATGTTGAGGTCACCAGAACTGCACACATTGCTCCAGGTGAGGTCTCACAAGAGCAGAGTAGAGGGGCAGGATCACCTCCTTCGACCTGCTGGTCACGCTCCTTTTGATGCAGCCCAGGATACGGTTGGCTTTCTGGGCTGCGAGCGCACACTGAAGGGGGCTCATGTTCCTTTTCTCATTGACCAGCACCCCCAAGTGTTCATCCGCAGGGCCGCTCTGAATCTCTTCTTTGCCCAATCTGTAGCTGTGCCTGGGATTGCTCCGACCCATGTGTAGGACGTTGCTCTTTTCATGGTTGAACTTCGTAAGGTTGGCATCAGCCCACCTCACAAGCGTGTCAAGGACCCTCTGGAGCAGTCAGTTTTTCCCAACCTGCACAAGCATACAGCATTCAATCTCAGTGACCCCTGTAAAACCCTACAGGTCAACAGTCCAATCACAGCGCTGCAGACCCTCTCACAGCCCTCACATCCTCGGGCCTTACACGCCCCAACTCATCGCCCCGGGGCTGTCAAAGCACCGAGGTCTCAGAGCTCATTCCCAAACTGTTCTTCATGCAAACCTTAGCGCCTTCAGTCCCCACAACGTGTGATCGTGTGGTCGAAGTAAATACAAAGAGAGACTGGGTCGGAAAACGTCAATAAATGTATTTATGAAAAAGCTAAACAAAATAAAAAACAAAGAACAAGTGTTCTTATCAAAATACAACTCTTCTACCTAAAACTACAACTACACTACCTAAAACTAAAAAACTTATTCTTAAAAATGCAAATCCTCTACCTAAACTAAAACTATTCTAACTAAACCTACAACTTGTCAGGAAAGAAAAACAGTCTTCTTAAACAGCAAAAAATCTTCTAAGGAAACAGGAACTCTTCAACTGAAACTTCTTCCAACTCCCCAAAACTTCCCTCTCCACCAGTCCTGCAAAGAAGCAGCACAAGGTCATTTCAGTGAGGATACTGACGGTCACTGTGTTTGGCACACGCTGTGCAGTGCGGGACTGTGCCTTGGGGTTCAGGCCTGGCTGGGGCTCGGAGCCGGGCTCTACGCACACAGCCCCAGCCCCAGCACGGCAGCAGCTGACCCACCCTGGTGCCAGATGGGGGGCACGTGCTGCCTTACCGCTCATCACTCCGTATCCATAGCCTCCTCTTCCTCCTCCTCCACATCCACCTCCATCGCAACCTCCTCCTCCACCTGCCCGTCCACCTCCATTGGCTCCTCCTGCAGCCCCACTCTGGTCCTGCTGGCGGCCTCCTCCAGCTCCCGCAGATGTTGGAACAGCCTAAGGCAAAAGCCGAGCAGAAGAGTGCATTGGTGCTGCCAGAGCAGCGGAGCGCAGCTGTGGGACAGGGCTCTGGGCACCGCGGTCCCCCCTGGCTGCCCGGGCAGAGCCGTGGGGCGCTGGGGCCCCGGGCCCATCCCCAGCAGGAGCTGGGGGCTCCTTGTCCAGCAGCACCCACCAGCTCTGACAGGCTGGCGTCTGCAGCTGGAGGATCCTTTGCTTCCTGCGCTTTAGCACCTTGCGGGGCGGCAGCGGCTTCAGGACCTGCCAGAGCAGAGAGGGCAGGGGTGAGCGGCCGTGCTCCCTGCCTGCGGGGCCAGGGCACAGACCCGGCCCCGTGCCTGCCTCGGCACCCACCGGCTCCTTACTCGGTGAAGCCAGCCCTTTGCATCCTCGCCTCCGCAAGGGCTCAGCGCGGCCACCAGCAGGACAAAGGTCGACTTCTTCTTCTTCTGGGGCTGCATTCGGTGGCACCAACACAGGGTTCAAGCGGCAGGGAACAAGGTAAGAGGTGTAGGGAACAAGTGAAAAGGGATGGCAGTAGGGCAGAAGGGAAAGCAGGAGCAGGGCAGAAGGGATTGGAGCACACGGGCGGGAGCACAGGAAAAGCGTGGGCTCAGGGCTGAAGGTCTGCGTTGGTGCCTGGGCACGGGCCGTTGCCTCTGTAACGGGGGCTGTGACATCACCGCAGAGTTCCAGAGCTGCTGCGAGCCGGGGACAAGCCCTGAATTGGGCTGCGGCTTCATGGGGGACATTGGGCAATCGATACGTGACCCCCTCAGACGGCAGAGACACACTTGGGTGCTTAAATAATCAATGAAACGGGTGAAGGCTGCGCTGGCCAACTCCAGACTCAAGTTGATGCAGACTCAAATCCCCGTTTGTTACCACCAAGCCCTTTTCATCCCCCTGTTCGGCTCTTTCCCAACCTGCACATACATACAACGTTCAATCTCGTTGGCTCCTGTAAAACCCTCCAGGGTTAATAGTACAGTCACAACGCTGCAGACCCTCTCACAGCCCTCACAGCCCCTGTCCTTACACGCCCCAACTCATCGCCCCAGGGCTGTCAAAGCACCGAGGCCTCAGAGCTCATTCCCAAACTGTTCTTCATGCAAATCTCAGCGCCTTCACCCCACACATCTCCCCCTTCTTTGTTTTGTATATTCGCTATCCACACCTGCTTAAGGCTCGACTATTAAGAAACTGCATACGCTAATAAAAACTCACAAAACAAACATTCTCAAAACAGTTTTTCACTCGTGCTCCTAACCTAGCAAATAAACAGTTAAGGAACAGTTAACATTCTGCTCTAACAACTGGGTTCAAACTAGAGAACGAAAACACAGGTACCCATCCATTTATACAGATCCTAACAAATCAGTTTCCTGCGGCTGTGTTGTTCTACCCCCCAGCCATCCCACGTGTCCGCAGCATTCGAGGCTGCCGTTGCTTCCAACAGCAGTCTGAAAGGGCTCGTAGGTGCAGCAACCGACAGGCACAGTGTGTCTTGTCCTGTCCAATTGGTTACAGATGTTCTCTTTTGGCCAAGTGGGAAACGACGATAGGGTCAGTTCTCTTGTGCTGAGGAGACAGAAGGCAAGGCAGGACGAGCCCATCGTGCAGAGACCCAGCGAGGTCCTTTCCCTGTGGAAACACAAGCAGACCCTCGTCCCCAGGTTATCAAAGGGAACGGGCCTTCCCATTCATGAGTTTCAAGATTACGTACTTTAATGTGAGCTTTCCCCTGCTCTAAATCCTTAGAACCCCCGAAATGGCCCTGTTTAGGATTCCCATCCTCCGTCCATCCTCCCCCTTTTTGTCTCTGCAACATAGTTTTAAGTCTGCTATGTGTGCGTTCAGTAACGGCTTGGCCTGTGGGAGAATGTGGAATACCGGTGACATGTTGAATTCCCCGCTGCTGCAGAAATGCTTGTGCTTTGTGTGCTGGATAACCTGGGCGATTATCTGGTTTTACGGGTTATGGAACTGCCAGGGCAGAAAAAGCTGTACCAAAGTTTTGAGAGGAGGTGATACGCGGATCGACTCCACAACTCGTTAAAGATGTAAAGTAGGTATGCTTTATTCAGTGCGGAGGTGCATGGGGATCTTCCCTCCAAAGTATGCACACCCAGGGTCGTTTTTCCTTTACATTTATTCCCTTAAGGCATACGTATGCATTAGATTACTGATACGCCTACACATATTTAGTATCTGTCCCCGCTTCGTATTATAATGAGCTAGAAGGTCCTTTGCGCCTGCGCAGTGCCCCCTCTGGTCATGGGCAGGGGTCTCAAGATGAAGTAAATGAGTCTTCCTCCTGTGGGCAGGGGTCCTCAAGATGAAGTAAATGAGTCTTCCTCTTCTTAAACTTTTCACCTTTTAATCTTCGCGCATGGCTTTAGGGTTTAGTCGGTACCTCATCCATAAATCATCAGCTTCTCCCCCTTATCAATAGACCCAGACATTCGCATTTCCTTGTCAATAGTTGCTTATCAGTAGAATCAGGCCTCTGTCTCCTCCCCTTATCAGTAGTCTGTGCCTTGTTCGCTTGGTAAGCATGATAGGTGTTTACAGCAGACAATACTTTTTGTTAAGCAAGGGATTCTTCTAACTCTCTTATACAATCCCCTGTATTTTCCTTTGTACATTTTATTAACCCTGTATCAATCCCCCCTTTTCTATAAGTAAGTAAATCTTTTACTATGTTATTTATGACAGAGCTATCCATGTTCTTTCTATCGATTTACAAAGTGATTTTGACACACATTGTACATTTCATTAACCCTGTATCAGAGGGAGGGCACAAAATTACAAAATGGAATATAGAAACCTTTAGAATCGGTTTTAAGTAATGTGAAGTTTGATGGCTTTGTAACAGTAGCAATGGAAAATTACTGAGGTGCATGATACACAGAAAAAATCAGAGAGCAGCTAGAGAACACACTGAGAATTCTTGTACAAGACAAATCGTTAGAGTTGACATAGTTTGAAGAAAAGCAGTCTAGAAGAACAGGACACAGGACACCATGTGGGTGCTAGGATATATATAGTAGTCGACTGGGGACCATAAAGAAAGACTACAGAGCCCTGGGAGAGGTGGTTAGGGGCTCTGGAGCTCAGATAGTCTTTTCATCAATTCTCCAGGACACAGGGGAGGACCAAAATATAGCTAGGAGGATTGGCCAGGTCAATAAATGGTTAAAAGGGTGGCGTCGTAGTCAGGGGTTTGGGTGTCTTGAACACTGAAGTTTGCAGTCCAGGTCTACGGGGGGCTGGTGGAGCTGGTCTGGTGATAAAGAAGGGGAAGAGCAGTTTTGGTAGGAGCTTTCCAGACTGGTCAAGGAGGCCTTAAACTAGATGTGTTGGGACAGATAGGGAAAGCCTCACGCTAGCAGGCCCTTGTTCTCATGGGGGACTTCAAGCACCCTGACATCTGTTGGAACGATGGCACTGCACGGCACAAGCAATCCAGGAGGTTCCTCGATTGTGTGGAAGACAACTTCCTTCTGCAAGTAATAGAGGAGCCGACAAGGAGAGGTGCCGTGCTTGACCTTGTGCTCACAAACAGGGAAGGGCTCGTTGAGAATGTGGTGCTCCAGGGCAGCCTGGGATGCAGCGATCACGAGATGGTTGAGTTTGAGATCCTCAGGAGAGTAAGAAGAGCGTGTAGCAAGCTCACTGCCCTGGACTTCGAAAGAGCAGACTTTGGCCTCTTCAGGAACCTGCTTAGTAAGGTTCCATGGGATATAGCCCTGGAGGGCAGGGGGGCCCAAGACTCTTGGTTGATATTCAAGGATCACCTGCTACAAGCTCAGGAATGCTGCATCCCAACTAGAAGGAAGTGCGGCAGGAGGGCCAGGAGACCTCCTTGGATGGATAAGGAGCTGCTGAGGAAAATTCAAAGGAAAAAAGAGGCTTATAAAAGGTGGAAGCAAGGACAGACGGCCTGGGTAGAGTACAGGGATGTTGTCTGGGAACCTAGGGACCAGGTTAGGAAGGCTAAGGCCCAGTTAGAATTAAAGTTGGCCAGGGATGTTAAGGATTACAGGAAGGGATTCTACAGGTACGTAGCAAACAAAAAACAATAGGGACAAGATAGGCCCCTGAGGAAGCTCTCGGGAGAACTGGCTACACAGGGTTTGGAGAAGGCTGAGGCTCTGAATGACTTCTTTGCCTCGGTCTTCACTGGCAAAGGGTCTGGCTGCACCACCCAAGCCTTAGAAGGCAGACACAGGCACTGTGAGAATGGAGACCTTGGGCCCACTGTAGGAGAGGATCTGGTTCGAGACCATCATAAAAATCTGAACGCGCACAAGTCCGTGGGACCTGATGGAATCCATCCGCGGGTCCTGAAGGAGCTGGCGAATGAAGTTGCTAAGCCACTGGCCATCGTATTTGACAAATCATGGCAGTCAGGTGAAGTTCCCGACGACTGGAAAAAGGGAAATACAACCCCCATTTTCAAGAAGGGGAAAATGGAAGACCCGGGGAATTACAGACCAGTCAGTCTCACCTCTGTGCCTGGCAAAATCTTGGAGCACATTCTCCTGGAAGGCATGCTGAGGCACATGAAAAACAACAAGGTCCTTGGTGACAGCCAGCATGGCTTCACTAAGGGCAAGTCCTGCCTGACCAATTTGGTGGCCTTCTATGATGGGGCTATAGAACTGATGGACAATGGTAAAGCAGCTGATGTCATCTGCCTGGACTTGTGCAAAGCGTTTGACACTGTCCCACAAAACATCCTTCTCTCTAAATTGGAGAGATATCAATTTGATGGATGGACCACTCAGGGGATGAAGAACTGGCTGGATGGCCGCACACAAAGAGTTGTGGTCAATAGCTCAATGTCCGGCTGGAGACCGGTAACGAGTGGTGTCCCTCAGGGATCGGTGTTGGGACCGGTCTTGTTTAACATCTTCGTCTCTGACATGGACAGTGGGATTGAGTGCGCCCTCAGCAAGTTTGCCGATGACACCAAGCTGTGTGGTTCGGTTGATATGCTGGAGGGAAGGGATGCCATCCAGAGGGACCTTGACACGCTTGTGAGGTGGGCTGATGCCAACCTTATGAAGTTCAACCATGAAAAGAGCAACATCCTACACCTGGGTCGGAGCAATCCCAGGCACAGCTACAGACTGGGCAAAGAAGAGATTCAGAGCGGCCCTGCAGAGAAGGACTTGGGGGTGCTGGTCGATGAGAAAAGGAACATGAGCCGGCTGCAGTGTGCGCTCGCAGCCCAGAAAGCCAACCGTATCCTGGGCTGCATCAAAAGGAGCGTGACCAGCAGGTCGAAGGAGGTGATCCTGCCCCTCTACTCTGCTCTTGTGAGACCTCACATGGAGTATTGTGTGCAGTTCTGGTGTCCTCAACATAAAAAGGACATGGAACTGTTGGAACAAGTCCAGAGGAGGCCACGAGGATGATCAGGGGACTGGAGCACCTCCCATATGAAGATAGGCTGGGGAAGTTGGGGCTGTTCAGCCTGGAGAAGAGAAGGCTGCGTGGGGACCTCATAGCAGCCTTCCAGTACCTGAAGGGGGCCTATAGGGATGCTGGGGAGGGACTCTTTGTCAGGGACTGTAGTGACAGGACAAGGGGTAACGGGTTCAAACTTAAACAGGGGAAGTTTAGATTGGAGATAAGGAGGAAAAACCTTCCCGTTAGGGTGGTGAGGCACTGGAATTGTTTGCCCAGGGAGGTTGTGAGTGCTCCATCGCTGGTGGTGTTCAAGGCCAGGTTGGATGAAGCCTTGTGTGGGATGGTTTAGTGTGAGGTGTCCCTGACCGAGGTTCACGCTTTAGGGCAGAATTGTTACAAGAAATTAGCAAAAAACTTAGAAATTGATTGGCAACTACATGTTCCATACAGGCCTCAGGCCAGTGGGCAAGTAGAAAAGATGAACCGTCTGATTAAACAACAGGTTAGTAAAATACGTCAGGAAACGAATTTATATTGGTATCAAGCTTTACCACTGGCTCTATTAAGAATTCGAACTAAACCTCTGTCGACAGAAGAGGTTAGCCCATTTGAGATTTTGTACGGAAGACCATATCAGTCCCAGTTTAAAGGAGAAAGTCTTCAGGAAGTGGGGGGAGGCTGTCTCCGACAGTTTCTGATCAATCTGGGAAAACAGTTGCAGGAGGTAAAGAAGAGAATAGTAGGGACAAGAGCAAGAGGTTTGGATTATCCGAGTCACCCTTTCAGATCTGGGGACTGGGTTTATGTCTAGAATTTTTCAGGAGATCCTCTACAGGAGAAGTGGAGAGGACCGTGCCAGATATTACTGACCACCTTTACAGCAGTGAAGATAAAGGAACAACCTGCATCGAAACTGCATCGGTCATAATTTGGACTCATATGATAACCGGCGCACAAGCTTGGGACCAGAATTTATACCTGAAATTAGTGCAGAATGTCACTAAGGTTTTCAATCGTAGTGACTGTTGGGTGTGTGCTCGGTTGCCTAACTCAGGAGAAAGCCTGGATCTCCCATTAATTGGAGTTCCAATTCCTAACACTGTCTCATGGACAAATTTGTGGGTGAACACTAGCAATTCGAAGGAAAGGTTAAAATGTGGAATAGTTAATCCTAATCCAGGTAATAAATATTACACCTGTGCACAAAGATGTATTGCACCAGGAGCCAGGGGAGGAGATCATGCTTGTTTAAATGCCAGAGATGTAGGTCACCATTCAAACTGCAATCATACTATTAATATAGATCGTATCGTAGTTCAGTGGTGGCCTGTTCCTGAAGGGAATGGATGGTATTGGTTATGTGGAGAAAACGCTTATGAGACTCTAGCCCCAACGGGAAGGGGGCATGCACCTTAGGTGCTGTAATACCCAATTTTACCATTATCGACAGGTTTCCTCCCGGGACCTGGATGAGAAGTTTTGCTAAACAGATTAAGCGAGGGTTTAACCCTATTATTGAATGGCACGCTGCATTTCATGGTTTCGTAAGAGGGCTAATTCCATTTTAGGGAGTAAGTGAACTAGAGAAGGCAACTGTAAATATCTCAGCAACCATAGAGGAAATGGAAAGTAAAAACATTGATATAATCCAGGCAGAACAACAGGAGATAACCAGCCTATCTAATGTGGTGTTACAAAAACCGAATGGCTCTAGACATGTTATTGGCATCACAAGGAGGGTTTGTTCCATAATCAATGAAAGCTGTTGTTCCTATATAGACCAAACTGGCAGAATTGAAACAGATCTGGAGGAAATTTCGAAACAAACTGTCCTGGGTTCAGCAGGAGCAGTTATTTTTCTCCTTCTTAGTAGCTGGTGCAGTGCTGTGGTTTTCATTTTTGGCCTGGGAACAGTGCTGATAACACCGATGCTTTTAGTTGCTGCTCAAATGTTTGGTCTGGCCAAGGGCTTTCTGAGCCTCATGCTCTGCAGGGAGGAGGGGAGGCCGGGAGGAAGCAGAGACAGGACACCTGACCCAAACTGACCAAAGGGGTGTTCCATACCACAGCACGTCATGCCCAGGATGTAACAGGGAGTGACCCAGAAGGACGAGTTCTCTGCAGGGTTGGACGAGGTATCGGTTGGTGCTCGGCTGGGGGGAGTGGGGCGAGTTATCAGTCAGCTGGTGTTGAGGACCAATTGTATTCTTTCCTCTTGTTATTTCCTTTATCATTATTAATGTTGGTGGTAGCAGCAGTGATTTGTGTTATGCCTTAGTTACTAAACTGTTCTTATCTCAACCTGTGGGAGTTGCATTCTTTTCGATTCTCCTCTCCATCCCCCTGGGAGTAGAGGGAGGGAAAGAAGGGGGAGAGTGAGAGAGCAACTGTGTGATTTATGGATGACTTTTGTTTAAACCACTACACGGAGTGAGTGGACGAGCTGTGTGTCTGGGTTTAAACCACGACAACATGCATACAGCGTTCAAACACATTGGCCCCTGTGAAACCCTCCAGATAAACAGTCCAATCACAACGCTGCAGACCTTCTCACAACCCTCACATCCTCTGGCCTTACACGCCAAAAATCATTGCCCCAGGGCTTGTCAAAGCACCGAGGTCTCAGAGCTCATTCCCAAACATCTGTTCATGCAAAGCTTAGCGCCTTCACTCCCCACAAAGTGTGATCGTGTGGTCGAAGTAAATACAAAGAGAGACTGGGTCAGAAAACGTCAATAAATGTATTTATGAAAAAACTAAACAAAATAAAAAACAAAGAACAAGTGTTCTTATCAAAATACAACTCTTCTACCTAAAACTACAACTACACTACCTAAACCTAAAAAACTTATTCTTAAAACTGCAAATCCTCTACCTAAACTAAAACTATTCTAACTAAACCTACAACTTCTTCTGGAAACAACAACAGTTTTCTAAATCAGGAACAATCGTCTTAGGAAACAGGAACTCTTCTACCGAATCTTCTTCAAACTCCCCAAAACGTCCCACTCCACCAGTCCTGGAAAGAAGCAGCACAAGGTCATTTCAGTGAGGTTACTGATGGTCACGGTGTTTGGCACACGCTGTGCAGAGCGGGACTGTGCCTTGGGGCTCAGGCCTGGCTGGGGCTGGGAGCCGGGCTCTACGCAATCACACTCAGCTCACATGTGGCAAAAGCAGCGCAGGGCAGCGCGGTGCTGGCGCTTGTGCTGCCAGGATGAGGCCACCGGGCACCGTATCCCTGCAGCGGGGCCGTTGCACACAGCCCCAGCCCCAGCACGGCAGCAGCTGACCCACCCTGGTGCCAGATGGGGGGCACGTGCTGCCTTACCGCTCATCAGTTCGTGTCCATAGCCTCCTCTTCCTCCTCCTCCACATCCACCTCCATCGCAACCTCCTCCTCCACCTGCCCGTCCACCTCCATTGGCTCCTCCTGCAGCCCCACTCTGGTCCTGCTGGCGGCCTCCTCCAGCTCCCGCAGATGTTGGAACAGCCTAAGGCAAAAGCCGAGCAGAAGAGTGCATTGGTGCTGCCAGAGCAGCGGAGCGCAGCTGTGGGACAGGGCTCTGGGCACCGCGGTCCCCTCTGGCTGCCCGGGCAGAGCCGTGGGGCGCTGGGGCCCCGGGCCCGTCCCCAGCAGGAGCCGGGGGCTCCTTGTCCAGCAGCACCCACCAGCTCTGACAGGCTGGCGTCTGCAGCTGGAGGATCCTTTGCTTCCTGCGCTTTAGCACCTTGCGGGGCGGCAGCGGCTTCAGGACCTGCCAGAGCAGAGAGGGCAGGGGTGAGCGGCCGTGCTCCCTGCCTGCGGGGCCAGGGCACAGACCCGGCCCCGCGCCTGCCTCGGCACCCACCGGCTCCTTACTCGGTGAAGCCAGCCCTTTGCATCCTCGCCTCCGCAAGGGCTCAGCGCGGCCACCAGCAGGACAAAGGTCGACTTCTTTTGGGGCTGCATTCGGTGGTAGCAACAGAGGGTTCAAGCAGCAGGGAACAAGGTAACAGGTATAGGGGACAAACGGGCAGGGATGGCAGTAGGGCAGAAGGGAAAGCAGGAGCAGGGCAGAAGGGATTGGAGCACACGGGCGGGAGCACAGGAAAAGCGTGGGCTCAGGGCTGAAGGTCTGCGTTGGTGCCTGGGCACGGGCCGTTGCCTCTGTAACGGGGGCTGTGACATCACCGCAGAGTTCCAGAGCTGCTGCGAGCAGGGGACAAGCCCTGAATTGGGCTGCGGCTTCATGGGGGACATTGGGCAATCGATACGTGACCCCCTCAGACGGCAGAGACACACTTGGGTGCTTAAATAATCAATGAAACGGGTGAAGGCTGCGCTGGCCAACTCCAGACTCAAGTTGACGCAGACTCAAATCCCCGTTTGTTACCACCAAGCCCTTTTCATCCCCCTGTTCGGCTCTTTCCCAACCTGCACATACATACAACGCTCAATCTCATTGGCTCCTGTAAAACCCTCCAGGTCAACAGTCCAATCACAACGCTGCAGACCCTCTCACAACCCTCACAGCCCCTGGCCTTACACGCCCCAACTCATCGCCCCAGGGCTGTCAAAGCACCGAGGCCTCAGAGCTCATTCCCAAACTGTTCTTCATGCAAATCTCAGCGCCTTCACCCCACACATCTCCCCCTTCTTTGTTTTGTATATTCGCTATCCACACCTGCTTAAGGCTCGACTATTGAGAAACTGCATACGCTAATAAAAACTCACAAAACAAACACTCTCAATACAGTTTTTCACTCGTGCTCCTAACCTAGCAAATAAACAGTTAAGGAACAGTTAACATTCTGCTCTAACAACTGGGTTCAAACTAGAGAACGCAAACACAGGTACCCATCCATTTATACAGATCCTAACAAATCAGTTTCCTGCGGCTGTGCTGTTCTCCCCCCCAGCCATCCCACGTGTCCGCAGCATTCGAGGCTGCCGTTGCTTCCAACAGCAGTCTGAAAGGGCTCGTGGGTGCGGCTACCAACAGGCACAGGGTGTCTTGTCCTCTCCAATTGGTTACAGATGTTCTCTTTTGGCCAAGTGGGAAACGACGATAGGGTCAGTTCTCTTGTGCTGAGGAGACAGAAGGCAAGGCAGGACGAGCCCATCGTGTAGAGACCCAGCGAGGTCCTTTCCCTGTGGAAACACAAGCAGACCCTCGTCCCCAGGATATCAAAGGGAACGGGCCTTCCCATTCATGAGTTTCATTATTATGTACTTTAATGTGAGCTTTCCCCTGCTCTAAATCCTTAGAACCATCAAAATGGCCCTGTTTACGAGGTCCATCCTCTGTCCAGCGATTTAATCAATTCCAAACATAACAAACTTTCGCTATACGTTCTTGTGGGTTTAACACTGAACTCCCCCTTTTTTCTTTCTGCAAGATACTTTTCAGGGCGCCATGTGTGCGTTCAATAACGGCTTGGCCTGTGGCAGAATGTGGAATACCGGTGACATGTTGAATTCCCCACTGTTGAAGAAATGCTCGTGTTTTGTGTGGTGGATAACCTGGCCCATTATCTGGTTTCATGGGCTCTGGAACTGCCAGGGCAGAAAAAGCTGCGCCAACGTGTCGACAAACATCTTTGACCTTTTCAACTGAATGTACCGATGCGTAAATACAAGATGAAGAAGTGTCAACAGGAACATGGACATATTTGAATCTGCCCAATTCTGACATGAGCAACATCTGTCTGCCCTATTGCAAGTGACAAAAGACTGCAAGGATGAGTTCCAATCACTGGCATGGGTAGAACTTGTTGCCAATCAGGACACGGCTGTATGGTTTGCCTCGCCTGGTCCTGAGTCAGCTGAAAAGCACATTGCAGAGCTTTTGCGTTTGGATGATAAAAGTCATGGGATAAGGGAGCTTGTGCAAAACAATCAGGTAAGACCGTAAGACCTGCAAGCCCATCAGCCTGTGTATTTCCCTCGCTTATAGGTCCACGTAGAGAAGTATGTGAGCCACGTAGAGAAGTATGATCTAAAGCATGGGTGTACGCGGTGTTCCAGGAGCCACTCGAGCACCCGGAGAAGGGCAAATAATGTTCCGCTGGAAATTTCCTTCAGGAAAGCGTGTGCTAGCCTAGAAACAAGGCCTGCCACTGAGGCAGAATCTGTGATGATATTGATTGGAGTAGTCCATCCTTTGAAAACAGGAACTACAGCAGAGAGTTCTGCTACCTGAGGTGATCCTGTGACAACGTGTATGTCATTTTCCAGTGTCCTTCAGCATCTTTCCAAACTATATCTGCTCAGCCAGACCCATCAGTGAACACGGTGAGGGCCTCGGTTATTGGTGTAATAGTTAATTGTGAATCAGGCAAAAAGGGAGGAGAATGTAGGGATTGCACAATTCTGTGACCTGGGAAATGAATCCTAATTTGCCCTGTAAAATCTGCTAGAGCACACCGAAAAGCAAAAGACGGGTGAGTTAGAAAGGTTAGTTGTTTTGTATCAAGAGGCAGATAGGTAATATTAGGTTCAACACCATCTAAAGTCAATAGCCATTCTCTTCCTTTCTGAATGACCATAGCTATCATTTCAATGGCTGTTGTAACTGTTTTTCCAAAATCATGTGACAAAAACATCCCTTCCAAAATAATCAACAGATCTATGTCTTGTGGGACCCATAGGGTTGAAAAGATGAATAAAAAAATGAAAAGGCTAATAGGGTTGTCCATGTTTCACCTGTGAGCAGCTTGACGGGTTAACTTTTGCAACCACTCCATCAAGGGCAGTTCGCGCAGAAGGGGTGAGTGTTCAGGGAGACGTCAAACATGGATCCCCCTCCGATAATTTGAAGAGGAGATGGAGCTCTTCTGTAAATATTCCCTAGAGAGGACAAATCCAATTTATGGCTCCGATTTACAACCTTCCCAGCTCCCTGTCCTAACTGTCTTCACAGAGCTGGGAGCTACAAGTCCATGTGAGTACAGCACAGCTCTGACCCCACCTACGTTTAAGGAAGCACAAACCCTGGAATCCATCCATCGGGTGCAAGCAAAGCATAACAAGAGACAGCATGAAATAAGCACTGCCTTGGTCATTTGTTCACATCTGTCACCAACATTTGAAGAAGTCAGGCAGTTAAAAATGAGGGCTCAGTGTTCAGCTGAGCCAGCCACCACCAGCCAGGCAAGGAGAAGGACCTGCCAAGCAAAACACTCTTGGCCAGGGAACTTCCACTAATGCCCTTAGCCTACCCCAAATACAAAGCAGCACAGCACACAGGGGAAGGTGCTTCAACTAGTCAGGCTTTTTTGGCATTTGGTCCGAGTGGAGAACACATAGGGACAATCACCAAAGCTGATACGCAGCAGCTTGTGAGGATGGGCTAATCTGTGCCATTCCTTCGTGTCCCTACTCATCGGCATTTCAACAAGAAAACACAGGATCTTTGAATTTCAGGAGCTCATGACACTCAAAACTCATTTTCTCTGGCACAGCCACTCCTTTTCCCCCACATGCTCTTCGCAGCTGCTGGCTAACAGAGCTGAAGTGATAGAAAACCTTGCTTACATCCATTTGCATCCTGATTTCCCACCTAGTCTCCCTTCTAAGAAGCAGTACAATCTCCCATACAAGCCTCAAGCCAAGATCCTAAAAGGGAAAGCAGAAGTATAATAGAGCCCCTTCACCACTGCCCAGTATTGTAATAGACTGAAAAATGGGAAATAAGCATGCCAAGTATGAAGGGAGTTGTTTAAAAAACGACAAGTGAGGGCACCCGATCAGCTGGACACCAGCATTTCCAGGATCAGCAGGGTTACTGATGCAACACCACATCAAGCAGACACCTGCAGTCACTGACCAAACAAAAACCACGCATCACAGCAATTACGAATTATTTTTTATTTTTACAGTAGTCACTCTAACAGGGATACCAAGGGGCTTTTTTAATCAGAATTCTCATGTTGGAGTTACTTCATTAGGAAAGCTGGATAAAGACCAAAACAGCTCCTCTAAAATGTAATCACAAAGAGTTGAGATCTTACTGCGCTGTAAAGGAGAGTTACCTAGTTTAACTTGCAAAGCACAAGCATACGTAAGTAGCTGTGTTAACAGGCATTGATAAAGCCCATCTCAATTTGTGTTATTGCCTTTACTTTGTTTCCTTTAAGTCTGAGCAACTGGTTGCTGGTCTCTGCTGGAACAAGACAGGTTTATTGGCAGCTGCTGTCCAATAGTTTAATTTGGTTTAGCCAAGGAACAGTGTACACTACGAAGTTGCAAGTGGTACGCTAAGGAGAGAAAGGAAAAAAAAGCAGTTAAAAGATTACAGCAATGGTAGGTAACACTGTTTTAAGCTGTTACAGCAATTTACCACCCCACGTGATCCAGAATGTATGCTATTTACATAGCTCTCTAGATACACATTTTCCTGACAAGCATTCCAGAATACCACTCCTGTTAGAGCCTACTCGGATGAATCATTTCTCTCAAATAAACACCAACAGAGAGCTGAAAAGTCAGCACTTCTGAAGCTCAGGCTGCCTCCTTTACCCATTCACCCAGCTTTCAACACGGCTAATACTCAACCATAAACCTTCAGGCACAGGTAATCACAACCTGCACAGCTAATCTGTATGCGCCAGTGTCAAATCATTCCAGCTGTCAGCTAGAAGCTTGTGTGTACCACCAAGTACTTAACAGATCACTTGTGTGCAGTTACACTTCTGTATGCAGGCAGAAAGGGCATTTACACAAAGAAGCTAAGCCTGTTGCTGTGATTAACAGAAGTAATGACGTGTTACAGAGGAACTAGACTCGGCCCAGGTCAAGGCAGCACATACTTGGTGCTCTCACCTGAAAAGCTAAAGTACTTCTTAAAGAGCATTGCCTTCAGACAAGACTCCCATGTAACAGCTTGCTGGGCACAAAGAGGGGTAATCTGCCTCTTGTCATCAGTACTTGGCCAAAAGCACTATCCACAATGTCAGCCCTCCCCCAGGAAGGGGTGCCAAGCCATGCATGTTTACACCACCATGGGATAAGAGCAGCTAAGAATAGCACGGGGACACAAGACACCAGCCAGAGAGGCAGGAGACCTGTAGGTTTGGCAGAGCTTCTTCCACACATCTTTGTGACCTAGACTATGAGCACGTTTTAAGAGTACTGAGGCACACACATGCAGCACAGCTCAAGATCCCCACTTACGAAACAGGCTAAAAGGCCCTGCCTTCCCTGTCCGTGTCAGCTGGCAAGACAAGTTCTGCAAGGGCAGACTCTTGGTCAGCGTAAAGGCATGAAGGTGTCTGATCTTGGCTGGGCAGACAAGGGACACTGCCCATACCCCTCTGTACTAAGCCAGCTGGAAGGAAGGAGCTGGAAACCCAGGGGCCAGCTCTGGAGCTTACCTTAGCCATGTGTGGTGCATCATGGAGAGCACAGCTCTGGAGATCAGTGGCTGGCTTTGGGCAAGTTGTCCGGCCAATCTCCACCTCCATTATGTACTTGATTCCAGACACAATCTGCAGCAGGACAAGCAGACAGAAGCAGCTTTATTTGCAGCACAGGCAGAAGGGCTCTCTGAGGAGAGGAGCCTAGCAGAAAGGCACACGGTTTGCTGGTTACATGATGGAAACCAGACTCCAAAACGCACAGAGGGAATTGTGCACGGCAGCTTCCACAGCGGAGGCACTTGGCATCCTCGCAGAAACAGGAACAAAACCCAAGTAAACAAGTGGCACAGCGCGGCTTCCACAGCCGGTAAACCGAGTCCTGTATTCACCCACCCACGGCACAAGTGACACACAGCAGCATTCAGGAGCGGCTCAACAAGACACAAGCTATAAAAGAAGGCTTCTGCTCACCTTCTGCAGGAGAAAAGCCCAGCTTCAACCACCTCAGGCTGGAGGCCTGCTCACTGCTCCAGCGAACGCAGGCCTCCCTTCCAGCCGCTCCCCAGAGGCTGCTATGGCCGATGCCCCGCTGCCCCCGGCCCAGCGCCCACCCTGCCGCCGCCGCTCACAAGCCGTCCCGGCACCCACCTGCCTCTTGGCGCTGATGACCCGCACCACCCGGCTGGAGTACATGTCGTTGCTGGCCCTGTTGTACTCCGTCATGGCGAACTGCAGGGCCCGCTGCAGGCCCTCATCGTTGTCAGCGTTGGCGATGTCCTGCGGGGCCCCCACCAGCCGCGGCCGCTCCTCGGCGCCGCGCACGGAGCCGGCGAGCACCAGCGCCACAGCCAAGAGAGAAGCGCACACCCGAGCCCCGGCCATGGCTGCGCAAGTGACGCCCCGCTGCGCCCGGCGCCGCTTTAAAGCCGGCGGGGCGGGGCGGGCCGCGGCCCGGGCCCAGAACACGGCCCCGGCCCGCCCGCACGGACGCCCCGCCCGCCGGCAAGGCAGGGGCGGGCAGAGCCGGGCTCGGGCCCCGGGCCAGCGGGCGGGCTGCCAGTGCCGGTGTCTGCTGCCCGGCTGCCTCCTGAGGGGGCCGGGGTGCCCCGGGACGTGCTCTGCAGCCAGGCAGGGTGCCCGAGCAGGAGCTCCCCTCCGACACCCCTCTCCTGTATCTGTTCTCTCCTGTCATAGGATCCCAGGCCATTTCTTGTTGGAAGGGACCTTAGAGCTCAGCCAGTTCCAACCCCACTGCCACGGGCAGGGACACCTTCCACTAGAGCAGGTTGCTCCAAGCCCCTGTGTCCAACCTGGCCTTGAGCACTGCCAGGGATGGGGCAGCCACAGCTTCTCTGGGCACCCTGAGCCAGCGCCTCAGCACCCTCACAGGGAAGAATTTCTTCCTAATGTCTCATCTCAATCTCCCCTCTGTCAGGTTAAAGCCATTCCCCCTTGTCCTGTCCCTACAGGGCCTTGTCAAAAGCCCCTCTCCAGGTTTCCTGTAGCCCCCTGAGGCACTGGAGCTGCTCTAAGGTCTCCCCTTAAGGAGCCTTCTCTTCCCCAGGCTGACCCAGCCCAGCTCTCCCAGCCTGTTTGCAGAGCAGAGCTGCTGCAGCCCTCACAGCATCCCCTTGGCTTCCTGTGGACTCACTCCAAGGTCTCCATGTCCCTCTTGTTGGCTGTTGGGCTGGGCTTTCTCTTTAGAAAGGAAAGCAATGAGAAGGAGAAAGGGTTTCAGCAACCCCATAAATCTCTCCCTACTGGGGCAAGGCCTGTGCTCTAGAGCTGTCTTGCTTGTGGAAAAACACCCGTGTACCCTGTCCATTGGGGAGGGGACAGGAGGACATTGCACTGGCACTATGCTGCCCACAGCCCTCCACAGGGGTTCAGAAGGAGGAGGTTGTTTTCCACACGGATACAGGAAGTTGGAGACATTTTCCAGGCTCTGCCTCCTCATGGGTTATTCCAGCACTTATTTCCCTCTACAGCAGAGGGAAAACAGAAACCACAGAGCATTTTAAGCTACAAATGTGGCTCCCAGCACAAAACACCATGTGTCATTTCCCATCTCTGCCTCCACAGCATCCTCGTTACCTCATCTACGCTAATGGCTCCACTGAACAACAGAGGGGCATCTGCAGCAGGGGGGGCTTCCCGGACAGATTGCTTAACTTCCAGTCTCCTCTCGTAACCACAAGCCCATCTCCAACATCCTGTCAGGAATGCTAAGTTTGGAAAGACAGGACCTAATATAGCATGAGGGAGATAGCTCCAGGAAGATTTAAGGCCTTGTGGAGTTGTCAGCATAAGAAAGGGAGACATTTTGTGCCTGAATATCAGCAGCATGCCTTATGATGAAAAGGCAAGGGCTTGTGTGCCCACTGGAAAGGATGCCTGCATGCTAGAATATCCAGCATCAGACTTATCACTGGAAAAATCCCTGCGGGATTGTCAACAAGCCGTCTGACTTAATTCAGCAATGACACGGTGTTGGGGTAGTTTTTACAGCTAGAGGAAAGTAATAAGCACCACCAAAAGTACCAGAGAGGGGACTGGGACATGAGCCAGAGCTGCTGGTGGCTGCAGGAGCCTGTCTCCATTTCTCTTTTCCCTACTTGGCTTTGGATCCAGATGGGATCAGTTTAAAACTCAAGGTTAGAGTTCGCCTAGTGCCTTTAGAGGCAAAGGCTGTCTTTGACACTCTCAGTGCCAACACGAACAGCTGGCTCTGGCCTAAATCAGCCACTGCACCTCTAAAGCATCTGCCAGGTCTCTTCTCACCACCCTGTGGTGTCCCTGCCAGCTCAGGCCTCCATCGAGCAGTGCCCAGCTCCCAGCTGCTGGGGATGCTCCCTAGCTCCACACGGCGCTGGCAGGGAGCTGTGCCTCCCGTGAGGACACAAGGGAAGCACCGTGAGAGGGAAAACCAGTGCCTTTGGGATTCAGGGAGCTTTGACCTTGTGGGCAAACAAGCAAGCAGAGTCTTAGCTCTCCTTGGGTCACTTCATTGGTGTTAAAGTGTCCAGTGGGGCTTACACTTACACGGGCAGGCAAGAAGTCAGCTCTTGGTAGTCCTGGTGATCTCATGGTTATGCCTACAAGTGGTCACTGATGATCCCACTTAGAGTTTCCTCCCCAGGGACCAGTCAACCCAAGCAAAGAAGTATGCTGGATCTGCAACATTTTCATCTTCCTTTTTGTCTATGTTCCGGTTTCACTCAGGACTTCTGAGCTTTTCCTGTTATCAGGCATACTTCTTTCTTCAGGTAACTGCTGTTCCTTGCCCTTGCTGTTGACACCCCTCATCTCTCTTTTAACATCCAAAAGGAACAATTATAGGTGTTTCTACTTGGTAGCTAACAGAAAAGCTCTGGAATACTGTGACATGTCATTCAAAGTACAGTTAGACAAGGATGTTTGGAAAAGCAGATAGTCCTTTAATCAAGAACACCAGTTTCTCCACAGAGCTGAACTCTAAATGACCCCCAAGAGACAGTAATTACGGGGATAGAGGCAGGGACAATGGGAAAAGCATGACTGGATGCTAAACATCTGGTTTCAATTTCTCTGCAGGCCAAATCCATGCTGGGGTCAGCGCTTTGCATCCCCCTAAGTGAATCTATAGCAGGGAAGGGTGGGGTGCTGGCATGCTTCCCCCTTCTCCTCCCACTGTGCTGTGTAACTAGCACAAGGTGATAGAAGGGAGGTGTTGCGTAAAAGGAGCTTTCAAAAGCTGAAAGCCTCTTGAGCAAGAGAGTCAGCAGTTTATGAGATAGGGCTCAGAGTGATTCAATACCAAAGGCAAAGCCATCTCAGTGCTGTTGAAGAGTGCCCTCTGCTTATGGAAACAAACTCACCCCATACGAGCTTATATTCAGTAACAGTGGGAGAAGTAGGGACATGCAGCTTCTCATGACCCTCTCTGTCCACTCCTGGCATGCAGAAGCATTTCGTTTCAGGAGAGGAAATGCCAGGACTTGTCTGCATAAGGAAAATCAGGGCCCTATATTACTCTCAGCTTCCGAAGTGGGGGGACACCTGAAATCTAGGCAGCTGATTTGAAAGTCCCTGGGGAACCAGGACCACTCTTCTGCATGTTCACACACTTGCCACAAGCAGACAGCGGTGGCTTTTCTGGATAGACTGAAAGACAATAGGAAAGGGGCTTTTGACAGGTGCCTTTAGGGACACGACAAGGGGGAATGGCTCTAACCTGACAGAGGGCAGACTGAGATGAGAGATTAGGAAGAAATTCTTCCCTGTGAGGGTGCTGAGGCCCTGGCACAGGGTGCCCAGAGAAGCTGTGGCTGCCCCAACCCTGGCAGTGCTCAAGGCCAGGTTGGACACAGGGGCTTGGAGCAACCTGGTCTAGTGGAAGGTGTCCCTGCCTGTGGCAGGGGGTTGGAACTGGATGAGCTTTAAGGTCCCTTCCAACCCAAACCAGTCTGGGATTCCATGATTCTTCAGCTGAGAAACATAATGTGCCAGCAGAGACTTCAAAAGCACCAAAGGGCTCCTCTGAACATATTTCAGTCCTGGCAGCACAACTGGATTAATAAAGACCCTGCCTCCAGTCCCTCTGAGACACAACCATGCTTCCTTTGCTCTTCACGGTAGCCTGGAAGGAGTTAATGACTGTCTACTTTAAGCTTAGCACTTAGTGCTGAGTGTCCCTTTCAGGCAATTCAGTGGGAGCAGAGCTCTTTGGAAACACAGGCCCTCAGTCTAGGTGTTGAGCTCTCTTGAAAGCACAGCCCTAGATTTCCTGGGAACAGAAAGCAAAAAACAAAACCCAACAGGAAGCAAGTGCAAGTGGCACTGAGCCCTGTTCAGTCATTGGCAGTCACTTCTAGGAATTAAATGCCAAACAACCCTGAGGACTGATCTCAATAAGGTCAACGATTATCACCCTGCAGAGAGCGATTCTTGTGAGAGGAGGTGGGGGGAGCTACCCGGGTCTCTGCTGAGTCCCACTGCTCACATCACTTGTGGGATGACAGCACTGAGTCCCTTTCCCTTATACCAATGCAGAACATAATTTGCCTCTAAGAATGGGTATTCACATACAAACATCTGCTCTAGTAATTACTGATGTTAATCTGCCTTTGTGCCCACAAGGGAAGGCATTATTAGTTTACCAAGCAGTAAATCAAGTAATTGCTATCAGGAAAGCTGCATTTCAGATAACTGCAAGCAATCAGTTATGGTCAGATTGTACATTTGGAGCAGTGAAGCTACAGTATTGATAGTGACTGCTGATTTAAGTGAAGTACTGGCGCACTTGGGATGTTAGCAAAATAAAACCAAGCAACCTTTTTCACTCTGAGAAATAGAAATGCTGTCACAGCAATAGCATGTGTTCAAAATTATCACCAGCGATTTTATGCAATCTGTTGCCTTTGACTGCTGCATTAGCCTGTAGTTACTAAGAATAATTCAGCCATTCCCTTCTCTTCTGTATTGCTTTTCTTATGTATTTGTTCGCCTCAGCCTGCAGGCAAAATAGCTTTGCTGCTTAAGGTTTGTGTTCATTAGTTCTTACTAGATGCTTTTTTGATACCCCAGCAATTGTTTGGTTCAGAGCTGACAAGAAAATGAGTTCTGCCCTCAGCCTCCAATCCAATCAGAAGCACAAAGCATGTATTTAAGTTTAGCTTCTGAAGAATACCAGTGACTTCACATGGCTAAAAATAAGCCTACAATGAAGTGTATGTTTGTGCACTGTGCTGGGGTACTGTTCATTCCTGTCTCTTCCAGCAGCAAGCTCTGAAGTTGGAGGGAAATGGTCGGATGTTTCAACAGAAGTTTGCTTAATGGAAGAGAAGAAAAGCCAGGCAGTAAAAGGAGAATTTCTTCAAGTGCGGACCACAGTCTGCATACTGCAGAGAAGCAAAGGGTAGTGGAGAAGCCTGCAAAGACTAGAGCTCCTGCTCCAGGCTTTCACAGGTTGAGGAAGACCAGAGGGGAAAGTGTTTCCTCTACAGTAGCATGGTGTATGTGCAGAATTCCTCCAAGCTGCCCAGGAGAAGGTAGTGCACAAGCCACACCACCTTCCTCCTCTCTATAAATCAAGTCCCTCTTGTCCTGCCTTTTCCACAGCTCTTAGCTGTAACTTCCCCACTAAGTCCAAGGGCATTACCAAGTCCCAAGGACATAGCATGAATTCAGGTGTTCGCTAAACATGTTCTCACCCCTTAACTATACATACACATATTTATCATAGAATCTTAGGGTACAATTCGAATCATAGAATCACAATGTGTTGGAAGGGACCTTAAAGCTCATCCAGTTCCAACCCACTGCCGTGGGCAGGGACACCTTCCACTAGAGCAGGTTGCTCCAAGCCCTGTCCAACCTGGCCTTGAACACTGCCAGGGATGGGGCAGCCACAGCTTCTCTGGGAACCCTGTGCCAGGGCCTCACCACCTTTTGATGAAGGCCCTTTGTAGGAAGCAAGACGACACATCCCTAATGCTTGCAAGAACCCATAATTCAAGTGCTATCCAGAACCTCAAGTTTGTGTTGATTGAAGCAAGCTCCTCTGCAATGTTCCCAGCAAAGCCAAGCCAGCTGGCAGCCAGATGCCAGACTGCTTTGGGTTGCATGGCACTGCCAGACAGACACAACAGTCACAACTGGGTCTGGGGGTTTTCCTTTTTGAAGAGACAACTGTTGTGCTGTCAAATAATAGCACTGATTTCTTGTGGGAAGGCAAACCAATGGCGCATAGCCTGGATGTATTCACATCCCCACAGACCTACAGCCTCCTGTGTTAGATCTTGAAGTGGTTACAGTTTCTGTCTGCTCAGCATCTCAGAGCAGCAAATTCTGCCTGGTTAAGGCTTTTTTTAGAGATAGGGAAGCAAAAATCTGGTGTATGAAACATCTGAGTGCAGAGAACAGTCTGTTCTCAAGGGGCTGACTTGCCAGCATGATTGCTGGCTGCTTCTCATTAGAAAGGACTTAAGCTCTTTTCTACATTGTTGTTATTGGATTTGGGGCATTGGGAAGGGGCAGGGATGTTTATTATGTTTAACAATTGCAAGAGAGAAATCCTTAGGAAGTCAAGGTAGCTTTCAAACAAAACTAGGCAGTCACCCGTACCAGACAAATATATTTGGTCACTAAGATTTTTCCCTTAAGAGCTCAGGGATACTGTAAAAAACCCTCCAAATTCACCCAGTCTGCTGTTCACATACTGCTGTACACATACATCTTCAGCAACAGGACCAGCCCATTCCAGATCATCAAAAGGCCTTACAGAACAGTATATATTATTATACATATAGATGATTATTGCATCTAGTATTATTAATTAAACAAATCATAGGGTCATAGAACGGTTTGGGTTGAAGGGACCTTAAAGCTCATCCAGTTCCAACCTCCTGCCACAGGCAGGGACACCTTCCACTAGAGCAGGTTGCTCCAAGCCCCGTCCAACCTGGCCTTGAACACTGCCAGGGATGGGGCAGGCACAGCTTCTCTGGGACTTCTGTGAACATGACAGCAGACCAGAGACAAGGAAGCTTTAATTTCACTGCAATTTACTGGGGGTCAAGTGCCTGGCTCCTGTATCTGCATGGATCAGTCCTTCCATTTAAAATCTTAAGAGCTCAGCCACAATGTTATGCTCTTGGTGGGCTCCCTTTCTAACCTGGCTGCTTGTTTTGGCCTCCTCACAAACCTCAGTGCACAGACTTGACGCAGCCGCAGTTCTTGGTTCAGCAAAAGCCTTCCACTGAAATAATTAAGATCAGGATTAAGGAGCTTTTGCATAGCTTTGCAAGGAAACGTGCGGAGACCCACTGCAGGATCCCCTCCATTGTCTCTGGCATGCTGCTGCGTTTATGGGTATTAAGTCTTCCACAAGCATTCAGTAATAAATTAGGTAACATTTTCATTTAAAAAAAAATGTATTTCTCAAACATTAAAGCTTTGCTTTTACAAGTCTAGCTATTAGTATATGGCCATATTTGCAGAAAATCCTTCAAATAAATGGCCTTTAGCCTCCACCCAAAGCCTCTTGCCATCTGTACAAGCACAGAGAACCCTCTGAAATAGTCAGACCATCTTCCAGTTAGACAGTCACATGGACAGCTTTGTATCAGTGGGACTGAAAGGTAAAATCCCCAGTTTAATTCAATGGTAAGATTTGTAGAATCAAGATCATGAAGACATGGACAACAGCAACGGCAGGTGAAAGCGTGATGGCATACATCAACAGGTAGCGCTGCTATGGGCCATGTTCCCAAGTTTGCTTTCCTGGTATGAAACATGGGGGGCACTTGCTCTTTTGGAAAACAGTATATTTAAGTGTGGGAGATTTTGTCACCTGCTCTCAGCTTTGGCAATACATAACTTGTACCCAGAGCTATTCTCTGGGCACAGAGTTTCAGGGTTTGGCCGCACTTCCCAGAAAAACAGCCTTTATTGCAGTTCCTTGCACGTTATCTACATACCTCCACTCCGGGCCTGTTATCTGCACTTGTCTAGAGATAAAGACATCTAGCACAGCCCTGCGCTGGTTCCTGCAGGGTTGGAAAGCCGGCTTGCCAAGCTGTAATCTCTGCACAGCACTTGGGATGGAAACCAGGGCCTGCCAGAGGGACAACAGCTTTTGCTGTCCCTAAGCAACGAGATAGCAAGCTCGTTGCTGACAAATGAGTAATGGTGCACTCTAAAGCTAGGAGATTACCTTTGAAATATCTCAAACCCAATACACTCTAAATGCATTTTTAATCTGATTTTTTATTCATTTTTAAAATATAATAATCATAAATCAGGGCTGGATTTCAGAGTTTTCCTCTGAAAATATTCCTCCAGAGCCAAATGCAGTTTAACATTTCCCTTTTTGACAAGGGCCTGTAGGGACAGGACAAGGGAGAATGGCTTCAACCTGACAGAGGGAAGATTGAGATGAGCCATTAGGAAGAAATTCTTCCCTGTGCAGGTGCTGAGGCTCTGGCACAGGGTGCCCAGAGAAGCTGTGGCTGCCCCATCCCTGGCAGTGTTCAAGGCCAGGTTGGACACAGGGGCTTGGAGCAACCTTGTCTAGTGGAAGGTGTCCCTGCCTGTGGCAGGAGGTTGGAATTGGGTGAGCTTTAAGGTCCATTCCAAATCCAAACCAGTCTGGGATTCTGTGATTTATTCAGATTATTTTGAGATCTCTGAGAGGAAACCAAATCCATAAAGGTCAGCAAGGCCGTGATGATCCATCACTGCACCAGCCCAGCAGCAACATGTAGGACTCTGAGATACTTATTAGGCAAAAGATGTTACCTGCTAGACTAAGAATAAACTAATAAAACCACACGCTACAAACACACACAGACAGCTACCCAATATACAAATAACTACCTGAATAACTGAGAGCAGCAAGGGGAATACAAATTATGCATGAGCCTATATTCTTGAGAGATCACTGGTTTTAAAAGCTAAATTGCCACTCAGATGTTTGAACAGCTTCTTCTTGATGGGGCAGGAAGCCTCATTCGGAGAATGCACTGACGTGCTGTATTCAGTCCTTCTTCTTTTTAAATGCCGGGGACCTCCAAAATCAGCGGGGACAGAATAAAGAGAAGTCAGACAGCTGGGTGTGGAATTAATTAACCACAATGACACTTGGTATTCTCTTTCCAGTTCTTCTGAATCATGTTGGGCCAGGTCAAAGTATTCCAGCAGGCACTTAGAGACTGGCTGTTAAATCTCAGGACTTCAGCTGAACAGATTTTTACCTAGTAGGAAATCACGCAGCAACAAAAAGGCCTTATTCACCATGGCTGCACTTCACTAGGAAAGCAGACAGCAGCTAAGCATGCCTTGAGGCGTTCATGACATGAATGCCATGGCCACCTCAGCATCGAACAGCATTACCTACCTGGGAGGCCCACTGTGCTGAGTCTGTACAAAGCAAGAACCCTGGAGGGTTTACAGTCATCACAGAATCCCAGGCTGGTTTGGGTTGGAAGGGACCTTAACGCTCATCCAGTTCCAACCCCCTGCCACAGGCAAGGACACCTTCCACTAGACCAGGTTGCTCCAAGCCCTGTCCAACCTGGCCTTGAACACTGCCAGGGATGGGGCAGCCACAGCTTCTCTGGGCACCCTGGGCCAGGGCCTCAGCACCCTCACAGGGAAGAATTTCTTCCTAATGTCTCATCTCAGTCTCCCCTCTGTCAGTTTAAAGCCATTCTCCCTTGTCCTCTTCCTGCCGGCCCTTGTCAAAAGCCCCTCTCCAGCTTTCTTGTCAGCCCCTTTAGGCACTGGAAGCTGCTCTAAGGTCTCCCTGGAGCCTTCTCTTCTCCAAACTGAACAAGCCCAGCTCTCTCAGCCTGTTTCTGTAGCAGAGGTGCAGAGCACTTCAATGTTGGGCTTGAAAGCTCATAGGCAACCAAACAATGTCACTTGGTCAGGTCCTGTGATGCTTTCTTGAAGCAAACAGCAGATGCAGGACTTACTCCTCAGCTATCCCTGACTTTCAAAGATGAGGACATGTCTCCTGAACCCGTTTCTAGCTTCCCAAGTTAAAATTCAATTCTTCCCCAAAAGCATTCATCTGAACTACTCCCAAAGGCACCTTTTCTTTCTCCTTCAAATTCCAGGAGAGAACTGTTGAGAAAAAGAAAACCAAAGCAGTGAACAGGAAGGTAGTGAATTAAAGCCTTGCCTATCTGCTGCTTGCCATTGCATTCCTCTGCCTAGATCTCACTGCTCATTTTAGGCAGTCATTTGAAGCTCTGAGTGGCAAGAGCTGCTTCCTTATCCTAGGCTAGTACAGCATCTGCAGACACAATCAAGGAGCCACAATACCACAAGTCATTTGGAGTTCACTGGGCTGAAGTCAGCTTGCACTGGGTGAAGACCTGTCCTGTATGATCTTTCTGCATCTTTCCTGAAGCTCGGATCTATCCTGGAGAGGTAAACTGTGAACGTGGGGAGCTGTCAGTGTGGCTGTTCACTGAACTCCTAGTACAAGTGATGGCTCGCAAAGCCAGTTTTAGCAGGTTTATTGCACAAGAACACACAGAGTAGCTGAATATATTGAATGAGATTTGAATCAAGGCCCAGAATCAGGAGAGGGAGATTGAAAACATGCCTTAATACCTCTCATTTAATTGCATTATTACTTCTTTCTTTCCCCCCTCAGCATATTTCCTTTCAACTATACAGGGAAAGTCTCTCCAGGAGGTCACTGTTAATAAAGAAAAAGGCATATTCCTTGTACTTGTGATTGATTAACATTAATCACTTGTTGCATGCCATGCAGTAATCCACCCTCAAACATAATTAACAATGTCCACATGCAATTAACAATGTCCCTTTTAATAATGTGAGGAATGCAGGCTCTCTTCCCCCCCCTACAAAGGATTTTGGCTGTAACAGGGTCCAACATTTCAAGGTCACCCCAGCAGCCTCAGTTCTGGATGTAATCCACCCCTTTGCTTATACAGACTATAAAGAGGTGAGTTTAACTTAGGTCCATCCTCAAACCAGGGCATCCCCTCCTCACTGCCCAATGGAGGCATCTGCTAGGGCTGTAGTTTCCATAATCACAACACAAACAAAACCAATCTCACCTTTCCTATTACAAATGCTAGTTCATAGGCTGCTTTAGGAAAGAAAAAGAAGGTTGCAGACCTCTCACCATGATACAGATTATAGCAGAAAAGATGCTACACATTACCTCAGCTGCCTAAACCCCTGAAAGCTCTAACATCTGCTTCTACAAGTCCATTAAGAGACAATTTAAGCTGCTTAGAAACCCCACCTGCTTCATCCTGAGCAACATTGGAACCCTTCTAAGGAGGGGTCCCATACCAACATAGATGAGGGAACATCATGTCAAGGGGAGGTGGAATGATGTGGGTGACAAGCGACTTAAGCCACGAGGCTGTCCCTAAGACAGTGTCTGTGTAACTGGACATCCCCTAGCAGAAGGTATGGGGAAGAGTGAGCTCAGAGGGTTTTCACTGAGAGGAGCGATTACCAGGGGAAGCACAGCCCTTTACATGGGGCAGAAGCTGAGGTCTGCTGGGAATCCACAGAACTGAGGAGGCTGAGGGCGAGGCCACGGGAAAAGGAAACGTGAGGGACCCCTAAGCTGCCCCTGTGCTGCTCCCCTCCTGAGTGCAGGGTCTGGAGATGCCTCCAGCCTCGATCCCTTGCTGTTGTCCTTGCCTGCCTCAGTCACAACGTGTGACTCAGTGCTGTGGTGAGATGAGTTGAAGCCTGTGGTGAGCAGGGTGATCCCACTGGAGACAGAGTGAGTGCCTCCGCAGTCCTCTCTGACCCTGACCCACATGAAAGCCGCTTTCTCCAGAACCCTCTCACCCATGCTCAAGAGAAGAGCCCAGCCAGTCCCCACCACAGGTCATCCTCTGTTGTGGAGCCACGCTGTTGGATTCAAGTAGTGCCTGTGTCCTGCCACTCTGGGAGTCATTCAGCTGAGATCAGAGATTCTGGAAAGGAAAGAAATAAAGCAGAAATTAAGCAGAAATAAATCAACAGTTTGGTCTCAGGATCGGAGAGGAGTCCTGAGTGATATGGGCATCTGGGGACATGGCCCCTAGGATGAGGGTGGTGGCTAGCTCTCAACTTTGTGAGACAATCCTTGGCTTAGGGAGCTCCCACTATAAGCAAATGGAGAGTATGGGAAGAATGAAGTGAAATTATTTACCCAGAGCTCTCAGGCAACCATTAGCAGAGCTGAGACCTGGAGCCCAACTGCTGAATTCTACCCTCCTGCATTTTCTTCCTCTTGGGCACAAGACAGTCTTGATAAACGAGTAACATTTGTTTCTGAAGCTGCTGTTTCTAGGCTGGAAGCACTTCTCTTGTCTCTCTCCCCATGTGTCTATTCCCATTCATATAGAATCTGAGAACGGTTTGGGTTGAAAGGGATCTTAAAGATCATTTAGTTCCAACCCCCTGCCATGGGCAGGGACACCATTGCTCTCTCTGTTGATACTATCAAGTTTACCGGCAAGAATATTTACAGGACCAGGCAAATCCAAGCAAATCTTACAGACCATGGCCAAAATACAGGTTTTCTGCATGCTCTTCACAGCAAACCTGGTTTTAACAGAAAACGGAAAACCAAACACCTTGCAGTGAACAAACACCCCACAAGAGATGTTTCTCAGATAAGAGTATCCCAGCAAGGTGCTCCCAAACAAACCCAGCGGCCTGACCGATAGCAGAAACACTGTTGAGAAACATCACAGGCAGCCCGCAACACACTGGCTGCGCAAGGAGAAGGAAGGAGAAATCAGTACAGATCTGTCAGAAACCACTTCTCTCTGATCTATCAGAGCTCAACAGATTTGGGCTCCGATGGTCAAACTCCAACACCACAAACAACTTCGGAGTTTGAGGAGAGGCTGGGAAAGCCTGTAGAGAAAAGCCAAATAGGGATTTTTCACTCATTTGGCTACCGCATCCTGCTCCATGCCGAGATCCCACAACCTCATTCTAAGGTCATGCTTTCTGCAAAGTCCTCACCTAGGAATTTTAAGTAGCAGCTCAGAAATCAGTGCTTTGAGGAGTGGGTAAACATTTGCTCTGGAGACCAGCAGTGCCACCGTATCTTCATAGACCTGGCCATGCCACCTCTAACTTTCTATATCTCTCTCTGCCTACTTAAGTGTTCCTGATCACTCTATGCCACCCAAAAGCTTCTTCCAAAAGGAGTGTACACACCACTTACTAAAGGGGGCAAACACAGATAAGTCAGTCCATGCTGCAAGGACCTCTTGTGTGGTTCAGAGGAACGCCTCTCCCCACTTCTCTCTCTTCCCAGCCATGCCATTCGCTTGTATTTGTTCAAGCTGGGACAGCTCAGCCTACCTTTAGGGCCTGATGCAGCCTCTCCCAGCAGGATGCAGGGTCTGTTACCAGATGAACTGGTTCTGTTACAGATTTCCTGCTCTCGTAAGTCCTGTGCTATATAACGCTATCACAGAGCATATCCGTGATAAAGTCAAAAAACCTCCAAGAAAGAAATTCAAGAAACTTCCAAAAAATCTGGAGAGGGGCTTTTGACAAGGGCCTGCAGGGACAGGACAAGGGGGAATGGCTTTAACCTGACAGAGGGGAGATTGAGATGAAACATTAGGAAGAAATTCTTCCCTGTGAGGGTGCTGAGGCCCTGGCACAGGGTGCCCAGAGAAACTGTGGCTGCTCCATCCCTGCGCAGGGATGCAGTCTGGTCTAGTGGAAGGTGTCCCTGCCCATGGCAAGGGCTTGGAACTGGAGCTTTAAGGGCCCTTCCAACCCAAACCAGTCTGGGATTCTATCATTCTGTAACACAAGTTGGAAGAGATTTCTGGAGGTGATCAAGTCCAGGTCCCTGTTCAAAGTAGATCCAACTTGATCAGGTTACTCAGGTTCTTGTCCTGACTCACCTGAGTTAAGGTCTCATAAGTCTATAACAGCTAAACCCTGGAGGCACCTCTCTTTTTTGGTTTAATATGGGAGTAAAGCTGCCCCTTCCTTCTGGCAGCCTGTTGTATGCATTGCTTAATGCAGTGATTGGCCCTTGCCTTTCAATTTGCACTTAAGAATTTCTTCCTAATGTCTAATCCTCCGATTTCTCTCACACAACCCAATGGCTTCACCAGCAGTCTGGCCACAAAGTTTGCCACTACAGACCCTCAGGGCCAGTTCTTCTTTGCAGAACTGAAATCCCTCTCCATGAATTCCTGCACTGTGCATGCCTTCCACCAAAAATTCACTCATCTCCTCTGGAAAAACAAAACAAGCCAACAGCTTCCCAGTCACGAGAAGATGAGCTCAAATGTGACTTGGAGTGGCTGCACTGAGCCACTCGGAAACACCCCACGTTCAGACAGTAAAAGGCACTATCCAGGTACAACATCACCCCCCACCCAAGGTGGAATTTTCCAGCACCAGCTCAAAACGAAGCTGGAAAGCAAAGAGCAGAATGAAGAAGCCAAAATGAGGAAAGGAAGAAAACACCATCTGAGGTCAACATCAAAACCTAAGCAAATGGAAATTTCCAGGCAGAAACATTAAGCTGAAGAGGGAAAGAAGAATCAATCAGAAGAGCTTCAGCATGAGAATCTCAACTCGGAACAAAACAAAATTAGCTGCAAAACAAGAGACAAAATGAGACTCAAGGAATGCTAAAGAAAGATTTGGGAAAGAAGTGTTCTCACCAGAGAAAGTCTAAAAATAGTTTATTTGACAGAAATACTTTTTATTAAAATCACTATTGCCTAACCGAAAGGAGACTAACCTCTGATTACAAAACCCATGTGCCCTCATGCCAGCAGTCAGATCCCAAAAGTCAGAAATTGATCGATTTCTACACTGCAGAATTCCAAAGCCAATCTAAGGCTGTTTATTTGCCGTCTGGATTTTAGAGCTATGAACCAAGTTTTCCATTGTGTTTGGGTTTGATTTCAACATCCTCTCTGGAACATTTGGCTCATGTTTTCAGGGGTTTTTTCTAAGCAACACAAGGGTTAGAAACTTACTCTTTTTTTTTTTTTGTATAATGAGAAAATGGAGATTCTTGTGCAATATCTTCCTTCCAGCAGCTGGGATTTTAACAAAAACAATATACATGTATATATGTATGTATGCATGCAATCACCCTGAGGCTGCTGACAACCGTAAGGCTTGGCGACCACTGCAGTATGCCATAAAGAAGATGCTGTCCATTTCCCCTCCACACATAACTCTCATTTGTGTCATTCAGTCCCTCTTCCAAAGAGTTCACTGCAGTGCTGGCTGAACCAGTATATACTGAAATGAGCTATTTGTAACTTCTTTAAGGAATTTCCATTAAAGTGTGACTTGGATGGCTCAACAAGCAAATGTCAATGCTGCACCTGCCACAGCCGAACAAACAACATCTGTGCTTGGATGGGATCAAGACATTGTTTGCTGGAGAAGCGGCGTTCCCAAGCCTATCACAAATCCCATGAAGCCTGTGAGTGCCAGTTTTTAGGTTCACATCTCAAACTAAACTCAAAGAAGTAGAAAATCACAAGCAGACATGGAGCGCCTTCATGATTTCATCAACAGCTCAGAAGAGGCCTGTGCTGTGTTTGTTCTGGCAAATACATGAAATATCTGAGCCTCACGAAAATACAAGTAAATGATGAAGCAATTTATGCCACTCTAGAAGAGCCCTAGCTCTTTCTAGCCTGTGGATATCGACACACAAATGCACGCTCGTATAGGCTGATCTTCCAATATGTATGCCTCCAAACTTACCATGGAAGTATCTCCATCCAGGGATTTGATGCTGTTTTGCATCTCCATTGCAAAAGCAGGATTCTTTCAGGCTAAGAGGCTGTTTTGATAATCACTGAAGGTGTACATTCCTTAGATACAAGTTTCTAATGAAAATCTGGGTAGCAAAAATGCTTCAGTCAAAATGCTAGACCTATTTCAGCTGAAACTCATTTCACAGCTGCGGCAGCACTGGAGCCAATTCTCATCCATGCTAAACATCCTTTACACTGCTCAGAAGGAAGACAGGACACTTCATATGGCACCCGAAGTAATTCACACCCCATTTAAAATCCCTGCTTGCTGGCACGAGGATCAGGCTCTGCAACCAGAGCAGGGAGCTCACCAGGAGGGAGGGTGTTTTGTGGATGAGATCTCTGTTCAGATCTGTGGGTTTGCTTCTCAGCAAGACAGAGCTCACTGCCGATGTCAGAGAGCAAGCAGAGCTTCTGACTTGGCCTTGGCAATTCTGCCTAACCCAGCACTCCCAAGGACTGATCCCTGATGACCCCTTGCAAACTACTTCGAGCTGCCGCAGTTTCTTGTTGCAAACAGGGACAGCCATGACCAAGCTGTACTTAGAATCATAGAACCCCAGGCTGGTTTGGGTTGGAAGGGACCTTCAAGCTCATCCTGTTCCAAGCCCCTGTCATGGGCAGGGACAACTTCCACTAGAGCAGGTTGCTCCAAGCTCCATCAACCTGGCCTTGAACACTGCCAGGGATGGGGCAGCCACAGCTTCTCTGGGCACCCTGGGCCAGGGCCTCAGCACCCTCACAGGGAAGAATTTCCTCCTAATGTCTCATCTCAGTCTCCCCTCTGTCAGGTTAAAGCCATTCCCTTTGTCCTGTCCCTACAGGCCCTTGTCAAAAGCCCCTCTCCAGCTTTCTTGTTGGCCCCTTTAGGCACTGGAGCTGCTCTAAGTTCTCCCTGGAGCCTTCTCTTCTCCAGACTGAACAAGCCCAGCTCTCCCAGCATGTCTCCATAGGAGATAGGGAAATGGGGCCATTAAGCACACTGGGAGCAGTTGTAAGAACCTGCTCTTCAATCTCTGCTGCAGCCATGAGCTGAGACTATTGGTTTGCAGATTCATCTCTACCAAGATACCACAAGGTGGCCACAAAGAGAAGAACTGCTCCTTGGCTGGCATCTCTCAGGTTTCAGGTGAGCCAGCACTTCCTCAGGCTCTCAGCACAGGCAGGCAGGGAGGAGAGGTGCAGAAGGAAGGCAGGACATCACATCAGCCCCCAGAAGTGGGAGTGCAGTCATTTTTTCAAGCTCACTGTAATGTTCAGACTGCTCACCCAGTACTAACTATCCAGTTATCAGTTTCACATATTCAATGAACTAAGCCAATTACCCATCTTTTCCTTCAAGTGTGGAACACTTGTCTCCTCAGCAAAGCAGAAATGTGGGAAGGTGGAATAAGTGTTTGTGAAAGTGCCAGGTAAGAGCAGGGAAAGGAGCCAGGCACTGGAAGGGAGGAGAATAGATAGAAAAGGCCTGAGTTATGTTGTCTGGGGAATTAATGCTTCAACCCAGTAATTAAACAAGTGATGTCATTCATTACAAACTCAAATTAGTACAAAGCTAAGCCTACTCCATGTGCCAACACCCTTCCTAGAAGCACAGGTAACTGATGCAAGCAGAAGCCCCATGTTCTCCTGCAGGAGATCTAGCAGCGAGGGTGTGCTTCAGACAGACCCTCTCAAGCCCTGCTATTCGGTCAGCAGGACTGCCCAAAACCACCGGAGGCAGTCTGCATTGCTGCCACCAGGTTTCAACCTGCTCACTGTTTTCTCTCATTAGCTACTGGGATAAAACTCATCCAAGCACTAAAAAGAATAATATTTCTTTTAAAAGGCAGAGCAAGCACCAGAGTCCAGCCCTTACTACAAGAGCTGGGATGTGATGGAGACTCATAGACTTCTACTGTGTTGGCCACTATTCCCTCACCCTGGGACTGGTGTGAAGGATGGGAGCTCTCTGGTGGCAACGTGTGGATTTGCAGAGATGGACTTTCAGTGGCCCCTTGTTTCCATAGAATCATAGAGTCGACCAGGTTGGAAAAGACCTTCAAGATCACAAAGTCCAACCATTCCCCAGCACTGCCAAGTCCATCACTAAACATGGAAGACACAAGAGCATAACAGAAAACCAGCCCTGTGCTGCCTCTCCTAGTGCACTGATAGCAGATAGACCTATACACTGGACAAGATGCTTTCTAGTGCAGGGCTCCATGGTTCAGAACCTCCTGGCTGCAGGAACTAGGAAGAAACAATAACTATAAAGGAGAGGGAGAAAGTTAAAAAGTTTTTTCCTCGACAAATTCCCTTCATGCCACCAGATGGGGCCCTGCCTTCAGTCATCAGGAGGCAGCTGGCCTGGCAGGGGACAACAGCCCTGCAGCCTTCTGATCTCCCACCTGCGACTGATGCGGTCAAAACTGTAGGGACGCAGGGAGAGGGGAACAGCCTTGCTTTGCCTGGCCTCCCAGAAGGACACCTTTGCCTGGCCTCCCAGAAGGACACCTCATGGCCGCAGGGCCACCTCCACCCTGAACCGGGCTGAGGCTGACTTTGAACCTGGAACAGAGAGACTCGGAAACCAGGAGAGCTGAGCATCTGTTGAACATCTTTGTTGGTGACATGGACAGTGGGATCGAGCACCCTCAGCAATCTGCCGATGACACTGAGCTGTGTGGTGCCATCAGCACGCTGGAGGGAAGGGATGGGATCCAGAGGGACCTGGACAGGCTGGGGAGATGGGACCATGTGAACGTGATGGCATTCACAACAGCAAGTGCAAGGTCCTGCCCCTGGGCTGGGGGCAAAACCCTGTGACCCAGCTTCAGCGTGTGCTTGAGCCCACAAATCAACCGTGTCCTGGGCTGCATCCCCAGCAGCGTGACCAGCAGGTCGAGGGAGGGGATTCTTCCCCTCTGCTCTTCTACATCCTTTTTTTAGACGACCTGATATATCAAACAGCAAAAACAGTGAGGGCAACCTGGTGTGCTTGCTCTCCCTAGCACCTCACCCACAGTGCCACTGGAGCTCTTGGACCCATCCAGTCCCAGGCTGTAGGCAGGAGATGTGTCCTACTGCCCTCCCAGTTATGTTCCACAGGCACTGGCAGTGCTGTTGATACCAAATTAAACTAGTATTTCACAGTACATAGTGACTTAGACAGGGCTACGGGGATTCTTAAACTAGTATTACACTGTGTATGGAAGCTACAGGGATTCTCATGATAAGGAAGGGACGCAACAAGAGAACCAGATGTCTTCTCTCAAACCAATGCAGGCCTTCCTCCTGCTGATAAGGCCTGAGAAATAGTAAATGGCTGTGAAAGAAAACTGCTAGAGAAGCCTCTCAGGGTCATGAATTAGCCCAGACAAGAACATGTAGGTAACTGGCAAGACTAAACACACATTTGGTGTCCTTACCTAATGGATTTCCATAGAAGTATAAAACCAGTGGGGGTATTTCTGCCCAAATGACCACCGTGACTCCCAGAGGCCACTCCTCAAATCCACAGTGCCTGCACCATGGCCTTATCTACCCAAATTACATAGGCAATGAGGAAACTGGGCAGGCATTGCACGGAATTGTGATGAATATGTCTATAACAAAGGTATACAAGCTGTAAACTGTCTCTTCTCGGTGTGCGTGAGTGGCGAAGCGATCCCCATGCTCCCAGTACTGCAATAAGGCAATGGCAGCTTCTAACCCGTCATTCTGGTTGGACAGACTATTTTCTGGATTTCACTGCCACTGTGGCTTCTCACCAGTGCCACAGTGGCCAGGGCTGTGCTTTGGAAACGAGTGCTTAACCTCTCCTCTCTGCCGTGCAACTCCGGCCTCCAGTAACCACCCCAAATCCTCAGATCACCCCCCTGTACACCAGCACACCCCACTCAGTGCTGCTTCATTCCCTTTGGATGGTTTTGAAGCGCCTTTCAGTACCCTCCAGCAAATCCTTCCCAGCTATCAGGCCCTGAGCACCCATCATGCTGACTAACATGGTCTCCTCACTTCCTCTTTCATTACCCCATGCATTCCTTATCTCACGGTTAGGCAGTAAGCAGACTGGGGTGGGGATTTTCCAGTCTATGCCTGTACAGCACCTTGCACGCTTGGTGATACATGTGGTAGGGCTCATTCACATCCCGTCTAATTGTACCCTCAGAAGCCCTCCTTATAGTGAACTCCCAATTTTAACCACCCCAGTAACAAGAGCCAAGCTTCCCCCATTCACAGAATCCCAGACTGGTTTGGGTTGGAAGGGGCCTTAAAGCTCAAGGGCAGGGACACCTTCCACTAGAGCAGGTTGCTCCAAGCCCCATCCAACCTGGCCTTGAACACTGCCAGGGATGGGGTATCCAAAATTTCTCTGCTCAACCCATTCCAATGTCCCACCCCCCTCATGGTGAATAATTTCTTCCTAATGTCTCATCTCAGTCTCCCCTCCGTCAGGTTAAAGCCATTCCGCCTTCTCCTGTCCCTACAGGCCCTTGTAAAAGTCCCAAGAGCTAAACCTAGACAGGTTCAGCAAGTGGTCACAGCCCCAACAGACACAAACAGCTCCCAAGCCAGAAGAAAGAGCCTCATGCAGAAGCAGCACGCTGCTGCAGAGTTGCTTTGTTATTCAGATGCAGCTAAAAGCAAACCCTATGGGGGAAAAACAACCTGCTGCAACACCCTCCTGTCTGGGCGACCGTGTGAGAGGAGAGGGGGTTAATTTAGTCAGGAAATAAAAACATATGAACGGCATTGCATCCAGATCTCAGCAGCAGCCACCTCCACACCTGGAACAAAGCCCACGTAACCTACAAATGATTATTCCCTAATAAACTCATGCACCTATGACACATGTTGATGTAGTAGCATTATCATCCTGCATGCAGAGCAAAGGGATGGCCTCAGGTTAGGGTGTTACCCTGCAGAGGCAGCGAAGGCTTCATGAGACAGACCACAGATTTCCTGCCCAAGGCTGGGAGGGTTCTGCAGCCTCCTTGGCTGAGCCCTCCCCATCTATAAAAGGGGTCGCACACACAGCCCTGTCTCACAGCAAAAGCTAAAGGAAAAGCATTCAGGTAGCGCAGTCAGAGGCTGCTCAAAGCTTTACCCACTGGTTATGAGGAGTTCAAGGACTCAGTGCAGTTACAAAGGCATTTAGGGACAGGACAAGGGGAATGGCTTTAACCTGACAGAGAGGAGACTGAGATGAGACATCAGGAAGAAATTCTGCCCTGTGAGGGTGCTGAGGCCCTGGCACAGGGTGCCCAGAGAAGCTGTGGCTGCCCCATCCCTGGCAGTGTTCAAGGCCAGGTTGGATGGGGCTTGGAGCAGCCTGGTCCAGTGGATGGTGTCCCTGCCTGTGGCAGGGGTTGGAACTGGATGAGCTTTAAGGTCCCTTCAACCCAAACCAGTCTGGGATTCTGTGATTCTGTGAAATTAAAAAGAATACAAGTTCTGGCATCCATCCGTAGCAATTTAGGACAGCCTTTTCATTACTGTAAAAATAGCATGGGTTTATAAGCAACATCCAGCTCTGATCACCACTAACTCTCAAATTGTGTTATAGAAGATGTAACAGTGATAACACTTCCCAAATGAGGAACTAAGGTAAAGGGACTGCAGTGTGCCCAGCCTCACCCCACAGACTAGGGCGGCGGGTCAGACCACATTCTGGGTGTGTTGTTCCTTCACACTGCTGGCTGTGCCACACGGCCTCCTCATGGAGCAAGGAATGGAAATCACCATCAGGATTCCCTCCTCCCCCAAAATTTCCCTTCAAATTTGTACTCCTGTGCATCTCCTAAGCAGCATCTTTCAGCCATGCAGAGCAGTGGGCTTCTCAAAGCTCTGCTTCTGCCAGTGGCATAGCGATGACTGTAAGGTTTACAGAGACTTTCTGTTCCTGTCTAAAATTATCTTTGCTGAGCCTTGCGACGCCAAGAGCACAGAGCCAATATTCCATAAGCCCTGAGAAAAACGGACTGCATCACAGGCACACTGAGCCAGGGTGGTTACAGCAGCAGCCATCACCCAGGACCAGTGCTCAGAGCCACCACCACATCAGGCCTCACACAAGGGGCACAGGCTGTTCCTCTGCTGCAGGAGACAGGACATGAAGCCAGAGCCTGATCCTGCTGTCCGGGTGCTCTGTGGTTGTGGGATGCTTGTCCTGCACAAGCACAGCTACAGCCTGGGGAAGACTGTATGGGGCAGCTGTGAGGAGAAGGACTTGGGGTACTGGGTGAAGACAAGCTCCCCGTGACCAAGCTTCAGTGTGCACTTGAGCCCAGAAACCAACCGTGTCCTGGGCTGCATCCCCAGAGTGTGAGCAGCAGGTGGAGGGAGGGGATTCTCCCCCTCTGCTCTGGTGAGACAACCCCCCCTGCAATCCTGCATCCAGCTCTGGAGCAACAACACAAGAGGGACATGGAACTGTTGGAGTGAGTCCAGAGGAGGCCATGGAGATGCTCCAAGGGCTGGGGCAGCTCTGCTCTGGAGAGAGGCTGAGAGAGCTGGGCTGGTTCAACTTGGAGAAGAGAAGGCTCCAGGGACACCTTAGAGCAGCGCTGGTGCCTAAAGGGGCCGACAAGAAATCTGGAGAGGGTCATTTGAGAAGGGCCTGTAGGGACAGGACAAGGGGGAATGGCTTTAACCTGACAGAGGGGAGACTGAGATGAGACATTAGGAAGAAATTCTTCCCTTTGAGGGTGCTGAGGCCCTGGCCCAGGGTGCCCAGAGAAGCTGTGGCTGCCCCATCCCTGGCAGTGTTCAAGGTCAGGCTGCACAGGGCTTGGAGCAACCTGCTCTAGTGGAAGGTGTCCCTGCTTGTGGCAGGGGGTTGGAACTGGATGAGCTTTAAGGTCCCTTCCAACCCAAACCTGTCTGGGATTCCGGGATTCTGTGATCCCTGCTTGAATTGTGTGATCAGGGTGAAAGAGGATGACAAGACATGAGGTGGGTGCAGACAGATGGGGGAAGCAGGGGCTGACAGGGTGACAACAACCATTAGCACGAGCAGCCGCGTTCTCAGCTCACCAGCTGCTTTCCCAACTGTCTGCCTCCTCAGTTTCCAGCAGCAAAGCAGCAATTTGCCTCAGAGCACAGTCAGTAGCTAAATCTGCCCCTCAGAACATAAACTATTGGGGAGACAAAACCCAATTTCCACGGCAGAAAAGCAAGGCTTGCAGGGCTGTCATGTAGGAGTTTGCCTAAGTAAGGCATGGAGCAGGCGGCTCAAACCAGCCACCAAATACTTCAGAGTGAAAGGCTAAAAAAGGAAGGTTAGAGAGGAGGAAATGAGTCAGTAGCTTGGAGGGCGGGAGGGGGAGTTCAAATAGCTAAGGCATATAAAGTAAGCAAGCAGTCACCATCTCAAATGCTAGAAGTCAGCAAGGTGAATGTATTGATCTTTGGTTTCAGTTGATGCAGGGTCTCATTCACAGACAGGAGTCCACAGTGACTTTTGTGATGGTCCATGCTGGG
This sequence comes from Lathamus discolor, assembly GCF_037157495.1. NCBI lineage: Eukaryota > Metazoa > Chordata > Aves > Psittaciformes > Psittacidae > Lathamus > Lathamus discolor. Next base: position 7,156,757 of record NC_088888.1, read on the forward strand.
TTTTGATGCAGTCTTTCACTCGGCAGATCCCTGTTAGCTCCATTCACCCTGGTGTGTCAGACCAGAGCCAAAGTAGTACCAGCAGCTACAGGATTGCTGAAATTTCATGGGCTCCCCCATAGCTGGGGGATGGATTTTGGTGGGGTGGAAGTTCTAGGTTAATCGCAAATGCATTTTGGCTTAAGAGAAGAAGGGGGATTCACCTTTCCAGATGGTTCATCCAGACATCCAGCCTGAGCTTTCAGCCTAGCTTATTTATAGCGCTAATGCTAGGGAAAAAAGGACAAAACTCATTCAGTGCTGAAAGCAGCAAAGACAGTAAAAACCCCTCCATCTCCACAACGCAGTAGCGATCCACAGCATTCATTTCCTTCTTCATAACAACCTTGTATTGCACTAAAACCCTGTGGGCAAAGAGGGAAATCTCACTCCGAGAAGACTTTAACCTCACTATGGAGGTGGCAGTAACAGGCATGCATTAGCAGTATGCCATGCAAGGGTCAGTGGCAGCATGGCAATGAGCCACAAGGCACCACTTCTCCCACTCTCTGCCCAAGGCCCCTGTTCCATCAAAAGGTCAGGACTGATGGAAAGGGAGCTTGTAAAAGGAAGCATCAAAATTCCCTCCCAAAACAGGGAGTTTCCCCCTCGGTTCAGGCACCAAGACAACAGCTATGTGCTCTAGCAGGAGGAGGCTGTTGCTAGTCCTCTCTGAAGGAAACTGCAGTGCTGCAAATGGTTGGGGTGATGCTTCAGGTCACGGGCATGTGAGGAGCAGGTTGTGGAGTCTGGGAGCACAGAAAGCAGCCTGGGCTGCATCCCCAACAGTGTGACCAGCAGGTCAAGGGAGGGGATTCTCCCCCTGTGCTCTGCTCTGGTGAGACCCCCCCCCGGCAGTCCTGTGCCCAGCTCTGGGGGCAACAGCACAGAACGGATGTGGAGCTGCTGGGGCGAGTCCAGAGGAGACCATGGAGATGCTCTGAGGGCTGGAGCAGCTCTGCTCTGGAGCCAGGCTGAGAGAGCTGGGCTGGGTCAGCCTGGAGAAGAGAAGGCTCCAGGGACACCTTAGAGCAGCTTCCAGTGCCTAAAGGGGCTACAGGAAATCTGGTGAGGGGCTTTTGACAAGGCCCTGTAGGGACAGGACAAAGGGGAATGGCTTTAACCTGACAGAGGGGGAGATTTAGATGAGACGTTTGGAAGAAATTCTTCCCTGTGAGGGTGCTGAGGCGCTGGCACAGGGTACCCAGAGAAGCTGTGGCTGCCCCATCCCTGGCAGTGTTCAAGGCCAGGCTGGACAGGGCTTGGAGCAGCCTGGTCTAGTGGAAGGTGTCCCTGCCTATGGCAGGGGTTAGAACAGGATGAGCTTTAAGGTCCCTTCCAACCCAAACCTGTCAGATTCTATGATTCTGTGACTGTAATAAAAAGACTCCCCTTTCCCTACACAAGCAGCAGCATGGCATTTACATCCTGTCAGGGTTCCCAATCTGTAACATACATACTGCTCATCACCATCAAGCAGCTCCTGGTACAGCGGTGGAGCTCCCAGTGCCGTGCTGGTACAGCACATAGAGCCCGTGGAGTCTTGTACTAAAGCAGGCTGGTACCAGCATAACCATCTCTGTGCACAGCTCCTGCCTCTAGCTCCCTCAAAGCAGCACAGCCACTGTCTTTATGCCTCACTGGGCTATGCTGTTTTGTCATTTGGGGAATGAAACCTTGGTTTTGATGCTTTGTAATTAAAAAATAAGACAGGTTCTTGGTAAGTGCCCTTCCCAGACCAAGCACATCATTCCTGTGAAACAGAAACAAGTGAGAGATCTCCCTTACTCAGCTGGTGAAGTTTGTCCTCGCTGAGGCTCCTTTAACTTGTTAGATACCTTCGCAACCCACTGCAGTGTTTCCAAAATCACAAGACCTCTCAGAACAGCCTGAGCCAACAGGCCAGCTCCAAACTCATTTTCCCTTATAAGTATACAAGTGCAACAGCCCCAGCCCTGTTCTCATGGCCTTACATCATCCCTTCCCCTCCTCCCCAGGATCTGACTTCTGTACCCCTCTTTCAAAGCAAAACCCCACAGTAAATTAAGACTTTGCTCCAAATTTAATCATTCCTTGATTAAAACAGAAGACCTTAAGGAAGAGCTACCCGCTGCCCAAAAAATTAAGTCCTAAGTTGTACTGGTAGGTCTATTGCTAGTCTCACCACAAATCTGATGCAAATGCTCTTGCAAAAGGGACCTTTGGCCAGTGAAAGCCACCCACCACGAATGCAGAATGAACTAGCAGTGTTTTTTCCATACATGCTTATCAGGTCTTTCAGCAGCTTCTACCTAATGTGAATAGGCCTAACAACATCTATAAAAGGGCATATACTGGGGTATGCTGCAAGGAGGGGAAAAATCCTTAATTACAACAGCAATAGGGGTAAAAACTCTAAGGCATGGCTCACACCTTTCATATTGAAGCTGTAGGCTAGCTGTAACCTGGTATGAAGTACTGCTGCCTTATACCCCATCGCTGAAAACACGCAGTCCAGTCTTGGCTTTGTTTTCTGCTTACAAGAGACTCGGAGACTCAATAAATCAGCCTGGAGAAGAGATGGCTCCGGGGAGACCTTGGAGCAGCTTCCAGTGCCTAAAGGGGCTGAAAAGAAATAAGGAGAGGGGCTTTTGACAAGGGCCTGTAGGGACAGGACAAGGGGGAATGGCTTTAACCTGACAGAGGGGAGACTGAGATGGGACATGAGGAAGAAATTCTGCCCTCTGAGGGTGCTGAGGCCCTGGCACAGGGTGCCCAGAGAAGCTGTGGCTGCCCCATCCCTGGCAGTGTTCAAGGCCAGGTTGGATGGGGTTTGGAGCAACCTGCTCTAGTGGAAGGTGTCCCTGCCTGTGGCAGGGGTTGGAACTGGATGAGCGTTAAGGTCCCTTCCAACCCAAACCAGTCCGTGACTCTGTTCTACAATTCCATGAATAAATATAATTGACGCCAGGGGTGCTTAGCTGATCAGTTCAAGCCGGGAACATCACTGCAGTCAGGATCCAGGAATGAAACCTAACATTCTACAGATTTATTAACCTCAGCAGGTGCTTCTGTCATCTGATTACAAACCCCCCAAGCTTCCCTGCCCAAAACGTTTAGAATATAGCATTTTGGCATCATTTAATTCAGCAGCGCTGCAACAGACGCGGAGCCGCAGCTTCTCCCCTCTCGGCCCGCCTCCAGCAGCAGCGTTTGTCAGCCTTGGACCGACCACAAACCGTGCATTGTCCCCGCCACCTCGGCCCTGATTGCAGCGGGGACCCGAACGCTGCTGGGGCGGCCGGGAAGAGCCGTACAGCGCTTCCTCCTGCTGCTGCTGGTGCTGCTGCTGCTCCTGCAGCAGCGAGGGCGGGCGCGCTGAGCCAATCAGGAGTGCCTGACCGAGATCGCACCAAAGTAGGTATTGAAAAAACCCGGAAAATAATTAAATAAATGAGGAAGGGAAAAAAAAAAAACCCAGACAGAGAAAAGCCCCACACTTCCTCCTGCACAGCTCTTCCGCCCGCCCCATCTGCTCCCTCACAGCCCGCCTCCCCCTCCTGCTCGCCTCAGGGTCATGGCCACCCCATGGCACCCTCTCAGGACCCCCCAAGCCCCCTTCACCTCGCTCTCAGCGCCTCAAATCCTCTTCGTGCCCCCCCCCCCCCCGCCGCTCAGGATCCGCCTCCCCTCGCCCTTTCCCCGACGGCTCCCTGAGCCCCGCACCGTCACTCAGCCGGCGGCTCCCCCCGTGATTGGGCAGCGCACCCCATCCTGGCCACGCTTTGGGGGGTGTCCGGGGTCGGGGTGGGGGGTGTCTGTGGGTGCTTGGGTTTCTGTCCCCGCACCCCGTGCGGGCGGATACACGTGTGCTTGTGGCGCCGGGCGGGGTGCGGGGGGGGAAGAGGAGGAGGAGGAGGAGGAGGAGGAAGGTCCCGGGGCGTTGCCACGCAGGGCTCCCACCATAGCAACCGCTTCCTCCTCCGGCCGTGACGTCGCAGCGTTTCCGCCCGGCTCGCGCCCTCGCTGCTTCCCTTCCTGCTGCCGGAGCCCGCGCCGCGCCCAGCGCATCCGAGGGAGCAGCCGCAGCCGCCGCCGCACCGCGCTCCGCCGCCCGCAGCGTCCCGCCGACACCATGGTAGGGAGCGGGCGCCTCCGGGGATGCGGGAGCTGGGCGGCTTCTCCGCCTAGCGCACCCCCCCATGCCCTCTTCTTTCATCCCCGGGGAAAGGGGGGTGGTTGGTACCGCCCGCCTGCCGCATCCCGGCCTGCGCTCCGGGCACGACGGCATCGCGCCCCTCCTTTCCCTCTCCGTGCATCTCCCCGCTCCTTTCCGTTCGCCTTTGAACCTGAGGCGGTGGATCCGTTCTCCTCCCTTCCCCCCCCGCCCCCGCCGCCTCCATCCCGCCATGAGGCGGCGGAAGGTTACTCCCCCCCTTGAGGCGATGGAACTGTCCTCTCCCCCCCCCGCTCTCTCCCCGTGAGGCGATGGTACTTTCCGCGCCGCATGCAGGCGCTAGGGGCAGGCGCGTCCATTTCACACGGGGAAAGGGGGGAGCGGTGAAGAGAACGATCGAGGCGGGAAGATGCGGAGGGGGGACACGGCCGCGGCCGGGCGATGCGCCGCCCCTCCCCGTGCCGCAGGGCGCGGCCGTGGGGGGGGGTGGGGAGGCGGTGGCTTCTCCCCCGAGGGGCTGCGTGAGGAGCAGGTCGGAGCCTGGCGGCAAGGCCACGATATGGGGCGGTGGGGGGGGTCCCCACCGGGAGGAAGCGCGGTCTCGGCCGCATCCGCTACACCGTGCGGTCCAGGCGGGAGCCATCTTCCACAGAGCCGAGGGGCTTCGGGCCTGGCCTACAAACGGCGGCGGCGCCTCGGCGGAGCGGGGCGGCTGAGGCACACGGGGCCCCGGCGCTGGAGCCGGCAGACAAAAGGGGGGAAGGAAGCGCTCGGTCGTAACAAACACGCGTCTTTTTGCAGCGGCCGCTCGGAGAAGCTTAAATTTTAAGGTGCTGGATTGGAGACTTTTTGTGTTCTCTGCACAGAGATGATGAAGATGTGATGCTGGGAACACAGGAAATGTATTAAACGTACACATGCCCGTTTTCTCTGGCGTTGTAAAAAGCCCCAGGGGACTCCTTTCATAAATGGGGCAGAACAGACCAAACATCTGTTATGCTCCATTTGTTGGACGGGGCTTGGAGCAACCTGCTCTACTGGAAGGTGTCCCTGCCCGTGGCAGGGGGTTGGAACTGGATGAGCTTTAAGGTCCCTTCCAACCCAAACCAGTCTGGGATTCATGGTGGTTCACTTTCTGTTTGGTTTGCCTACATTAAACATTTGTATCCCTGTTTAACTCGGGCTACTGACACTGACAAAGTGGAATTACTAGTTCATACAGTTTTACTGCTGTCCTCCTTTTGCTTGAGTCCTACACAATCATTTGGGCAGCAGCAAACATCTGTGTGTTAACACAGTTGCTTAGGTTACTTCCCTTTAGAAGGGGGGTTACCTATTGAGCCCTTCCCATGGTATTTACCCTTAGTTTCTTGAACATGTGGTATATCCAGTAAATAAATTTTTAGTGTGTGTCGGCCCACAGACAGGATGTGCTACTAATCTCCCTGCTTCCTATAACACCCAAGTTTGAAGCCTCTGTGCCTGGTCTGCAGCGTGGAGCAGGAGCTAATGGGAGTTGCAGAGGAAGCTGCTGAAAGTCTGACGAGACTTGCAGCTCTTGTTTAAAATAGGCTTGTCTGAACAAGCTGGCTACCACCTCTGCAGTACGCAAACCTAGTTTAGAGTGACTACTCAGTGTGTCAGGCTATGTCTTGCTTCCGAACCAGAGAATTCCCCAGTCAGTCAGAAGTGGTATTTCTCATAGTGATCTCCTTTTTGGAACACGGTTCGAATTGGCATTTTTAAAATGCTTTCTAGTTGCTGCAGATGAATTTGCTCTTGGGCAAAGAGTGTAGGCCTTCTGGCAAAGTACAGCAATGCCAGCAGGAGGGCATCACTTGGTATCAAGAGAGCTCTGGATTTTCTGTTTTTGTGTCTTGCCACAAGGCCCGTTTCTTTGCTACTGGATTAAATGAGTCCATAGTCTTTGCAGGACCATGCAAATTATTTTTCTTGGTTGTTAGTCAATACTATTCCCAAATTTACTGTGTAATTACAAGGTACATACGCCTCATATGCAAGATGACAGGCTTGTGACAATTGGTAGTGTGGGTGTCTGGCATGTTCCTACTTGCTTTGTCAGAACATCTCTGTCAAGAGGCTCCTGCTGGGAGCAAGGACTGACCAAAGCCATCTCATGCAGGAAAGCCTGCAGACAGCCACGACTTGCCTGTAAAGCAGTTCAGAGCCTGCTGCTTATCTGACTGTTCAGCGTGCACAGCCATCTCCAGGAAGGATACTTCAGTAATGAGTATCTGGGATGCCCAGAGCAGGCCTTCAGAGCCTGTTTTTAAGGGTGAGATTTAAGCTTTAGGCTGCTGTATATGCCTGGAGGGCCACAGGAAAATACCTAGAGTCACTTTGGCTCATAATAGCTGATTTCTGTGCTGAATGCATTTCTAAGAAGCTTTGTTTTCCTGCAACAGTTCTGTGGCATACCAGCTTATTACCTCATTGCCTTAAAAACATGAGTTTCAACACAGGAGTGGGTCCTGCTCAGAAGTTCTGCCCTATTACTGGCTACCATGATTCCTGTATTTCAGCAGTGTTGCTGGGATTGCCTTTTGTGGGTATTGCTTGCTCTGCTTACCTTGATAGTTGTATCGGGAGTGAACTTCATGGCTGCTCTTAGAAGGTGACAATTTCCTGTTTGGCTGAAAGCTCAGGAAGTGACCTCCAGGAATTCAGGGGAGACTTTTTCTCTGCCTTTTTTTAATAGTTGCTTCCTTACTCGTTTCACCTCATCTAACCAATAACCTTTCTTGTAGGCAGAGGAAAAAAAAAAAGCTGAGTAGAATTTTGATTCCTTCACCCCAAAAAAAAAGAGGAAAAGTAATGCAAACTGAAAAAATCAAGTCAGGCTGGCAAGACCTGCCTACAAGTGATATGCAAATAACTCTGTACTTCTTGCTGGTTTATGGTGTGCAAATAATGGCCTCTTACACAACAGCAGTAAAAAGGCAGTTAGTTATGTTTCCTATCATGCTGCAGATCTGAATTCAAGCTTTGGACTTTCAGCTGCCTTGACATAAGCGGAGGTGTCTGTCTGTAGGCAGCAGAGGACATGGGCCTACAGAACCTTGGGAAGTCACTGGTCTCCTTTGCCCAGAGATGCTGTGGCTAGCCCCATCCTTGGCAGTGTTCAAGACCAGGTTGGGCAGGGCTTGGAGCAACCTGGTCTAGTGGAAGGTGTCCCTGCCTGTGGCAGAGGTTGGAACTGCACGAGCTTTAAGGTCCCTTCCAATCTGAACCAGTCTGTGGCTTTCCCATGCCATTGCTGGTTTTTGGGGTGATGTTAAACTAGTCACTCCATGCATTTCCTCCTTTATTACTCAGTAAGGTGGGGGTGGCAAAGTCAGATGGGTTTTCTTGGGTGCTCAAATAACAGATGAAAGCAAAGCAGTATTTAAGATCCTTGTATTTTTAACCACCCACATTTTCAGTTGGGTTGTGGGCCACAGCTAACAACTTTTCAGAGGCCTGATTTGACAAAATCTTCTAGGTCTGGGTGCTGATGATGTCCCAGGATATTGCATGGCAATGTCAGGGACAGCTGTCCCTGAACAGCCAGGTGTTAATAGGTTAAATGAAGAAGTACTTGTCGCAGGAATGAACCATGACACATCTCTGAGTCAGGTGGAAATGCCACATGGTTCACAGGCACTTATGGCAGCAGCAGTGAATTTTGAAGGTAGATATGAGGGGTGGTATGCCCAGCATAGGGGAAACAAGATGTTTGCTGAAGAAACTGAGACCCGCATACAGGACAGTAATGTGACTAGCAAACATGGGAGCACCCTGTTCCCAAATCTGCCTTTGCAGTTAGACAAGGCATACTTTAATAAGTCTAAGTGTCAATTTTGGAAGAATTGATGGTGTTTTTCCAAGGAGCAAAAGTTTCCAGTTGAGTAGCTATAGACAGTCCACACTGGTGTATACAATGTGTGTGCATGGTTCCCAAACAAAACAAGCCAAGAACTGGTTCTTGAAATGTGTCTGTAGGTAACACATGCACAGGCACTATTATGGAGGGCTCAGATCACAGGAAAGAAAACCCACACTGTACAATTGTCAATCCTTAAAATCAAATTCAGTCTTTCAGACTCGTCCTGAGGCAAACCAAGTCATTAGTTTAAAGTCTTCTTGGCTGTCTTGCAGTGAAGGAACAAAGAACTTTTTCTAGGTAAATTACTTTAAATATTCAAAGAAAATACTGGAGTTCATCGCACTTCCTGACAAAAGAGGAAGCAAATTTCATTGTATCAAAGTTGAGTTTCAGTGCAGCCTTGCTACAAATCCAGTTTGTCAGGTGTCTGACATATGTCTCGCTCCTGAAGTGGCTTTCTATACCTGGGGATTGTCTTGAGAAAGCTTATTCTTCAGTGTTCCCTCATTTAGATTAAATTTCAGTCATGGAAATGTAATTGGTGATAGAGGCAAGATGCTGGAAGCTCTTAGTGGAGGCAGCTGGGGATGGCTCTTGCAGTTGGAAGCTGGCTGGACAGAAGGCTCTCTCTTCAGGCTGGCCCGTGGAGCATTCTGTTCTCACAAGGCTTCTGCAGTGCTTTGCACTTAAGGCAGGAACGATGTCTTTGTGTGGGGAATAAGAGCCACTGTGTTACTGCAGCACATGCTGACGAGGCATTTAATGCAACCATTACCTCATGTGCCTACAGCAGTCTGTATGAAAACACAATGGGGATACTGGTGGAAGTGCTTCAGAATAATATATGAGGCCATGCTGCCCACAAGACACTGCCTTTGCAATAGCTGCATGGAGGTGGGGGCGGGAAACTCATCTCATTTTTGCTGATTCCCTCAGAGGAACTTTGTCCATTCTTGCTAGAATGTCTCCCTGAGGATGCTGTACTGGCATCATTTTCCCATTTGATAATCAGGTGGTTTGCAGTTAAGGTCTTCCACACCTCTAGAAACAGGCTGGCTACTTGAATGTGGTCTTTTCTCTGCAGTTGTGTCCCCAGGATGGCTCTAAGTTGATGTTGCCTGTGTTATGAGTTGATCTGTCCCTTACAGCAAAACATCACCAGCTGATGGTCGAGTATCCCACAAGTACCTGCAAACATGTACAGCTCAATGAACAGCCACCGGCAGAATCATAGAATCAACTAGGTTGGAAAAGACCTTTAAGATCATCAAGTCTAACCTTAAACCATGCACCAGTCCAGAGTCTGGTAACTGCTTTCATGCTGAAAAAGGAGCAGAACCAGGGTAGCTGTTGTAACTCTGTGGTGCTCAAGCCAGAATGCACAGAATAATAATGAATGTGCTGTATTGAATCATCTGAGCAGAGCGATACTGGGCCAGAAAGAGAAAATCCACACTAACACTCTTATCACAGAATCCCAGAGTGGTTTGGGTTGGAAGGGGCCTTAAAACTAATCCAGTTCCAACCCTCTGCCACGGGCAGGGACACCTTCCACTCGAGCAGGTTGCTCCAAGCCTCGTCCAACCTGGCCTTGAACACTGCCAGGGATGGGGCAGCCACAGCTTCTCTGGGCACCCTGTGCCAGGGCCTCAGCACCCTCACAGGGAGGAGTTTCTTCCTGATGTCTCATCTCAGTCTCCCCTCTGTCAGGTTAAAGCCATTCCCCCTTGTCCTGTCCCTACAGGCCTTTGTCCAAAGCCCCTTTCCAGATTTCTTATTGGCCCCTTTAGGCACTGGAAGCTGCTCTAAGGTCTCTCTGGAGCCTTCTCTTCTCCAGAAGAACAAATAAACATTCTGTCATTGCTGGTGGGGTGGAGGCTTCTCACCAGCTATTTTTCTGCGCAGATCAGCAGAGACATGGTTAAAATGTCGGTTGAGGATGTATATTTGAGTGTGGCATTTCAGCTTGTTCCAGTGCTCTGAACAGTCATCCTCTTGCTGCCCTGCACACAATGATTGCAGCCACCTTCCAATAAAACCTGCCCAGGGTTTGGGTTTTTTTTCCTTTTTCCTATTTAAGTATGTTTATGAAGCCAGCAGTGGCTGGTACGAGCCCACGGTTGAAGAGGGAGTCCCACAGTTACAGAAGTAGATCCCCTTTGTGGAAGCAGTTATTTGCAGTGGGAGCTTATGGGTTCATTTCAGCCCATGCTGTGATACAGCTATAGCGTTTTCTGAGATGGAACAAATCTGCATTGTCCCTAGCAATATAATAGCTGCTAATGTCATCCTGTATGTTGAATCCAGGGGTTGTACAGCAGCTGTGAGAAGGAGCAGCACCAGCTACTAACAGCATTTTGCTTTGGAAAGCTGAAAAGAAAATCCAGTTGTTACTCCTGCCCCTTCAGTTTCTGGTCAGTCCCAGTTATCAGCTGCAGTTTTAACAGTGAATTTTGAGTTTCCAGACTAAATACTCTCCACATTTTTGGAATCTGAACTGACTTGCCAGCAGTGCTCAGTTTCTTTATAAGGAAACAGCTTGTCTCCCAATTTGGAGACATGTTTCTGACTGTGCAGTAGCACATGCATATGCTCTCTGACTGCCACAGTTTGCATCAACCTGCAGCTCTGTTGCTGCTCCTTGCTTTTGCGTCTCTGATGAGCATTAACCTCTTCTTCCAAAGTTGACTTCTAGCTGTTGTGGTCTTGGAGCAAAGATCAAGAAGTGACGAAAGTAGAGCTATTTTATGCAATTACTAGATGCATTCCCATGCTAGTTCAGGCTTTCTAAGCATTTTCTACTTAGACTTTTAAGGTCTTTGTGACTAAAAACCAAGTCTTGATACCTGTTGTCAGCTACTGAGGTGCCATTATTTAGAAGACAAAGATCAGTGAAATAAAGGTTGTCTTGAGTTCAGTGCAGATTTGTCCTTGGTGAATGATGCAGTAGTTCTAGTTGCTGCACGCTTTGCTTCTTTAGGGCAACCTTGTCTTCCCAGAGAGCTCTTGTCCACACCAACCACAGGGACAGGAAGAGAAAGACCTTTATTCCACATTAGTTCTGTATCATGCTCTGACAAAGTGCAAGTCGCTCGCTATGGAGGAGGTGACACAGGAATGAGTCACTTTGAGTCCATGTTTGCACTTCTGCTCGGATTTATCCTGGAATGGGCTCTCTGCTTACTTTGCTTGCCTTATTGGTGATATGTGTGAGGGCGGCTGTCTGCCAGGCACAGTGACTTTCTCCCTGTTCTCCTGTCCCAAAGTGCAGTGGATTCTGGATAGATTGCCCCTAATAAGGAAGCTATGCATTAGAAATCTTGAGGGGGAGGTCCCCTTGTGTTTGAGTAACCCCCTAAAGAACACTGTGCTCTGTGCTAGAGAAAAGCTTCTGTCTCAGTGCTGTAGGAGATTGCTCTGGTTTTGCATGACCAGCACTTGCTGTCAAGCTCCATGGTGATAGTTGCTGCCAGCTGTGCCATCTCTCTTCACTGGGTTAGCAAAGCTATGCCAGCCACTGGAAGTTACAGAAGGAGACATGTTGGTAGGAAAAGGACTCTCTGAGGTCCTGCAAGGTAGGCATTGGTCAAGGCTTTAAGAAAAAATATACATTAAGTAGTTGTCCAGTCAGTAACCATCTCCCAAGGACAGCCTGTTGAAAAGCTAGCGCTGAGCACCCCTAACCCCCCTGGTTTTGCAGGTGAATTCTGCTGTGTCTTTAGAACACTTTGACTGTGGCAAGGTACGATGCTTCCCCCCACTACCACCAATGAATGCATCAAACACACATTTTGGGGCTGAGCTTAAGGAAAACCAAAGTAAACAACAATCTTCAGTACTTCTCAACCTTTACTCTTTTTCCGTTGGTGTATCTCTCATAATGCTTTACCTGACTCTGTAGTAGCACTGACTGTGCTTTAACAGTGATGTGTGGGAGTTTACAAAGAGGGAGGAGGGCCATTTTTCCTTCTGTGGTACAAATTGCCATGTCTGAGGATAAAATCATTTGGATTTGGAAGACCAGCAGGCGAAGAAGCAGTATGAGAAAGGAATCTCACTGTTTACGCTGCATGCAGGGTTTTGAACAGACAAATAAATGTTGGACAGCCTTTGGTTTGGTCTTTACTGCTCTGGCCAGGATGTCCTTCCAGCATGACTTCCCATATTTGCTATTACACAGCTGCTTTTAAGCTCTCCAACTTTGCTGCACTCTGATAACAAAACACAGATACAAATGCTTCTATCCTGCCACCTTTTTTTGTCCCATTCCCAAAAAAAGCAGCAGACTGAAAATGCAGTTCAGCCTCTTGTCGTTCTCGCTAGGTCTTGTCCTCTTTATTCTGTGTAGCTGCCTTTAACATCAGATTGATGATGCTGCATCTGCACCTCCTGTTACAGCTAGGACAGGAAGATACACCACAAAGTAACTAGAATCCCTCATCAGACTTCAAGGGGAAAAGGATGGAAAGGCAGGCAGCTTGCTTTGAAACACTGAGGACTTGCTGGGAAATAGACACTAACTGTTAGTCTTGCAAGTTCTTCTCCCATTAGAAAACTGAATTCAGAACTGCTTCTGAAAGTTGGCTTGTTCAGCTAAAAACCATACCACTGCAGTCCCAGTGCCCCACACAACATCTCCCTTCATCTCTAAGCCAAGTCCATGTGACAAGTGTGGAATTTGGCCACGTTTTACCTCTGTTCCTAAAGCTGCTTAGCAAGCATGCTAGACATGGCTAGGACACTTTGAACAGAAGATTCTCATGGACTTGGTTGTCTAGTCAGCCTGAAATGGGTAACAAAACTCCGCTGCTCTAACGCCAAAGGATTTGTTACAACTGAATCGCAGAGGACAAGGGGTGGACGTGTGTGTGAAACTACCCCAAAAATAAGGTTCTAGTTTAAGTAGGATTGTGCCTTCTTTGGAATAGTTTTGGTTTGGCAGCTGCCTGTGGGCAGCATCGAGACTCCAGATTCTTTGCTTGGCTTGGAAAAAGAGGGCCTGCAGCCTTTCCTGACGAGACTCTCAGGCCACTGGTGACTGTTGCCAGTGTCGGTTGTCTTCTAGCCCCGGATTGAAGGCAGTGTGGTAAAGGAGTTGTGAAACTTTGCAGTGCTAGCCCTAAAGGTCTTTGCTCTTGTCTTTGCAGGCATCTGGAGTACAAGTTGCTGATGAGGTATGCCGTATTTTCTATGACATGAAAGTGCGGAAGTGCTCTACGCCTGAGGAAATCAAGAAGAGGAAGAAGGCTGTCATCTTCTGCCTCAGTCCAGATAAAAAGTGCATTATTGTGGAAGAAGGCAAAGAGATTCTGGTGGGAGATGTCGGTGTGACGGTTACCGACCCTTTCAAGCACTTTGTGCAGATGCTTCCCGAGAAGGATTGCCGTTATGCCTTGTATGATGCAAGCTTCGAGACCAAGGAATCCAAAAAAGAAGAGCTGATGTTTTTCTTGTGGTAAGCCATCTTCCCAGCTCACTCATTCCTAGCATGCAGTCCAAGCACTGTGGGCGAGGTCTCTGAGAAATGGCAGGCTTAAAGTGAGCCTGTTTTCTGAGCCATGAGACATTTCACTTGCTCATCGTCCCTAGGATACTGCTGCTCTCTCTGCTGGATAATAAATGTCACTAACTGCACTCTTTCTGGTGTATCCCATTAGGGCACCAGAACAAGCACCCCTCAAAAGCAAGATGATCTACGCAAGCTCCAAGGATGCAATCAAAAAGAAGTTTCAAGGTATGTAATGCATCTAATGCTCCTACACGTGCCATGCGCCTACAATGCTTGCACAGTGAGGCTTAACCATTGGCTAATTGGTCTGGATGGGTTTTTTTGAGGAGCTAGTGAGACATGAGAGTTTCACAGGCAAAATGCCCTGTGACAGAGCTAAAATGAGATCTGGATAAACCCTACACTGTCTGACTCTGAACTGTAGAGGCACTAGAGCTATGCTCAGGACAAGAGTAGGCTTTGCAGTATGTGACACTGTATTTGTACTATCAGAGCAGCACATCTGTACCCTACAGACTAGAAACCATTACATTCCTAACACAGAGCTGGATTTTGTGCAGACCTGCCTCTGTGGTAGAGGACTCTCAGCCTGTGTCTGATGATATACACAACCTCATAAACTTATTGTGCTGTAGTAGTAGTAATTAACGATTGCGTTAGAGATGCAGTTGGGATTGCTCATTTCAAAAGGCATCGCATCTCCAAGTGGAGGAGCGAAGTTCTTCTGTCAGGCACCAGTAGCCAAGGAGTAAATACCTGCTGCAGCATTCAGAAATTTCATGCAAAGTCAGTCTGGTGTGTAGGCAGATAGCACTGCCTCCCTTCAGTTCCTGCCTGCAATGTGCTGGACTGATGGGATCATTGTGCAGCAGTGCCAGCCAGTGGGTTGGAAATACTGCATTCAGCTCTGGGGCCCCCAATACAAGAGGGATGTGGAGCTGTTGGAGTGAGTCCAGAGGAGGCCACAGAGATGCTGCAGGGGCTGGAGAGAGGCTGAGAGAGCTGGGCTGGTTCAGCCTGGAGAAGAGAAGGCTCCAGGGAGGCCTTTGAGCAGCTTCCAGTGCCTGAAAGGGCCAACAAGAAATTTGGAGAGGGGCTTCTGACAAGGGCCTGTAGGGACAGGACAAGGGGGAATGGCTTTAACCTGACAGAGGGGAGACTGAGATGAGACATTAGGAAGAAATTCTTCCCTGTGAGGGTGCTGAGGCGCTGGCACAGGGTGCCCAGAGAAGCTGTGGCTGCCCCATCCCTGGCAGTGTTCAAGGCCAGGCTGGACGAGGCTTGGAGCAACCTGGTCTGGTGGAAGGTGTCCCTGCCTGTGGCAGGGGTTGGAACCGGACGAGCTTAAAGATCCCTTCCAGCCCAAATCTTTCTATGGTGAGGCTTGTGTGCTGCATGTGTGGGAGTTAGAAAAAAAGAAATCCTGAAGAAATTCTGCTTTTCTCCACATAAGGCAGGCTTGGGTGCTGGGCTCCCTGCCCTCCCTCCCTTCACTTACACCAGCAAAGTCTTTCCCATCTTTACATCTCAGATTCTCACTCTCATTCTTTCACCCACATCCCCAGAGCCAGCAGAAGCTGAGTCAGCCATCTTAGTGTGCTTGCGTGTAGCTCCCTCCCCTGCCATCATCAGGGTAGCACTAGAAATGAGAGCTTTGCTTGTGAGACAGCCTGCAGTGAAAAGACCAGCAGTCTGAGCCCTGAGCTAGTGATGTTTCTGCATTGGTATTTGGTGCGCAGCCAGGTGTCTCCTGTGACATATCAGGGAAAAACTATCCAAATGCCTGAGCTAAGGCAGGACTTACCTGCGTGAGTGACCAGATTGCTGCTTCTAATACTACTAGCAAGTATGTTTCTTTGATTGATTACTAGCATGTGGAAATAATAATGCATTATTGAGTGTTTTGCCTCTTTTTTAGGCATAAAGCATGAATGCCAAGCAAATGGGCCAGAGGACCTCAACCGAGCTTGCATTGCTGAGAAGCTAGGAGGCTCCCTAGTCGTAGCTTTTGAAGGAAGTCCCGTGTAGATGTCATACAGTGCCACAACTCTACAAGCATTCCATGTTTTAATAGATCAGTTATGTAAATCAACTATTCTAGGCCAGGGTTCCACTAACTGTAGGGAAGCTGTCTTGTAGAATAAAGTAGATTTTGGAGATGTAGCTCATATGTACAAATGACCCTAAATAAATCAAATCTAAGGATTTATCTTGGTGTATTAATATTTGCATTGGTTGTCCAGCCCAATTATGTCCCCAATGGATTTAACACTAAAGGTCTCCAAAAAATCGTGGTCCAATGGAGCACCGTACCATGGAATGAAAGTGGGGGGAGGTGAGAACAATCTGGTTCCTGTTCTTGCTCTTCTAAATTGTATCAAGCAAAATTCAGCCGGTCTTTTTGAGGCTACTGGCCAAATTGCCAAACTCAACAACGTTTCCCCCTGTAACTGTTCAATACAGAGCTTCAAACCTGTAGTTAAATGTTTGGCTAAAGCAACCTGTTGGCATCAAAACTGGGTTAAATTCTTAGTCCTTTCAGTTGCAGAGCAGTACTAATAAAGGCTAATTCTGAAGGTAAATAGAGATGAGACACACTTTTTTTTTTCCTGGAGAAATAGTCCTAACCCACTCTCTTGTAAACTCACGGTGCAGTGATAATACTTAAAGGTTCACTTGTTCTGTAGGTTCAATTTTCTTGTTATGAAGTGTCTTGAGGTCTTTCCAGCCTGAGTGATTCTATAAAAACTGCTATTCTGTTGACGTAGTTTCATTTAGAACTACCTTAGTTTCTCTAATAACACACTTACTAGCAGATTGGATGCTTCTGAAGCTTTTACAAATGCAGATCCTTATAGCAGCGCTCTCCAGTGATGGGTAGTACAATGCGGAGGAGCCACATCTTTAAAAAGTGGTATTCTCAGCCCCAGTCCTTGGTCACTTGGTCCATTTGTCTGTAATTACTCTTGATTTAACTTAGTAGAACCCATCAGCCTGACTAATACGGCTTGATCTGGGCTTTTTTGTCTGTTAGCTTCTTTAATTCTGTAGAAATGCATGGAAATACCACCTACTAGAAAGTTTGACCTGAAATGCCTTTTGTATGGGGTGGGGGGGAGGGGGTAGGGAACATTCCTGTGCCAGCTACAGAGATCTTAAAAGCTTCCATGTTTCACCAGTGGTTGATTAAAGCTGTTTCCTTTGTGTAATGTGTACATGGGAGTTGCATAGAGTTTTCCTGTATGTCTGTAGAGAAAAAGAAAAAAAAATAACAAAACCAAAACCCGTAGCCTCCAGTGCGTTACTGTTACTGTTCTGTGCGTGCCAAATTAAAAGAGCCTAAATAAATGGGCTTTCCCTTCCCCTGGGTCAGTGACTGATTCCTCTCCAGCCTCTGGATTAGCCCCGTGCTTGGGGAGCTGGTACCCCTTCTGCAGGTACTGCCGTGTGCTGCTCATGCTGGGAGAAGGGATGGGGGGAAGCAGGTTTATCAGCACGGTGTGCAGCTTGCTGCAGGCACTAGCTCCCTGACCTGGTCTCTGCATTTTAGGTTCCAGACCCAAGTTTCCATGGGCTGGGGCGTTTCCTGGCAGACATTTGCTGTCTGAGCAGGAGAAGCCAAGCACGTGTCAATGATTTTGTGCTGCTTTCCCTGTAAAAACTGACAGCGCTTTCTCTGGCCAAGCAGTTGCAGGCTGCCCCTTCCTCTGGCCAGATGTGCAGGGACAGAACAGATGTGCTGTCCCCACAGCTCCTTGGCAGAGCACTGAGCTGCTGCCTCGATTATCTGTGGAGCCAGGGAAATAATGGTCCGTTGCCTGCCTCAGCATGTGCCCTCTCTGGCCATGCTGCATGGTTAAAACCTGTCATTAAAGGCAGGCATTGCCTGCTTGCTCCAGCTTGGCACCCAGGTGGGTCACCGGGTTTGGAGCACAAGGTTTTCCAATGCAAAGGGACCCACCAGAGTGATACTTTCTGATTCTGAGAGGAGCAAACCAGCCTGGCTTCTGCTGGTGCTTTAGCCTGTGTTTGACTCAGCTCTGAGCTCCCCCAAGTGGGCGATCATCATCAAGAGCTCCTCCTTGCCTGGGTGCCTGCAGTACAGGTCTCTGTCCGAAGTCCAGGTTGAGGTAAGGTGTGACACAGCAGGAGTGGTGCTGCCTGACAGACAAAGGGAACTCCCAGCCAAGATCCAACTGATAACCAGTGCTGCCAGCGCCAGACTGCAGGCGTCTTCCAAGAGATACCCAGCCCAGGTGACGCCATGGTGGACTTCTGCCTGGGATTTCCTTCCGTGGTTAGAAGATGGAGCCGGAGACCTTGCAAAGGGAGAAGGATGTCAGACCTGGAAGGTAGGAGGGAGCTTCCCACAATGTGAAAGCTCTTGGATCAGGGTGCAAAGTGCCTTAGTCCTGGGGCTTTGAGGGATGAGAAGTCCGAGGAGACATTTGAGGCCTTGGCTAGGTGTGGTCCCACAGGTTAAACTGATCTATGAGGTTTTGGTTGCTTTTAGGACCCTCGCAACAAGTCCTGAGGTACTATCCTGGCCTCTGGAACAGTGCTCCTGCACTCCAGGGCTGGCAGGAACTCAACCTTCAGAGCTATAATGCTTCATACCTTGTCCATGTCATGGAGTTAGTGAGCCAGCCTTCACCACCTCCCAAGGCTGTTTGTCCTTCTGTGGTCAGAGAGGATAAAAAGCACAGGGAGATGTTTCCTCTTGTGATTCAAAGGTTTCTAATCCTTTCAGATAAGGTTTCAGTTAAAGTTTCTCTGGTTGGACTTGATGATCTTAAAGGTCTTTTCCAACCTAGTTGGTTGTATGAAATCACCCAGAAGTTCTCAAAAGGCAAGGCAAGCAGGGAGAGACAACACGAGGAATGCTTCCTACAGCTTATCTGACTGCTGGGGAGAGAAGGTCGTTTCTAACAATATGTGAAGAAGAAAAAGGTGTTCAGGTGATGGACATGGCTCAGAGCTACGCAAGCTCAGCAGGACCACAGCCCAGCTTGGCTGCAGCAAGAGTAGAGCTGCTAGAAACCGTTTCAAATCCACGTGCAGGCAAGAGTTTCCCCAGTTTCCAGGAGTTTCATGCTGAGGGAAGATGGGAATGGGAGATGAGAGTGGTAATTCAGGCTGAGCATGAACAGATGGTGCAAACGTGATTTAGCTGCTCCAGCAAAAGTGAACTTGAGGATCTAAGCTGTGGCTTAGGCTGAAAGGTAACTCCAGCTGTGGCTGAAACCAGCAGAAGGACCCACTGTTCCCATCCAAAATCACTCCACCTGGGTGCTTGGTTGATCTTTATCACTGAAGTACCTGCCTGCAGCACCCAGATCATACCTGCCCTGAGTCAGAGGCTTACAAGTTACAAGGCGACAGTGTGGCTTGCCTGGAGGAACTATAGCCCTCAGTGAGTAGCCAAAGCCTATGGTGGTATATTGCAAAGTCCCACCAGCTCCTGGCCAATCAGCCCTGCATGAGGGCAAGGCTTGGGTTTCTCCTAGCCCCTCGGGATGTCTTTCCCTTTCTACCAAGATGCTGAAAGAAGAAAACAAATCCCAGTGATGCGATGCCAAGTATCAAAATTTAATGTCTTTCCCCAAAGAAAAGTGTTTTTTTCCTGCCCCTCTCTTCATAAAGCAGCCAGCTCGGTGACGTGTCCTGGAAGGGCACCATGTCACCCCATGCAGAGGACACTGAATCTCTTCTTGTGTGGTTTTTGGAGCCCTATCAGAGCCTACCTCCTGTGTGGCACACATGGGACACCAGCCACCCTCCACCTGTTGGTTGGTTTGCGGCTCTGTTACTGCTGGTGGGTTAGTGCCTGGGTAACTGCTCTGTTTTGTGCAAGAGCCCACGATGAAGGAAATCACTGTTGCAAAAGCAAAAAAAAACTGAAGAACCAAAGTATTGCATCACTTGGTGGCTCCCGATGCCCTGGGGCCCGTCCTACCAATGGCTGTGTGGGGTGACGATGACCTCAATAGGCTCAACAACCCCCTCCAGCCTCTGGGGTTGTCTGGGGTGGTTTCTTGGCAAGCCTGGTGAATTCCAGGTGATCTCCAAAGCCACAAGGTGCCAGGGCAGGCACGCTGCTCTGCAGTGAGAGGAGAAGGTGGTGGCGTTGAGGGTTGAGGTCACCGGCGGTCCTTGCATCATGAGGTCCTCCCCATGCACCACGAAGTCCAGAAGGAGAAACCACAGGGTAATTGGGGCTGCTGAGCGAGTCTGCCCCTCCACTGTGGGCAGATGGACCTGCCAGAGCCCTCGTGGGATCTGTGCGTACGCGCACATCCACAAAGCGCTGCCTGCGTGGAGTCCCTGGTGTCTAATACAGAGGCTGAGCACACACTGCCTTCCCCAGGAGCAAAATGGAGATGGGTCTGTCCCTCATCCCCCTTCCTGGCCTTGGTCCTTCGCACATCCCTGAGGGACCCAGCACTTCCGGGGCCTTTTTCCTCCCGCCCCTCTAAAAATCCTGCTGATGTCAGCACCCGGCTCAGCAGCTTTATTGTGGGAGACAGGCACCGAGCCGGCACTTGGGGTCTGCCTCTTCCTAAGATAAGAGCACAGCTTGCGGGGAAAAATGGGAAAAAAAAAGAGATTAAAAAAGAGAGAAATATGACAAAGGGAGAGAAAAGAGAGAAAAATGGGAGAGAAAAGAGAGAAAAAAGAAAGAGAAATCAGGGGGAAGAGATAAAGACAGAAAAAATAGCTAGAAAAAAGGGGAGGGAAGGGAAAAAGGAGAGAAAAAGGAAATGGAAAAAGGAGAAGAAAGAAAGGAAAAAGGGGGGAAAGATAAGAAAGGGGAAAAGAGAAAGGGAGAAAGAAAAAAGAAAAGGGGTGTAGGAGGGAGAAAGGGCAAAAATGGAAAAAAAGATAAAAAATAGGAAAAAAAAAGGAAAAATTAAAGGGGGAGAAAAAAGGAAAACAGAAGACAAGAAAGATGAGTGAAAGGAAAATATTTTAAAAGGGGGTTGGGGAGGGGGGAAAGAGGGGAAAACGTCTGCAAAAGGAAAGCCACAAGAAAGGGAGAGCGGAGCAGAGCCCGGCAGCACCCGGGGGCCACCACCGCACAGCAGCCGCAGGGACAAACCTGCGGGCAGGAGGGACCCCAGGCTCGCCTGAGCTCACAGCAAGGGAGCAGCAGCAGGCAGGAGCTCTGCGAGTGCCAGCAGTGGAGGAAGCGGTGCTCTGCTTTGGTTATGTTGGGGAAACACCCCACCGGGAATGGCTTTTGCAGCACAGCAAGGTTGGGGGGGGGGGTGGTTAAAGGATCTGCTGCTGACCAAAGCGGGGGCCTTCTTCAGCGATGCCAAAGAGCTGCCGGGCCTGAAAACTCACAATGGAAAGAGGCAATAAATAGAAAACCAAAGCAGTGCCGAGCTCTTCGCTACCTCATTTTAATTGCATCGACACCCAGCAATACAAACAAGCAGACGTGCCAAGAGCCACCCGTCATGGAGCGGCTCCCTTCCTTCCGTGGTGGGTCTGACTGTCACGCTTCTTCCACTCCCAAAAGAACCAGGAGAAATAAACCAAGTAATAACAATAATTGCACTGGTTGCTGTACAAACACAGTCTTCCCTTTTCACACATTCGTGGGCTCTGTCGCGACAGGAGGGGGAAGCCCCGGCGCCCATCCCGACATGGCCGGAGCAGGTCCCCGGGGAACAAAGGCTTGTACAAAACAGCATGAAGGTTTTCTTACAAACAGGGTTGTTTTTTTTTTGGGGGGGGGGTTGCATGGTTTTTTTAAGTTTCAAAACTAGGTTTTGGGTCACTAATGGCTTGTATCTTTTATCTACAGTAAATTCAGCATATATTTTTATCTTTAGGAATGTGTAAGGCATTTTGGTAAGTCGAACAGTTAAGGTCTAGGTCGCACGCTCGTCAAACTGAAGTCCCTTCCTTTGAACTGTCCTCTTGCCCCTGGAGAAGGAAAACACAGGTGAGTGACTGAGCTGGGTCTCAACCTGCTCCTCATGGTAGCTCAAAGCACTCCACACATGGGAGAACCATGGCCACTACCACGTGCGGTCCCCAGGACTTCCCAAAGTGCCACCTTGCCTCTGGTTTGAAACCATTGCCCGACACAGGCTTCTCCCTGACCCCTACCCTCCGCCTCCACCAGCATCAAGGTGGGGATGGCTGTGGCCATCACAAGTACCGTTTCCTGAAGCTGTTCTTTCAACTTCTTCACCGTTTCTCTCTCTTTGGCCAGTTGGTCCTGGGTGACCTTCAGTAGCTCCTGTAGTTTAGTTGCTGCCTGGCCCAGGTCCTTTGTTAGTCTTTTCTCTTTTTCAAGTCTTTCCTACACGGGAGCCAAAAGAAGGCATCTGCCTCAGCCTCCCTTTGCCATCTGGTGACCTTCCCCCCTCCAAAACACCTCGGGTCATCTCAGGTCTGCACCGAGCCACCTTCGCAACAGGAGCTTCAAGCTCCGTCCTTGCCAAAGGGGCCAGGCATCACCCCAACAGCTACATAAAAGTCGCTCTGGCTCCCTGAAGACGCCATGAGCTGAGATAACCTCATGATAGTAGAACAGTCCACCAATACATGACAAGCACCTCCCTTGTCTTGGCCAATGTGATGAAGTGGCTGTGACTTGCACCCTGCTGCCCTCCATAGAATCCCAGACTGGTTTGGGTTGGAAGGGACCTTAAAGCTCATCCAGTTCCAACCCCCTGCCACAGGCAGGGACACCTTCTGCTAGAGCAGATTGCTCCAAGCCCCTGTGTCCAACCTGGCCTTGAACACTGCCAGGGATGGGGCATGCTGGAGTTCACAGCCAGCCCCAGGTAGAACGCTGCTCGCAGGGGAGCCATCTACCTTGCGCCACCATCCCCAAGAATGGTAAATGATGCCCTTAGTCCTGTTTGGATGCAACTGAACACCAAGCGCAGGAGAGCAGGGCAGCCAAATCACCTTGAGATGCTGGGCCTCCTCTGTGTCTGCAGCTCCTGCGTTTTCAGCCAGTCTCAGCTTTTCCAGCTCTCCTTGCAAACTGCACGCTCTGCTCTGGGCCTGGAAGGGGACACACAGTAAGCACACAGTGGCAATCACCTTCTGCATCCTGCCCTGTACATCCCCTGCTCCCCGGCGGGTCTGCCTCTGGTGAAGGGTTAAGTCATACAGCCAGGGCTGGATGTGAAACACAATGCATTGCTTTTGCTGATCCAGCTTGCACCAGGAGGATGGCATTTCTCACAACATAGAGCATGAAACCCAGCTAAAGCCCTAAAGGGAAAGAGCTGGCAAAACCCCCTGGGGGGACTGGGAGAGGGGCAATTCGAGGGGCCAGCAATGCCATCTCTAGCACAGCTCCTGCAGGAAGTTCTTCAGATGTGTGAAGGAACGTGGCAATGCCCGAGATGGGGAAAACTTGCAAATTAATCCTCCAGATTAATTCCTGGGCTCCATTAGCAGCCAAGAACCCACCAAGGCTTTGCAAACCCTTGTATCCTCCTCGCCTGCACCTACTTCCTCCAGCTCCTGCGCCAGCTTCTGCCGCAGCACTTGCTCCTTCTCCACCAGTGTTTCGTTCTGCTCCAGCTGGGTTTTCAACTGTGTTAGGAACAGGGAAAAAACCCAGAAATAAGACTTAAAACGACCCAGGAGATGAGCCGTGGTGACATCACCAAGAAGTGACACTGCCAAGAAAGCTGGGCTAGACAGGAGAAATGAAAACAGCTTTGCCAGGGCACCAAAGGGCAACAGGTACAGGAACCCCCTCTCTGCACAAAACCTGAAGATGCTGATGGCAAGCCCCAGGCTTGGCTTTGCATTGCAAGTTCTGCCTGCTCCTTGGGCAGCACCAGGTGGGACTTGGGACAAGAGGAACCCCATAGTGGGGGATCCCTGGCAGTGTTCAAGGCCAATTTGAATGGGGCTTGGAGCAACCTGGTCTAGTGGGAGCTGTCCCTGCCCATGGCAGGGGGTTGGAACTGGATGAGCTTCAAGGTCCCTTCCAACCCAAACCCATCTGTGATCCTATGATTCTATGACCCTGGCAGGTCCCATGCCCAGGAGAAGGCTCCACACTTAACAGGATTAAATGGGAGAGACAGAGCCCAGCTTGTGGCAGCACCACCACCGAGAGGCATTAGCTGAAAGGGAATAGCTGCTGCTGCTGCCCTCAACCTGGCTCCAGTGAGATTTATGGAGCCTCTGTAATCCTAATCCCCACTGGCTGAGAAGAGATCCTGGTGCAGCTCTGTTGGGGCGCCTGTTTCCTCCGAGGAGACCCAAACCCAAAAGGGCATCCTGACATGGCAATGTCAGCCCAAGGGCTCGCAGCATCCACCGCCTGCCTCCTCCTAAATCCTGCCAGTCTCATGCTGTGACAGAGGGTTTCCAATGGGAACAGCGCAGCGAAAGCCAGCTGGTGACGTGTTCCAAGAGGGAATAGGACATGTAGTTGATAGGATGGGAGGCTGGCTTCCCCCCAGCACACAGGACAGGAGACAACACAGCCGCAACAACAGCTAAGCCACATGCGGTTAGTGACGGTGAGACGGGACAAGGGATGTGGTTAAGGGTCAGCAGTCTCACCACCCTAACCTCGAGGGGTGCAGGCTCCCTTGAGTCAGCTCGTAACCCCACTACTCCATCCTGTACATGACTCTTCATCTCACTCAACTGCTGCCTGACCTGGAAGGAGGACCAGCAAGCCTGGCTCAGTTGCACATCCCCACGCTGCAGCCATTACAAGACCCACGAGGACCTATGAAGTTTTCCAGGGTTTTTTCCTTGCAGACAAGCTGAAATGTTTGGAAAACCACTTGTTTCTGCTAGACACAGGATGGTGGTACCTAGTGTGGGCAGCGTGAGTCACAGAGCTCCCAGGGGTGCAGAGCACAAGCTCATGTATCAGCTGCTCTCCTTAGATCACTTGGCATTTTGGTTTCAAGCCGCTGCTGAGGGTTTGCACTAACACGGTTGAGGTGTTCAATAAAGCAATCGAGGGAGGGTGGCAGGTCCCACTGTGCCATCAATCACAGCCGGGATGGACAGGGAGGCAGCTTGCCCAGAGAAGCTGTGGCTGCCCCATCCCTGGCAGTGTTCAAGGCCAGGTTGGACAGGGCTTGGAGCAACCTGGTCTAGTGGAAGGCGTCCCTGCCCGTGGCAGGGGTTGGAACTGGATGAGCTTTAAGGTCCCTTCCAACCCAAACCAGTCTGGGATTCTGTGATCTAATGAGATTAAGGCTAATGATGACCTCATGCCAAGAGGCTGCACTGACCTGCACCGTAGCAGTTGCAAGGCTAGGAAGGGTCATTTTCTCAAGAGTCAGTTTCCCAAGGGAAAATGTTCTGGCTCCGTTCTGAGCAGCTCTGCAAGCCAGCAGTGCTGCTGAGGATTTTAAAGGCCATCTCCTGAGCCTCTTACAATTAAAGTATGGATTTAAAACCAGGAGCCCCCGTGGTTTTATCAGGTCTGTTGCCTCTTCTGCCCCTATATCCCAGCCCTCTTCCTCACTTCCATGCAGGAGCCCAGCCCCATCCTCCAGCTCCCTGCGTGACCCCTACATGAGATACGCACAGCCCCAGTTCTCCCATGCAGAGGTGGACGGATGGATGCTAAAGGCACCCAACTCTGCCTCAGGGTGGTGTCGGGGCAACCAGTGTCCAGCGGTGGGGTGGCTGCTATACGCCATACATGTGAGCCTTGCTGCTCTCCCTTCCTTCCCACCCCCATCACTGGAGGAAAGGCAGGCAAACAGAAATCTCCTCCTGGGTCCCAAACAACCCCTTACCAGGGCCAGCTCCTTGCTCTGCTTCTGTGTTTCCATCTTGGCTGTCTCCAGCTGCTCCTTGGACTCTGACAAGAGCTGCCTCAACTGTCAAGGAAGAACAGAGAAGTCCATTCATGCACTTGGGTTTGGAGCTCTTTGACCCAAGGAAGCATTTTCATGATGCAAAATCTTCCAGTTGAAGCCGAGAATCACAGAATCCCAGAATGGTTTGGATGGAAGGGACCTTAAAGCTCATCCAGTTCCAGCTCCCTACCACAGGCAGGGACACCTTCAGCTAGACCAGGTTGCTCCAAGCCACGTCCAACCTGGCCTTGATTGGATTGGTTTTCTCCTGCCTTGCGAAGCTGCAGATCCCCAGGGCACTCCCCCCCATCCCAAGAGCATGGATGGGCAGTGAGTCTGGCTCAGAAGAAAGAAGCATCTGAGAAGGTAACGGCTGCCATGCTTACCACTTCAACTTCTTTTGTGTAGTTTTGGCGTTCAGAGCTGGCTGTCTTCAAGTGAGTTTCCAGTTGTGTTTCCAGAAGAGAGGTGTATTCCTTTAGCTGGATTAAAAGGGAGGAAACCAGGAGGGAGTTGATTGAGGTCCAATGCCTGCCAAACATCCCATGGTCCAAGGCCGCTTCCCCAGAACAAGACAGAGGATGGACCCGAACCCAGCCCAAGCACAGGATGCATCCATCTGGCACCTGCACAGGGACCTTTTCCAGTACCCAAGAAAACCTTACCTGATCTGTGCTCTGCAGATCTGCTTTCAACTTCTCTACCATTTCTTCAAGGGATTTCAGCTGGAGCTGCGACTAAACCAGAAAGGATCAGAGGTCAGCAAACACCTCACAAGGACACTGAGCATCCTTCATTCAACTGAATACCAACCACTGTTTCATTCCCACTTTATCCTGCACCCGAGTGCAGAAGAGACCTGACATCAAAGCAGAGCTCCACAGCCTGCAGGGCAGGAGCTCCAGTCCTCAGGGAGGATGAATCCAACAAGCCCATGCTGTAAATCGTGGAGCGAGGAAACAGCTTTTGCCTGCAGGACTTCAGCTGACTGCAGTCGGCTTCCAACACCCCAGAAACAGGCACCAGACTCGTTGCAAGTTTCCTACTGAAAGTGCCTTTGGTTTGGAAGCAGCAAGGCAGACTTTCCAATGAGGTGTCATGGGTTTTGCTGTGCAAAGCAGCCAAGCATGGGGTTTGCATTTAAACCTGGACTGCTTTGTGGAGAGGATTCGGCTGCTGAGCTTTCAGGATAGGAGGAATTCACCTCTTCTCCACAGAGAGGCAGGGCTGCTCTGGGACACGCTCTCACCACCAGACGTTCATCCCATCACGCACACCACCAGTGGCCACGTCATCCCGGTGCAATCCTACACCCGCTCTCAGCAGGAGCCAGCAAGGGCTGAGGAACCAAGGATCTCTTGTGCGAGAGCTCCCCCCCACCTCCCTGCAGCCCCAGTTAACTCCAGAACCCCACGTGATGGATGGGGAGCAGCCAGACCATGGAAAGCAGCTTCATCTCAGTTCAAGAGGGAGGAGGTAACTTAGGTCTGCTCTGCAGAAGAGGCACGGCCAGCCAAGTTCTCCCAGACTCCAGCTAAGTCACGAGAGCTCACAGAACTCCTGGACGGCTCTCTGGCTGCTGCGGGCTGGCTTTTTAACCAGGAAGAGCCGTACCCAGAGCTAGACACACAGCTGGACCCAGAACTATGTGCAGAACGTGGCTTGGACCTCAGCTCCTTCCAACTCAATGAACGCCAAGGTCAACTGGTCTTGAGAGCAAGCCAAGTCCTTCTGATAATGGGAGTCCAAGAGCCCTGCACATGCTCTCCTCCCGTCACGCCAGCATCCACCAGGAGGGCTCAGCCCCATTTCCAAGCATCCAAGCTTGAATTACTGAAGCGGTGCCGTGGTTTTCCAACTACCATGATGCCTGAACTGGGGAGGTGCCACCATGCGTCCAGCTGCACTGGCAGG
Organism: Lathamus discolor; assembly: GCF_037157495.1. Classification (NCBI taxonomy): domain Eukaryota; kingdom Metazoa; phylum Chordata; class Aves; order Psittaciformes; family Psittacidae; genus Lathamus; species Lathamus discolor. The sequence continues at coordinate 7,184,083 of NC_088888.1, forward strand.
GTCTAGGCAAACACCAGAGGGTTAAGAGGTGGGCTTCTTGTCTCCTGGTTTGGTGACAGGAGAGTCCCTGTGTCCCAGAGCTCAAGGCTGGCAGGAGCAGTCAGTGCCATAACCCCATCTACAGCCAGCAGCCCATCTGCTCCTGTAAGTCCAGCCGCTCAAGTGACAAACTCACCTTCCGGACTTCCTCTTCGGATGCCGTGAGTTTTGCTTTCCACACCTGCTCCTCCTCCTCCACACTCTTCTGCAGGTCTCGCAGCATCCCTTCCTGTTGGCAAACCCTCAGTGAGCCCACACCTCCTCCAGCCCTCCCAAGCCGAGCAGTGTCCGGGGAAGCCCTGGAATACCCAACACCCTCCAAGGATTTGGGCCAAATAAGGAGTGACAGAATTAGGTAGAGCTAGGGGATCCCAGCTCCTTGACTGGGATCACCCACCCTGCCCATCAGAGCCCTTGCTGTGCCACGTCCCACCACCACCAGCAAGGTTTCTAATGCAATTAGGCTGAAGACGAACTCAAGAACTTCACGTTTCTCCTATTCCCCGGTCTCAACAGCAAACACAGCAGCCCCCCAGCGTACTGAGGGATGCCCATAATAAGGCTATGGGCAGTCTGAGCTGCCAAGAGACCTCTCAAGAGGTATTTTGTAGTGGCAGACCAACAGAGCACAAAGGGCTCTAACCTACCGTCTCCGCAAGGATAGTTCTATACTGCTCGCATTCTGCTTGTAAAGTGCTTTGCGCTTCCTCTGCCTCTTTTAATTTAAGTGCTGAATCCTGAAAAGAGAGGGAAGTGATGGACAGAGACGTGAGGAAAAGATGCGAGTGACCTTCAGGTACTGCCTCACCCCTTCACTTTCCAGCCCCTTCACTCACTGGGGGCTCTGCAGTAACTGTTTGCTGCTTTAGCACATCCACGGCCTTCTCCTTAAACTCTTGTAGCCACGTGTCATAATCCTGAGTTTGGAAAAGAAGAGGACAAGGAATGAAAAGGATGCTCAGACGTATGTCCTTCCCACGTGGTGGAGGCTAGAGGGGCCTGAGCCAGCCCATGCCTACCTGCTGCAAGGACACTGTGACACCGGGGAGGGCAGAGAGCAGCGTCTGCTTGGTTCGTGTCTGGAGTGTGTCCAGTTGTTGGGTCAGCTCTTCCTGTAAGAGGGACAAACTGGCATGGGATGGAGGTCTTGGGTGCCTCCGGTCCTGCTTTTCTGTGCTTACGGGGGTGAGCTGGCATGGGGAAACCAGCCAACAGAGACCACCACAAAAACATCCCTTCCAGATCGCCTGTCTTCCCAGTTCCCTGACCATGACCTAGCAGGGATACGTGGCCCTCAAGACAACCTTTGGAGAAGCTGGCAGGAGAGCTGGGCCAGCACTGCTCCCAGGAGAAGAGAGGCAGCTCAGGGCAAGCATCTCTGGTGGCCTGGGGAGGCTGAATGTTTCCCTTACAACATCACCAGAGAGAAATGCCGGGCTCACCTTTGTTTTTGTAGCAGCCAGTAGTTTTTCCTCGCATGCCTTCTCCATCGTGGTCAACGCTTCCATCGCTTTCCAGTTCTTCTCACGAAGGTCCTGCCAAGACAACACACAGAGGGCAATAAGCCACACATCATGCCCAAGGCCACCAAGCTGCTTCCTGGCACTGAGGACGATTTCAAAGCCTCCACTCAGGAAAACAGGCATCAACTCATCCCTGGCAGTGTTCAAGGCCAGGCTGGACAGGGCTTGGAGCAACCTGCTCTAGTGGAAGGTGTCCCTGCCTGTGGCAGGGTTTGGAACTGGATGAGCTTTAAGGTCCCTTCCAGCCCAAACCAGTCTGGGATTCTAAGATTCCACTGCCCATATGTGCCCCCTTCCCTCTCCATCCCTGACGTGGCCCAGGTGATAGCCTTGAGGGAGCAGAGCAGAGCTGGATGGAGGCAGGAACTGTAGGAGTAGCCCTCAGGGTGCCGTGAGAGGACAGAGGCCAAGCAGAGGGCCTCAAGGCTGTCTCCACACAACTATTACCACCTTGTAGTAGAGGAATAAGGAGCAGAGGAGCAATGAGGTGTGAGGGACCCTTGCTCAGGGATTGCTGATGGGACCCTCATGGGGTAGGATCTCCCTGGCTTACCAAGAGAACAGGGGACAGGCACCCCGCACAGCCTGACAAGGGGATTCCTGCTCTCCAGCAGATGAGGCAATGCCTCCAGTGCTCCGCCGGGCCACACCACGGAGCTATGATGGGTTTGTCATTCAACCCCCAGAGATCTCGGGTTTGGAGGAGTAAACTGTGAGCAGCAAAAGCTGAGCCCGGCTCACTCACGTACGTTGTTTTTCATCTTCTGTTGCTCCACCGCCTCCCGCAGCCCTGTGGCTTCCCTTTCCAAGGACAAGAGCTGGTCTGTCTTCTCCTGGAGCCTGGAAGGGCAGGATGCAGGAGTGAGTCTCAGCATCCACCGCCCTCCCAGGTAGCAAGGTCCCAAGATGGGGACCACAGCCCTTCCTATCCTGGTCTGCTCCAGGATCTACAAACAGCAGGAGGAACGGAACTAAAAACCACAGCCATGGCCATGCTGGAGTGGGATCTGGCCTTCTACTGGGTTATCAGCAGTAATGGAGTAGCTGGCTGTACACCCAGGACAAGAGGAAGAAGCAACCTGATCCAAAGGCCAGAAATTCCAGCTTACACAAGCAGGACTGCTCCTGTCCATGGTTCCTTAGGCTGAGACAGCTCTGCATTTCTAAAGCATCGTCCTACTATCTTGAGTAACCAGCCTCAGCTACTACCTGTTAATCTGGGGCCAACAGTGGAGCCAATTAATGCTTTAAAGCCCTGGGAGACATGGACAGCAAGCTGGAAGAACCATAGCCGTCTCCATGTGCACCCAGACCCACCTTGACTGCAGCTGCTTCATTTCTGCTTCATTGGCTGCCTGGAAGAGAGAAAGCACTTTCGTTACCTCTCCTAGGCACACGATGCAGATTCAGCCCTTCCTGAAGCATCCCGGAGCAGAAGATAACACAGGTATTGTGTTAATACAGTGCGAAAGCACCTGCTTGAGCGGGGTAACCCCCTCTCCTCCTCCCACCCCATTTAAACAAACACACAACCTGCAAGTCTCTGTCTTTTTGTGCCTCCCTCATCTGTCCTGCCTCCAGCAGAGTTTCAATGGATTTGATCCTTTCTAGGAGCTTTGTGTTCTCTGAGCTGGCATCCTGCAGTCTCCCCTTCACGTTGTCTAGCTCCAGCAGCTTGCTTTTAACTTCTGCTTCAGAGCTCAGCAGCTTGGCCTGCAGTTCTGTTGGAGGAAAGGGTGGAAAAAAGATAAGGTAGGTGCAAACAAACCTGGAGGCTCCCCACCCTGCCCTGCCCAAGTAGGACTATTGGCCAAAGAAGCCTTGGCCATGGATGTTTTCCAGGAGGCAGGGATGCTGGACAGCACAGGAGAGAGGCACTGGAGTGGCATCCATGAGAGCATGGACCAGTCCCATGTCTTGCTCACACTGATACCACGTATCCTAACTCAACCCTGGGTCTCCTTGTCCCACCAAGCACCCAGCCCCAAAAGCCCTGGGTCTACTCCAGAGCTCTCCCTGCACCAATCCAATGTCCTCACCAGCAATGCTCTGCTGCTGTCCTTTGGCCTTTTCTGTGTCTGCCAACAAGCTTTTGTAGCTGGTCTGGGTTTTGCGGAGCTCATCACTTACTTCATCCAGCCTCTTTTGCAGCATCGCCTCCACCTCCCTTTGGGAAGCCTATACGGCAGGAAAAGAAGGCTTTCATAGTGTGCCAGTTCGAAGCAAAGCTCTGTGTGTCACATAATGTTATTTTTAAGCTGTGCCTCAGGGGTTTAAGTCGTCTTCACCCCTGCTCCCCACTGTGCACAAAGCATCTTGCCTCGTGCATGGGTTTTGTCACTTGCCACCCCTCAAGTGGGAAACAGACAACACTCAAATGTCTCAGTTCTGGGCCAAGACCACAGGCATCCTCTCCTCTGCTGCAGCTCTGAAAAGCCTCTGAAAGCCCTGGTCTTAATGCACAGCCCAGCAGGAAGAGGTGCTGCCACAGTGCTTAGCAGGACGGAGACACCCAGCCACGTGTTTCCACAGCGGAGGAATGTTCTGTGCTGTTTCAGCCAGTGAATACTTTCTTTTTCCATCTTAGAAAGCGGTGAGGAAGCGGCCTGGACAAGGCAGGCACTTCAGGGGGAAGGCAGAGGAGGAGGACAAGCGTGCTGCAAACCAGCCACTCTGTGGATATGAGTTGCACCCTTGCAGATGAAGAAACACTGCTTTGCATGGAGGTGATAGGAGAAGGTAACCCAGCAACCCCTCCTCTCTCTGATGGATGCTTCCAGAACCACCAGGAAAGCAGGACTTCTCCATTCCTTGAGATTTTGACCCTGTATCCTCAGCTCAGAGCTTCAGAAGAGAAGGTTTAGGGGAGATCCTAAAGGAACTGACAAGAAATCTGGAGAGGGGCTTTGGACAAGGGCCTGTAGGGACAGGACAAGGGGGAATGGCTTTAACCTGACAGAGGGGAGACTGAGATGAGACATTAGGAAGAAATTCTTCCCTGTGAGGGTGCTGAGGCCCTGGCACAGGGTGCCCAGAGAAGCTGTGGCTGCCCCATCCCTGGCAGTGTTCAAGGCCAGGCTGGATGGGGCTTCAACCAGGGCACTGTACTCCCAGGCCTTTGCTGGTGATGCTGCACCAAGAGCACATTGCATGTGACAGACTAACAGCAGGGAGGGAATCAGGAGGTCTGCAGTGCAGCCTGCTTTCCAGCCGTGGGCTCTCATCTCCCTCCAAGTGCTTCCCATGTTCGAGCCCACAAATCCCATGCAATTCAGCCACCATCTCTGTGAGGGGAGTGGGTTTGCCAGCGCCTGCCTGACCTGCAGCTGCTCGATCTGCTTCTCTGAGGCCAAGGCTTTGATCTCCCAGCTCTTCTTCTGCTGCTCCTCCTGCTGCAGCCCCTCTGATTTCTCAGACAGCTCTTTCACCAGCTTGGTGCACTCCTGCCGCAGCTTGGCCAGCTCAGCGTTTTGCCTGCACCAACAGAAGCAGGGTTAATGTAGCCCATAGGCCAGCCAAGCACCTCTGATGTTACCTAGCAGGGAAAACATCCTCCTGTGGGCTTGAATCAGGACTTGAAACTTCCCAATGGCTGCGTTCCCTGTTTCTAGGCCATGCCTGGTCCTTGAGGGAGGGGTGGAAAGAGTTGACAAATCCCTTCTCCAAAGCCATGTTTCAATCACAGGAGACATTCCTTCCTCATGAGGTAGAGGACACAAGGATCTGTGTTCCCAGACACAAGAGGAAGCACTCTGAGCAGCTGGAGCCCGCTCTGTAATTATTTGACCGCTGTTAATCACCAGCCATTCATGCTTCCTATAAAAAGGAGCATGAAATTCTTCTACCTGGCTCCTATTCGCTCTGTATGCACCAGGCAGCCCTCACTTCTCTGCGGCATCAAAGAGCCAGCTGCATCTGTTCACATGTCTGAGAGTACGAGCTCCCCTAAGGTGGGAAGTGCCACGGTGCCTTCTGGTCCCCTCTCCCTCCACCCGCTGCCTGTTGGGTCTACCATCAGCACAGGTGACTCCAAAGCAGAATAGGGTTCCCCTGCCCTTCCACTTGGGAAGAACATCCTTGTCTCCCCTGCAACCCCCCAAAAGCCATTTACCAAGCTCTTCCTCACTCTCTCCTCTAGTTGGGCTGTCTACAGAAGCAAGGAAAGGGGGTGACCAAGAGTAATGGATAGCCAACCCCAGGGTTTGCCAGAGGGCAGCCCTATGCTCTGCCCCCCATCCCAGCCTTACTTGCTTTCCATCTGGCTGGTGGCCTGGTTGAGGGCATCCCTCAGGATGGAGTTCTCCTGCTGCAGACGGGCCAGCTGCGTGTTGGGGCCATTCTCCAGCTGCTCCTGCAGTGTCCGGATCTAGAGAAACCCAGCAGGGGTTAATGCCACCGCCAGCCCCTTTGCCCTCCCTGTGAAGCCCACACAATGAGCAGGAGGGACTGGCAGCACAGAGGGGATGTCTACTGATGCTGACAGCCCCCAGGGATGTGACACCCCATGAGGATGCTCCCACATGCCTCTTCTCCCTCAAGCACCAAGGTCCAGGAACGTCACAGAACCATTAGGGTTGGAAGGGGTCTCTGGAGATCATCTACTCCAACCCCGCTGTCATGGCAGGGCCACCTATGGTGGGTTTTGAATGCCTCCAGAGAAGGAGAATCCATGACCCCCCTGGGCAGCCTGTTTCAGTGCTCTGCCACCCTCAACATAAAGTTCTTCCCCTTGTTGAGGTGAACCTTCTTGTATTTTACTTTATGCCCACTGCTCCTCACCCTGTTGCTGGGCACCACTGATAAGGGGCTGGCATCATCCTGCCCCCAAGGCTCTGGTCCCCTCACACCCCTCAGTGCTCTCCAAAAGCCACCCCAGCAGCCGGAAGCTGCATGGAGGAGCAGAGCTTGGGGCTCACCTTGCCCTGGAGCTGCTGCGTTTCACTGACGTGGTCCTGGTAGCTGGCCTGCATGCGCGCCTGCACCGCCGCAAGCTCCCGCTCGCGGGCCAGCAGCTGCTCCTTCAGCTTGCCCTCCACGGCTCCTGCCTTGGTTCGCTCGGCCACCAGCTCCTTCGAGGAGAGGTCACCCCGTTAGTCCCCAGCGTAGGAGATTCCCGCTCTAGGGATGCAGGACGGGTGGCTCCTAGCTCAGAAGACTTCAGAGTTTAGCCCTTCCAGAGCTGCCCCCCTGCCCAGCTGCACCGTTTAGCACTTACATTTCCTCCTGCATTTTGTTTTGGGCTCTGTGGCCACTGGATGCCACTGTTGTTCCACATTGGGGCAGCTAAGAGAAAGGAGTTAAGACAGCCTGGAATTTGATTTCCTCCCCCTCCCAGGATCAATAACATCACATAAAATTTGGGGAAAAGCAGGAAAAGTAATACCGAAACAACAAAAACACAACCAAAAGGGCACCCTCTGCCCCTGCCAAGGCAGGATGCTCTGCTGGCTGGCTGGGCAATGCTGTGCTGCTGCCTTGTGTGGTCTGCACAAGCTGGGGTTTCTAGCACAGCATGGGGTGGCATTGCCCTCTCCTCTCTTGCCTGCAGGCAGATGGACTCACCACTGCCAGCTCCTGCCGGCTGCAAGGTGCTGAGTCCACCACGGTGGAGTCTGCTCCCACTTGGAACACTCGAAAAGAAGTGTAGGCAGGGGGCTGAGTGAGGGAAGGGGGCTATAAATACAGTCAGGCTTCCTGAAAAGGGACTGATCAACGCTGAGGGGATCAAGGCAGAGACAAGAATGGATTTGTTTTCCTCTCTAAAGCAGCAGAAAGCTGTATCTCTTCCAGGAAGGGCTTTGCCCCGCTTCTCCTATGGCTGCCAACAGGCACTACCCCGAGGCTCTTTGGGCTGGATCAGGCCTAGGAGAAGAGGTCGGGGGAGAAAACAGCAAATGCATGGAGGGCCAGAGATCCCCTGGGCTTCACCTCCAAGGGGGACGAGATGCAGGAGGCACACAGTGAGCCCTGACCAGCAGAGCCCACACCCGGGGTGCCAGGAGGACCGCGCAGCCCTTACCTTGCTCAGCTCCCGCAGCTTGTTCCTGGCCGCAGCCGCATCCTCCTGCTCCGTGCTGAGCTGCTTCTCCTTCTCTTCCAGCTGCCGTTTCAGGACAGCGACCGGGTCTCCCTTCTGCGTGGCCTGAAGGGAGGCACGTCAGCGGGGACCCCCACCTCCAAACCCCTCCTCTCCATCCCACACGTGCAGGATCCTGCCCTCTGCGCCAGCGGAAAACTCAGCTCCATCTCCAAGACTGACCAAGGAGACAGAGGTGCCTTCCCTCCCCTCCACAGCTCCCGAGGCTTGGAGAGCCCTGGTGGCAGCCCTACCGTGTGCCAAGTGTCCTGGACGATGCCCGCCTTCTCCGTCAGGATCTCGATGAGCTGCTGGGCCTCCCCCTCGCTGAACACCATGCTGCTGATGGTGGACACAAGCGTCTTGTAGGGCAGGTAGAGGGGTCCATCTGAGTCTGCAGGTGCTAGGGAGGAGAGAGCAGGGGTTGGGACCACGGGGGGCGACAGCACTGCTGAGTAGCAGCATCTCAGCTGGCTTCAATCCCACAACTGCCATTTCAAACCAGCATCCACACAGATTCCCAGTCAAGTTTGGTATCTCTAATTGAAAGCAACATGATAGGGGGGACCTTATCGCTCTCTACAACTGCCTGAAAGGAGGATGGAGCCGGGCAGTGGCTGGTCTCTGCTCCCAAGGAACAAGACACAGGACAAGAGGAAACGGCCTCAAGCTGCACCAGGGGAGGTTTAGACTGGAGATTGGGAACAATTCCTCCCCCAAAGGGCAGTCAGGCATTGGAACAGGCTGCCCAGGGCAGGGCTGGAGTCACCGGCCCTGGAAGTGTTCACAAACCGTGTAGACGAGGCCCTCAGTGCCATGGGTTAGGGGTGGCCTTGGCAGTGCTGGGGAACGGTTGGACTGGGTGATCCTAAAGGTCTTTTCCAACCTGGTTCATTTTATGATTCTATGCTGGGCTGCATCTCAGAGCATGACCAGCAGGTGGAGGAAGGGGATTTTCCCCCTCTGCTCTGCTCTGGTGACACCCCCCACTGTAGTCCTATGCCCAGCTCTGGGGGCAACAACACAAGAGGGACGTGGAGCTGTTGGAGCGAAACCAGAGGAGGCCATGGAGATGCTCTGAGGGCTGGAGCAGCTCTGCCCTGGAGCCAGGCTGAGAGAGCTGGGCTGGTTCAGCCTGGACAAGAGAAGGCTCCTTAAGGGGAGACCTTAGAGCAGCTTCCAGTGCCTAAAGGGGCCAACAAGAAAGCTGGAGAGGGGCTCTTGACAAGGGCCTGTAGGGACAGGACAAGGGGGAATGGCTTTAACCTGACAGAGGGGAGATTTAGATGAGACATCAGGAAGAAATTCTTCCCTGTGAGGGTGCTGAGGCCCTGGCACAGGGTGCCCAGAGAAGCTGTGGCTGCCCCATCCCTGGCAGTGTTCAAGGCCAGGTTGGACACAAGGGGCTTGGAGCAATCTGCTCGAGTGGAAGGTGTCCCTGCCTGTGGCAGGGGTTGGAACTGGATGAGCTTTTAAGGTCCCTTCCAACCTAAACCAGTCTGGGATTCTAAATGCTGGAGATGACACATGTGCTTCTTGAGCCAGCTGTCACCTCTGTATGGCATTGCTACTGGTCCCATCACCCTGCCACCATCCTCCATCAAACAGAATGATTCCCAGCAGGAGCTGGGCAGGCTTTGCCAGCACAAGGGAGCAGGGATGTGCTGGGCATCAGAAGCACCACAATACAACCTTGCTCAGGGACATCAACCAACACAGTAGTGCTGGTGACGCAGAGCACAGCAAGGTCAACTCCCACCTTTCACCAGGCGGGTTTGTTCCAGCTCTTTGCTAAGCAACAACACGGCTCCAACCCTTCCCTGACCCTTCTGCTGAGCCAGGAAAGTCAAGGAGCATCAGGGGCGATGATGCTGTTGTAGGACCACAGTGCACACAGTCACGATGGACAGAGGGTGGTGGGCAGTGGTTTAGGAGTTCCTGCACAGTGTCTCTGGCCCAGTGTGCTCATTTTCCTAAAACATCCCAAAAGAAAAAGCAGCTTGGACTCCAGTAGCTCCAGAGCCTCTAAAGCCATTAACACCAGAGTCCCTTGAATGCAGAGTTCAGATCCTCCCCCACGGACAGAGAAGAAGGATGAGGTGATCCAGGCACCAAAGCAGAGATTCCCCTGCAGCCCCTGGAGAGGAGCCCGTGCTAAAGCAGATTCATCCTGAAGACTGCAGCCAGTGTGGGCAGGAGAAAGGTAGAAGGAAGAAGGAACAGCAAAGAGGAGCTGTTATGGACTGACCACAGCTCCCATTCCCCTGCACCACTCAGGGAGGGGAGGCAGAAGAGTCAGGAGGGAGGCAGTGAAGTTGAGCCTGGGAAGAGGAGGGGGGTGCAGGGGAAGGTGGTTTAATTTGGACTTGGTTTCTCATATATTTTAAATGGAAATAAATTAAATTAGGGGTTTTTGTAGATGAGGCCCCTAGTGACATGGTTTAATGGTGCCTTGGCAGTGCTGGGTAACAGTTGGACTGGATGAGCTTGAAGGTCTTTAACAACCTTGTTGATCCTATGACTCTGATACCCAAGCAGAGCCTGTTTTGCCTGTGACAGTAACTGCTAAGTAATTGCCCTGTCTCTATCCTGACCCACAACCTTCCCCATCTTATTTTCTCCCCATCCTGTTGAGAAGGAGAGTGAGAAAGCAGCTGGGTGGGCATCAGGCAATCAACCATAGTCAACCCACCACAGCAACAGAGCAGGAACACCTAGCAGCATTAGCATGCACTGCTTGCTCCTGGCTTCTGGTAGATCCATTTGGGATAGCAGCACTAAGCTCTCTTCCTCACATCCAACCTGCATCTCTCTTAAGTTTCAAACAACTACCCTTTGTGCTGTCACAACAGGCCCTGCTAAAAAGTCTCTCCCTCTCTTCCTTATAGACCCCTCTCAAGAACTGAAAGGGCACAATAAAGTCTCCCTGGAGCCTTCTCTTGTCCAGGCTGAACAAGCCCAGCTCTCTCAGCCTTTCCTCAAGCAGAGGTGCTCCAGCCCTCGGAGCATCTTCGTGGCTGAAACAAGAAGCATCCACGTGGCAAAACCGCTATGGGCAAGCACAGCAGGGACGAGGGGTCTGAAGAGCCACTTCTCAAACCCAAGGGGACATGGGAGACACGGATGGCCCTTGCCCTTGCCCACACCCGGGAGGTAGCACCCCAGATCCAGTACCACATCTGTTTCACGGGAGAGCTTGGCTCCTGCCATCACAGATACAAGGGACATGAATACAGACTAACCACTTGCAAGCGAGTCTCTGTGTGATGAAGGAGGCTAAAACCAAACCACACAAGAGAAAAATACCCCAAGATGCTCTTTGTGAGGTTTTCCATCTGTTTCATGTCTCTGAACACTTTGAACACACATTTTTATCTGCTGTGGGATAATTTGTTTCTTCTGCCTCTGAGGAGGAGAAACCACAGCTGCCAAAAGGCTGCCCAAAATACCTTGGTCGAACTGCAGCCAGCTTCACGGCACAAATACTGCTGAGAGCTTTCCTTTGGAAATTCCCTCAGGAGCAGCTAAGACATCAGTTAAGACATGCAGGATCGGCACTTCATACTCAACAGAGTAGATGTTCAGAGCAGACAAAGAACTCCTAACTTAACAAGTGCTGAAAGTTCATCTCCAATCCACATTCCCTCTGCTGCTACAGCTTGGATTTAGGACCACGATTTCCAGTGTTAGAGAGGTACAACCCTGTATGCACATGCCAAACAAACTACCTCCAGTTTCCCCAGCACCACCACTGCAATACCCTCCCGTAGTGGCTACTCAGACTGTCCAAAACCTCATCACTGTATGGAGATGGCCCTTAGCAAAATCCCCTCCTCAGAGGAGCAGACACAAAGGGTTTAACCCAACTGTGGAGACCAGTGCTTAGAGACCTGCAACACAACAGCAAATCCAAGAGGAACTTATAAATTCAACATCTGTGTGCTGGACCAAGGAGCTAAGCACCGAATGGGATGTGTTGCAGGAGGCAACACATTACAGAGTGAAAACGAGTCAATAAACTCTTTACTTCAACAATATTTCCCCTAGAGAGAACTATGAACTAGACAGGCTTCTACAGCCCATCTTTCCTTTGGTGCACATGATCCATGTCACCAGAGACAGCCTTTCTACAGCTGCCATTTCCAACAGGGAGGAATGAAGAGATCTCAGAATGGGATAGCTCTGTTTTAACAGCACCAAGATGTGCTGCTAGCTTACTTGATAGGGATATATGCAGAGGAATTTGGCCTTACCTGGTTCACTCTTCTTCTTAGACGAAGCCTTCTTCTTGACAGGTCCATCATGCTTCTGCTCCTCATGAGTCGGAAGAGCATCAGTTTTCTTGATGGCAACGGAGCTGATGACCGGAGGAGCACTTTGCTGTGTGCCAACGGGTGGCACAGCCACCACAGGCACTTCCTTAGGGGTCACCTCCAAGACAGGAGAACTTTTGGAGACACTGACAGGAGGCGAAGCCACCACTGGGCTAGGAGCAGGCTCTACCTTTGCAACCTTCTTCTCCTTCTTCCTCTTCTCCTTAGGTGATGCAGCAGGTTTCTCCTTTTCCTGGGGGGCCACTGGCACCGCTGTGACTGGAGACTCAACAGTTACAGGCTCAGGCACCACAGCAGGCTCAAGAACCACATCCTTGGGAGAGTCCACCACTTCCTGAGTCAGCTGCTGCTCCGGGATCTTTCCATTAGGTTTCTCTTCCTTTTTCTTTGCTTTTCCTTTTTTCTCAACAGGTTTCTCTTTCTTCTTTTTCTCTATTTTCTGCTGCTGGGTCTTCTCAAGCTCTTTGCGTTGCTTGGCCAAGGCTTCCTCGTAAGACGTCTCCTTCATGGAGAAGGTGGACACCAGGAAGATCCCGATGGCTGATATCACCATAAAACCTCCAAAGACCATAACACCCAGCGTCTGAGGGTCATACACATCCATCCTGCCTTATTCTTCTGCGTCTGCAAGACGTCAGAACAACAGTTAGTGGGGGAAAAGAGATGGAACAGTCTGTGCAGGGAGTTTCGTAAGGACATCTGTGTCTACAAACAGCACCATGGACTGAAAAGGCTGCAACAACCTCCAGAAGAACCAAAGAGGTGGAATTAAAGAACAGGGATGTGGAAACAGCCATGAGCAACTACCTATTAGTCTGATGGGATGGCTTTGCATGACCTCAGGCAGTACCTGCAGCCCTGTGGCAGGTAAAGAGCCTGTTTTCAGACCGTCTGGTTCAGGCTGGCCAAGACCTGGGCTCTCCCTGGAGCATCCAGCCTTGTCACTGCACCCAGACACACATCCACGTCTCAACTTTGGAATCAAACTCCGCCCTGGAAGGAGAAAGAATGCACAGGAGAGCTTTCCCCAGCTTTGCAGCAGGCTTCTCCCTTTGCCGCTCACAGCCTGAGGCACTGCTGGCTTCTGCCCAGCCCGGGGAGGAGGATGCGGGGTGACCACATCCCGCTGCGGAGCTGTCCCCAGCAATGAGAACCACCCCAGCAACGATGCTGCATGCACAGATTCCACGCGGAGAACCAAGTCACCACCATTTCCCTGAGATATAAATACCAATGAAAGTCACAAGTGCAAGCTAAAAAAGCCCGAAAGGATGGTCGTTAGTTATCTCATCTCCACAGGAGCTGCCTGCAGGAAGAAGTGAGACTTGCAAAGCGAGTGCTGGATGCAGGGCTTCTCTTTCTGCCTCTGCTGTTAGCTGGTGGGCCAGCCAGCCATAGGGTCCTTCCCTCCCTCCTCTCCAACCTCAGGTTCTCCACCTGTAAAGGAGCAGCAGCAGTGGAGACTGTATCCCCTGTCTGAGATCTGTCAGCCACACATGGAGGGTGATGCTGCTATCTCCACTCTTCTCAATTGCTAGCTGAACCCTGTCCCTAGTTTCAAAGACAATCTCTTATCTGCTGTCCCACTCACGTGTTCCCCCCATCAGGACATCACCTTCACGTGGCTGCGAGGTGGCTCCTGAACCCCAGATGCTGAAGTCTGGCAGTTAATCTGCAAAGGGGCACTTCCCAGGAGGTGCCCGGCTGCGGTTTCTTGTTATTGTGCCTCAAAACACAGGCTATCACAAGTTCCCATCCCCACACTCAACTGCAAACATTATCACATTTCCTCTCTAAGAGGCTGTGGGTTGAGGCGGGAGGGAGGGGTTGGAAGGGGAAGAGGCAAAAAGAAGAATAAACCCAAGGAGATCAGCATCTTTTCAAAGCCTCAGTGCTCACAGGGGGACACCTTTACCTGTCCAAGAGCCGGAGGAGGGAACTCACAGCCAATCTGCAGCTCAAGGCTGCTCATGCAGCAAGGGGGTGACAGTGCAATGAAAAACTCTCCTCCAACACCGAAGCAGAGTTGGAAGGGGCTGCAAAGCGGCTGTTTCCCACCGGAGACACCGCCCTGCCCAGGGAAGGATGCTTTAACTAGCAGCGCAGCACTCCCGGCCCAACCTCTCCAAGCATCCATCCAGGCGAAGCAGGAGAGAGCTGGCAGGTGGGAGGGCTGCCAGTGCCAGCTGGAACCAGCCTCCCCTGGCAGGGCCAGCTTTCTACCCCAGGGCACCACCCGAGATCCCAGCTGATACTACAGGCATCCCTACTTCACATCCGCCCCGGCTGTTTCAGATTTAAACAGCCTCAGCCCGCTGTATCCCAGCACATCTGGTGCCAAGTCACCCCCTTCTTACTAAGCAGCATCACTCTGGGACAGTCCCCACTAGGACAGATAGATTATTCCTAACCTACAGGGTGGAAAGGGCTGGATTTCCTCTCCCTGGCAGTAAATGCAAAGCAGGGCTGGAGAACACATACCCATGACCTTGTGCTGGGTTTAGGGCTACACTGAAGCTCCCAGGAGCTGTTTTAGGGAAGGAACAAGGAGACCTGTGTTCCTTGCCCAGCAACCCGGACACATCAGTAAAAGTAAACACTTCCTGGCCTCACACCACCACAGCTTTGTATTTAGATGAGAATTTGTTGCTCCAGCTTAGGGAAAGGACATTGCCGATCACTGGCAAATGCACCCCAACCCAACCAGCTGTTACTGCCACCTCCAAAAGCAGCTGGATGGAGCCCATAGAGGATGGGAGTGGAGGAAAACACCCCAAACCTTTGCTATAGAGGCACCCAGCACTCAGGGGATGGATGAGAGAGGACAGCGTTATTTCACACAGAGCGGGGTGGTGAGGTGGGTGAGCTGGCAGTGCCGGATGCAGCACTATGTTGCCACAGCTCTCTGCCTGACCTACATCTCACCCCACACTGCTGTCCCCACAAAGCCCTTACACGCAGGGTGCTTAAGCCCCACATCCCCTCTGCCCCACACGCAGCCTCACCCAGCCCCACTGCTGTAAAAGCTGCCTGCACCTTGCCTCCTCTCAGGCTTTACAGCCAGGGCGAGATAAGGATGCAGATTAGCGTTAAAGTCCTTCCTAGCTAAACAGAAAAACCACCCAGCAACCCCTTCCAAAACAAAACCAACACAAGGAAAAAGCAGCACAGAGCACTGGCCAGCAGCTGTGGACCTGCTGGGAGAGCTGGCACAGCAGTGATGCTTGCATGGGCCATTCACAAGCTCCCACCACTGGACCAGAGAAACCCCATGCTGCTCCCAAGGCGTGCCTGGAGAATGAAGAGTGAGAGATACCAACCAGGCAGCAATTGCTCCCAGCAGCGCCATTAAGGCAAAGGGAAACTTTGGTCCTGTCCTGATGCTCGTGCCCCACAGCCCACAGCGTGGGGCTGGTCCCTGGCAGACCTTGTGCTGACTCCAAGGAGCAAGTTCTACCAGTAGAGTTCTTCCTGCGGTTGAGACTTGGCACGGACCAGCCCCACAGCTAGTTCAGGGAAGAGCCTATCACCCGGCAGGGCAAAGATGGCAGCAGGCTATATGCTACCATAGAACCATAGGATCGGTTGGGTTGGAAAGGACCTTAAAGTCATCCAGTTCCAACCCCCTTGCCATGGGCAACACGTGCTTAAATCAAACCAGCTTTGCCTTTCAGAAGCAAAGCTCTCCATGCTTCCCACCTGCACAGAGCCTCAGCCAGGACATAGAAAAACAGGGCACCAAAGGTACCACCACTTGTCTGCTAGCGGATGGCTAAAGGACTGTTTCACACTTGGGAGGTTTCACTCAACAGCCAGGCTCTAAAAAGGCTTGAGGAATTCAGCATCCTCCCCTCCACAGGACTTTGTCTCTACGACGATGCTTTTCAGTCTGATGCCCAGGCTGTTCTGGGAGATGGTTGGATGCTTAAAGGGTGCAGAGACAGCACCAGCTACCAGAGTCCACGTTCACATCCGGCACTAAGCACATTTACCTGAAAGTGTCTCAAATAAGATCATCCTCTGCTCCTCACCCAGCTGAAACAGCAGAAAACAAGTATCTCCATACCCAAACTCCTTCCCTAGAGCAGCTTGTTCAGGTAAAGCTTTTCACCACCACGGAACAGGACTAAGACGGATAAGTGGTTATTTATTTCACTTGGCCTTCTCATGTAAAGGAGACAACTGAAACGCTGAGCTCTGACTCTTCCATTCCCATTATCCATCAAACTTCCCAACATCCCAAACAACAGCAAGGGAGACCTGACCTCCCCAGCCACCCTGCACGTGCACTCACCTCTGTTTGCCCTGAGCAAACCCAACCTAAGGAAGTAAGAGCAGTGAAGCACCCAGCCTTGCTGGCTTTGCAGCACCAACCAATTTAACTAACTAACTAACTAATTAAACTAACTAACCCCCAGACACGTGGTGTGACGGCACAGGGGCCACGCTCGCTGTCCCGTTGCATTTGCCAAGGACAGCTCTGTGTCAAAAATCAGGTAGAGCCTTCTCCTGTTCAGCCTTTCCTCTTCGCTATTCCATGCAATCCATGGGTATTCAGTGTCTTTGCACTCAGTCCTCCGCCAACCCTGCTTTAAATCAGTCAGGTCAAGCGTCAGGTGGGCAGGAGCAATGGAAGAGACAGATTGTGTAATAACTACAGAAACCTTAATTCTTTACACAGCCAATGGAAAAATATACCTGTTATCTCCTCCTGCTCTGGATAAAAGCTGCAGAAAGGAAAACATGCTCTCTGCAAGCAGAACACTTGGTTCCTCCACAACCCAAGGCTGCATAGAACGCCAGACCGGTTTGGGTTGGAAGGGCCCTTAAAGCTCATCCAGTTCCAGCCCCCTGCCGCGGGCAGGGACACCTTCCACGGGCAGGGACACCTTCCACTAGAGCAGGTTGCTCCAAGCCCCTGTGTCCAACCTGGCCTTGAACACTGCCAGGGATGGGGCAGCCACAGCTTCTCTGGGCACCCTGTGCCAGGGCCTCAGCACCCTCACAGGGAAGAATTTCTTCCTAATGGCTCATCTCAATCTCCCCTCTGTCAGGTTAAAGCCATTCCCCCTTGTCCTGTCCCTACAGGCTCTCGTGCTTCACCATGGTGTCAAGGTGGCATCTCAGGTTAAGGCAGCGCTGGAGAAGAGGTGATGGGGTGTTGGAGGGCAGACAAAGAGAGAACTGCAGAGCCCTCAGCAACGCCTGCCTGTGAAGCACCAGGCTGAGATTTCAGCTTTTTCCCAAGCTCAAAGTTATCCCCCAGGCCAGCAGGGCAAGAAGCAGCAGCAGCAGCCAACCAGCTGCTGCTTGGAGAGGGCACTGCCTGGCCTCTGGTTCCAAGAAACAAGGTCTCATCTCCTTCCCTGCCCCCAGGCTGCAGCTTCCATCGCCAAAGAGGCAGCATCAGGTGCAGAGCCACAGCTGGCGGAACAGCACCAAGGAGGGAGAGAGAACCAAGAGGCCTGATCCTGCCAATAGCAGTGGGAGAAGACAGCAGTAGCACCACCTGCAGATAACAGACAAGCACCAGATACCCCTCCTGGAGCTTCCCTCTCTGCCCTGTCGCAACCAAGGCAAAAATTAAACACAAATGAGAGAAGCCCGTGTGCGGATCCTGCCCGCATCCCACAGCCTCTGCTGAAACACATTTTCTGCCTTAGTGACTGTGCACTTCCAGCCTCCTGGCAGCGTGTGTTACCCTATGGAGCAACTCCAGATTGTCAACAGTTAGAGCTCAACTTAATTGAACGTGTCTCAGCGCTCCATTAGCTCTTGGAGTGCAGCGGCTACGGCTACGGCCCTGGGCAGCGCTGCCAGCTCGCTCCCTGAGCCCCAGAGTGCAAAAACAAGGCAGAAGAACCACACGTATCATAGAATCCCAGGCTGGTTTGGGTCCGAAGGGATCTTAAAGCTCATCCAGTCCGAGCCCCCTGCCACGGGCAGGGACACCTTCCACTAGACCAGGCTGCTCCAAGCCCCATCCAACCTGGCCTTGAACACTGCCAGGGATGGGGCAGCCACAGCTTCTCTGGGCACCCTGTGCCAGCGCCTCAGCACCCTCGCAGGGAAGAATTTCTTCCTGATGTCTCATCTCAATCTCCCCCGTGTCAGTTTAAGGCCATTCCCCCTTGTCCTATTGCTCCAGTCCCGCTACATATGTATATATATGTTAATACATACATATACACACAGGAAGAGTGTACTAGCGCCGTAACACAGCTGCAGCTTGGCTAATCTGTGCGGCGGCTGTTACAAATTTCCTCTCTCAAACAGCACTTCACCACCGCCCCTCATCACATCTGCTCGGGGTCTACATCCCAGGGAGCACCCACCTCTCCCAACCTCCGTCCCAGCCCTTTCCCAGCAAGAGGAGGCCGCCGCCGCCACTTCTTGCCAAGAGGAACGCTGACATTTGAGGCAGGGAGGTTCCTCTATCGCGCCTGGCCACGTGTGCAGCGCGATTCCCCGGCGGGGCGAGGAATTCCCGGTTTGCCGGCGGGAAAGCTGGTGACATCCAGTTTGGAAAGATCCCAAGCTGGTATTGGGGGGGTGCCTCTGCTTATGGAGTCGATGCCTCTGTCGGAAAGCGTCGGGCATCGCTGGACGCAGCGCTCTGGGGATCCCTCAGTGCTTGGAGGGATTTGGGGGGCGTTAGTTAAGAGAAATAACTAAATACGGAACAACTGCCTGCGGGCTGTGACCTTCTGTAACCGCGATTAACCCGATTAGTGAATTTCATCAGGAAGGCGCTGGGGCAGGGAATGGGGCTGAAGGCTGCGGGGCGGGCGGTGATGCCCGTGGGGCAATGCCCGTCGGTAACCGGGGCCGGGAAGCCGAAGGGGGACCGGGTTCGCCTCCTTCCTTCTTCCCTCCCCTCCCGTCCCCTGCCCGTCCGCACCCGCCGCCATTCCACACCGCCCTCTCCTCGGAGGCCATTCATCCGCCTGACCCCCCCGCCCCGCAAACGTGGCCAGCCCCCAAACCCGGGATCCCATCCCCCTCCCTTCCCCGTTCCCGGGAGCGCCGGGATGGGGGGGTGTCCCCCCCCCCCCTCCCCCCGCTGCGACGGGGGTCCCGCCTGGAAGAGGAAGGGAAAGGGGGGGTCCGACCGCCGCCGCGTACCCACCGGTGCCGGGTCGCGGTCCCTGCTGCCGCCGCGGCCGCCCGTGTGGAGTCGTGGCACTTTCCGCCGCTGTCTCGCCGGGTTCGGGGCCGCCCCGTCCCGCCCCGTCCCGCCCCGTCCCGCCCCGTCCCGCCCCGTCGCTCCGCGCCGCACCGCGGGGCCCACTCAGCGCGGCGGGGCGGGACGGGACCGCACCGGACGGGACGGGACGGGGCGGCGCTGGGGGGTGCAGTCCCCGCGGGTGGAGGGACCCCCGCGTCCCGGGGCTCGGTCTGTGCCCTAAGGAAGAGCTGGGAGAGGATGGGGGGAAAGCCGGGAGCTCCCTGCCGCGGGGGGGGAGGATGATTCAGGCTCCGGAGGCTCCCCAACGGCTGGGTGAGGGCACCACGGAGCAGAGGAAACCCTGAAGAGGGACGTGGAGCTGTTGGAGCAAGTCCAGAGGAGGCCATGGAGATGCTCTGAGGGCTGGGGCAGCTCTGCCCTGGAGCCAGGCTGAGAGAGCTGGGCTGGTTCAGCCTGGACAAGAGAAGGCTCCAGGGACACCTTAGAGCAGCTTCCAGCGCCTAAAGGGGCCAACAAGAAACCCAGAGAAGGGCTTTTGACAAGGGCCTGTAGGGACAGGACAAGGGGGAATGGCTTTAACCTGACAGAGGGAGATTGAGATGAGACATTAGGAAGAAATTCTTCCCTGTGAGGGTGCTGAGGCGCTGGCACAGGGTGCCCAGAGAAGCTGTGGCTGCCCCATCCCTGGCAGTGTTCAAGGCCAGGTCGGATGGGGCTTGAAGCAACCTGGTCTAGTGGAAGGTGTCCCTGCCCATGGCAGGGGTTTGGAACTGGATGGGCTTTAAGGTCCCTTCCAACTCAAACCGGTCTGGGATTCTATGAAGATCACACAAAAGGTCTGTGCTCAGGTGAGAATGTCTCCCAGCATCCACATCTTCAACCAAGCTGAAAGCCATATCTCTCCCTTTCCTGCACCTCCTTGGCCACATTGAGGTGCGCACTCTGTGTTCTGGGCACTGACTGCAGACCGAGAAATGAATGCATTATAAGAGTGGCTGTGAGGGAGCGATAATTTGGAACCTTCCAGCCTCCTGCCACCTCACTCCTTGCAGCCTGCTGTGGCTGCTTGGGGCACTGGTGTTGTATTTCAGTGGCCAGACATTCTCGGGGGCACGCAATCAATGCTGTTCTCCCTGGTTATCCCTGGGGTTTACATCCACATCATCACCCCTTGCATGGAGAACAAGCTGTGCCATTGAGGCCAGGCCGGGCACGGGCAGCAGGTCCTGCCCACAGCCTGGTACATCTCGACACAACTGCAAGGAGAATAAGTGACTGTTTCATGCAGGCTGATGTGATGGAAGAAGAGAAAAAATACGCTAATGGAGAAACATTCTGGGCTAAGTATGATAATATGGCTTCTGCAGAGGGACCTGAAATAGGCATAAACACTTCCAGTGTAGAGTGGGCAGATGGAGCAGGGATGTAAACCCAGGTGTCTTCTGCCACCATGGCACAGCTCTCTCAGCTCCTTCTCCCTCTGCTGTGTTTTGGGGCTGTAGATGGATGTCTGAAACCCTTGTTTGCCCTCTGGTCACCACCACCAACGTGGCTCAAAGCTGGTCCACCCCACAGCACCCTTACCATCATCCACAGCCTATTCTTGGGCCTCTCCCACTTTTTAAGACCTCAAGCATATACTTCCCACCATGGTGTTTCCCTCTGGTTCTTGCTGCTGATCCAGGCCACTGGGTCCTAGATTATCAGTATAATTCACTTTCACCCCATATCAAAGGAATTCTCCCTAACTACTAGTTCTCCCAACTCCTGCCCAGAGACAGCATCCAGCCCAAATAGAGAGGTCTGTGTACCCTGTTGTTAAAACAGCCAGAGCGCTGGCGATTATCCAGGGTCATCCTCACCGCTAGAAAGTTTTTCTTGGGTTCAGTTTGAAAACCCCTTGCTCCAGCTCAAGTTTTTCAGTTCCCAGTTATTTTTGCATCCACAAGTCTTTGGCTGTTGGTAAAGAAGCTGTTGTTTAGCCCTGGAACGGCTCCAGATCTCTTCACTGGATGTATTAGTTATCCTAAATTCATAACCATCGCCGGGGTATTTTTAGCTCTGCGCAGCAGTCATCAAACCAACTTTGCCACAAGGTCTGCAGGGCTGCCTCTGCAGCCCTGCCTCTTCTGAAGGTCCAGGCTCAGTCGTTGCAGGGATGACCATGAAATCCTGCTTGGGTAGGACTGTGATCCACATCCAGGAGGCTGAGCATGTAGACAGGCATGGCTTGTGTTTCCTTACAGGAGAGCACTCAGCTCTGCTTGGGCTCAGCCTTGCATTTCAATCCTGAGCACTTGGGCTGTGCCTGTTGCCCTTGCTCCCACCATGGGATGTCTAATGCTACAGAAATACACCAGAAACCTGGTAGGAATGAGAGCAGAGAGCATCCTTTGCTCCAGATTTGGCTGCTGCCTGCACTATGGGCATGATGCTGCATTGTCTACCAGCCAAGCTGATCCTCCATGTAGTCCTGCATCCACATTCATCCCTTTGGAGGCTCTGGAAGCAGCCTTTCCTTTTGTATAAAGACAGGAATTGGCACATCTGGCCTGGATAAGGCTTGGCACCAAAGAGACATGCCAACCAGTGACTTCAGCTTCCCAGTTGCATGCTCAACCAGACCTGTTCTGCAAGCAGCTCCTGCTCTCCGTGGCATTTGGAAGCCCCTGATTCATCGCTCTGTGTGTGTCTATCTTGTTGCCACCTGGTAAACGTTTCACATTCCACTCCTAATTTTCTCCCAGAACTCTGCATCCTTTCACATGCCAAGATGGACACATCCCACCAGGATGGCTTCAGATACCAGAGCTGCACACCTTAGCCCATGCCAGATGTTAACTTTCCCTCTGCCATGGTGACGGGGATGGAGTTGTCCTGGCTGCTCCTGGTCTTGGTCCAGCACATGCATGCTGTGGTCTCCCAAATCTCACATCAAAGCTTGGGCTGTTTGGAAGTTTCCACACAGCTATGCCAGGCACTGGAATGCTGCAGAGCTGTAGGACTCAGCATCAGCCTAAGGTCACTCAGGAAGGGCAGCTGGTAGACTGAGTATAGCTGGATCCATCCCAACCTCAACTGCACCATTCGATGCTGCTTTAGATGCTGCTGTATCACTGCACCAGAGCAGGCTTGTAACAGGAAAAGCCAGCCTAAGGGCAAAGCCGGGAACACAAGCTAATTTGGGAACACAATGGTTATGCTAATCAAAACACCTTCCAGAAAAGAAGGGAAGGAAATTACCTAATCCTTCACCATGCAGTGTGGCACCCCAGTGCCCAGTCTGCAGAAGCAGGGCTACATACAGCTTAGAAGAACAGGCATTCTCATCTAGGCAAGGAAAAAAGCATAGGGACTTCTTTTCCTCCAGGCATTTTTCATCCGCATTAGATGCAGGAGAATCTCCCTCTTCCCCATCCCAAACTGGCTTTAGGTCCAGATAACTTCATGCATCTCTTGAAAGCTTGGCTGGACACAAGCTGACGTGACTCCAGGAGCTGGGGCTTAGCAAGAAGCTTCTTCAGGACTTGGAAAATCTGCCCATAAAGAAGGGTTGCAGTGATTCAGGGACGTGCAGCTTGTCTTGTTCCACCACTAACAGATTGTGATGGGGCAATCACTGATGATAACAAGGGAACTATTCTCACTTCCCGTGTGTAATCTCAGCAGGGTTCACGCTCGTTGTCTGACTCAACATCTGGAAATTGTAATCCAGCTGAAAACAGCCCATGACCTCCTGACGTGCCAGGAACAACCACAGCTCCCAGCTTCGAGAAATCCCAGGGCATGGCCCCAGATGGAGAATTAAAGGTATTTTGGGGATACTAGCACTGCAGAGCTATGGAGAGGTCACGAATGCACTGGCGGGATTAAATATAAAGCCACAAAGTACCTCTGGCTTAAGAGACACCTCTTCTGGGGTCAGGCTGCTTTGGTTGAAGGTCTCCCATGTTCAAGCCTCCTCTGCCTATTGCAACTGGCCCTCAGAGGTGAAACTCATACAACACATCTCCCCTGGGTGAAGCATCATTTGCAGGAGAGCAGAGGCGTTTGCTTCTGCAAGTGCCTTTTGCCTGGTGCAACCTGCATAAAAACAGGGGTAGCAAGAGACGGCCCATTGCTTCAGCTGTGCGCGAGAGTGCGTGTCCATGCTGGTGTTGTGTGCGGATGGCAAGTGGACAAAAGTAGGCTTATGTGATCCATCTACCTACTTCCCATCAGCAGCAGATCTCTCACCAATCTAGTAATAGGCCATAAGCTTCAAAGATACTGGTGTAAACAGGAGAGGTACCCAAGGAGTCCATGAGTGCTTTGGCTGGGTGAAAGCCAGAACAAGCAGTTGGGGAAGGTTGGACATCACATGGGAAGAACATCAGGGCTTCCCACCCACAAACACTGCACAGCAAAGCCTGAGAGCCACTAGATGCTGATAGCCCTGAAGGCCAAAGGGAAGAGGGAACTCAAAGCAAAAGGAGCTCGTGTGGCAGCTATCACCCTGTCACACCAGCTCCTCTTCTCTCTGGGCTTGGTTTGCAGGGAAGCAATATGGGAAAATGTGAACTGTGTCCACGGTTGGAGGTTTGGATGTGGGCAGAGGGACTGCAAAATCTTGGCACAAGAGCCAGGAAGGGAAAGCAAAGACCTGAAGGAGTTTGTTCTGTTCCACAGTGCAATGAAAGCTGCAGACAAAGATAATAAGGGGGGAAAACAACCCCATTGCTTTGTGTCATGGCATTATGGACATGGTACTAATGGCAGTTTCCGGTATGTGACACTAAGCTGCTGTGAAGCCCTTCGGATACAAAGGCAGTGCCATCAACCCCACTTTTCAGGAGAAGAAATGCAGGCAGAGGGAGGATGCAGCTTCTCCAGGGCCAGGGATGGAGGCATCTCCCAGGTCCCAGCTGAACGTGCTGACTCCCCAGCAAGCACAGCATCATCCACCATTCATGCCTGTTGATGCACAGTGCCTCCTCCCAAAAAAATCACATTCCACACTCATGTAAAAAATATATACCCTATAAGGAACAAGTTTTCCTGGAGCAGAAAAATTCCTGGTTTGAATATGGAATTCCCTTCTCTTTGCACCCCCAAAAATTTTAAGGGGCTTTCTAGGGAAAAAATGATCTTGTATCTCCCCCCCACCCTTGATTTCTGCCTGTTTGAGTGTTTCTCCAGTCACAGACACCCAACACCTACCTTGCAAAGAGGACTTTGCAAAGGTCCAGCAGCACCTCTCCATCTCTGCTGGGAAAACCTTGCTTCAGATGTCCTGGGATCTGCCACATCAGCACTGAAACATATCAGAAGGTCTCTAAAGCAGACACACCTAGGAATGGTTATTTACCCAGAGAAGCTGAACCGGTGTAAAGGGAATGCTCTGAATGTGCTGACTCTGTAATGGGACCAGTGAACCAGCTCCTGGAAAGGAGAAGAAGAGAATAAGGAGGAGGAGAAGGAGAAAAGAAGAAAAGGAATAAAAGAAAGAAAAAGAGAAAACAAAATTTATTCTTTAAGATTTTTTTTTTTTTAAGCAGCTTTCTTTCCAAAAAACACAGCAGAAAACCTGAGGCTTGAGGGGGTTAAATCTGTCCATGAGGTGGCATTGAATAATGCCAAGGTAAATCCTAATTCTGAATTACTCCTCTAAGGGCAGAGCCGTGTACCTGCATGGGGCCATCCAAGAACACTCTGTGCTTGCTGCCTTCACACCACACTTTGTACTCTGAGCAAAGCAGGGAATTTTACATTACCGAATTAAAAGAAAGACCTCTCTGAGTGCGTATGCAATTACACCCAGGTGCCAGGCTGACATCCCATCCAAGCAAGAGGTTTGAACCCACACATAGGTCAGCAGCAATACACCACGCAAGCCCCAGCCCTTGCTGCAGCAGCACAGTATGATGGCTGATGTTGGGAGGTTTGGGGCTTGAGGGGGGCTTTTGGGTGTGCAGGGGGGAGCTGGGACTTGTGGGAGAAACTCAAAAGTCGTTTCAGGTTTGCCAGAGGTATCCCATTCGTCCCCCCATCCAAAGACAACAGACTGGTATTGAATTAACACAACCAGGATGGCTGCTTGTGCCTTGCGATAGCAGCCCTGGACTCTGGCAAGGGGAAGGCACCCCAACACCCCAAAAGGCCCTGCTAGGCTTTTCCTGGTGTCTCCAAGGGGAGCTCTAAGGGATGCTCACAAAACACCTCTCCCTTGGATGCACCATCGCTCATCCCCCTGCCTTGGCAAGGCACAGTGTTACTGGGGACATGACAAGGGCCTTCAAAACACCCGGAGAGAACAGTGATTAAACAGGAGAACGCTGAGGAATAAGGTCACCACGACACTGGCCGTTGGAAGCACTCTGACACAGCAGAGCCGTCCCATGGGCAATGGCCTTTGGCTTGCTCTTAGCGCCCGGGAAGCAGAGCGTGCCGCAGCACGGATCCATCCCAGCCAGCAGAAGCTGTTCCCGTTTCCACTGCCGGGGGCAGTGCCTCTCATAAAGTTAATTAATCTCTTCATGCAGCATAATTACCCGGTGGGAATTGCTCATAAAGAACAACATGTGAAATCCAGGCCTTTGGATGTGGCAGAAATGCCAAGATGATCCTAAATAAAACCCCCATGCAGAATCAAGTGCTTAAAACTTAACAGAGGGCAGGGGTCATGCTCTCCGGACTGTTTCCTAGCTGCAATTCCATTAATGCTGCTGGAAGAGCAGACTTCAAGCAGAACATCCCATGCTGGAACTGCAAGAGGTCTCAGAAGAGGACATGGCGAGCACTGACCCGGAATAAAGCCGGCAAGCTGCCGTTTGTCCCTGGCTTTATATATATATATATATGTTGTAAACTGTACTTTGACTCTGTGTACTCAAGGGAAATATTTACCTTGAGAGCGACAATGTAAAGCTTGTCTGCAGAGCTACCTCTGCTCCTAATTGTATCCCACTCTGCCAGCCTCTGAAATGCCAATCACCACACTCAAACCTTCGCCAAGAAATAAGTGGCAGATGCATAGAATCCCAGACTGGTTTGCACTGAAAGGGACTTGAAAGCTCACCTAGTTCCAAGCCCCTTCCATGGGCCAGCTTGCTCCAAGCCCCGTCCAAAAAAGCCCCATGCAAAAAGGCTGTTCCTCCCACAGGAGTGCGGGTCTGCTTGGAGGGCTCAGAGATGCTCAAGGGGGAGAGGGGCCTGGTTTAAAAGGTGGGGGGGTTCTATCTGGTTCCCAAAGTTAAAGGGCTGGATGAGACACATTTTCCTAGAAGAGTCACTTTTCCATGAATACCCATAAAAGCAAGAACAGATACTTGTCAGCCTGCCTGAGTTCAATGGGAAGAACAAGTTACACATTTGTTTGCAAGTCTGTAGATATTACTAAGGGCACTTTGTTCCAAAGAGCAGCCTTGGGATTAAATGCACCTTGGTAGCAATTCAAGGCAGGATCATCAAAGCCTTGCTCAATCATCAAGCACCTGGGGTTGGAAGTGGCACAACCCCCCCATTCTGGGAACTGCAGTGGGGTGGACTGTCTCCATGATGGCTCTCCATCATCTTCTGGGGCTCCAAGGAGCAGGACACACAGGCAATGCAGGGGCTTAGCCCTGCTCCTCCCCAGCCTCTGCTCTCCAAATCACCCCCCTCTCACTTTGGGTTCTTCTAGTTTTAAATGTCAGGCTCTGTTGTTCTTCAGAAGGTGCTAACACCTAGAGGTAGAGCTGTTACTAGAAAACTTCCCTCATTTATTAGTGTTATGTTGGAACTGGAAAAGGGAGGAAAGGGTTTGTAGCATGTATCCATCCATGCTCATTTATTAATTGAGTGCATGGATGAAGCCACATTCATTAATCCAGGGAAGTGTTCTCCCCCTACTCATCCTACTCAGGAACAAGGAGCTTCGTGCTCAGGTGTTCCCATCTTCCCTGTAGAAATGCCTACTGTTATATGGGAAGAGGCAAGGCTCACATGGAGATTAAGGGGCAACGGCAGGCAGGGATCAGCCTGTGAATAGACAAGTAGTAAACACAAAGCAAACACATCTTCTGGGGTACCCGTGCCTGTAGGAAAAACTGTCTGAGACCCAAAAGGAAGAGAAAGATGTTAATGATGCAGCCTGACACTCCTGAATCGTCTTTATCCACACCAAATGGTTTGCAAGAAGCAAGCTTGTAGTGGATCGCGTGATGCTGTAAGAGTTACATGGGGCTAGATGGAGAAGGGGACAGCCAGGGACAGGCACAGCCCATTTTGAAAGAGCAACACCGCTCCTGTAACCAACAGCTGCCGGGAACTTGGTGCAATCGAATGGCAGGAGGTAAAGAAAAAAGCAGCCTGGCAGTAAATAGGCTCAGCAAATTCAAACAGTGAGCGAGTTCCAGGAAACAGAGATAACCCTGTAGGCACAAAGATCCTGATCCAAAGCCGGTGGAAGCCAGCAGGAAAGAAAACCATGTTAGCTTTTCGCAGGCTTTGGAGGAAGCCCAGGGAAAGGCAAGTAAGTGACCCAGTCCCAATGACTTCGTGGTTAAATAGCCACCCTAATCTCACACACCTTCCCCGGCAGCTCCTCCCCTGCAGGTTGGCCCCCATCTGGGAGTGTGCACTGGGGGTTCTCTATACATACTGACCTATACATACCTATACATACTGACTAATACTGGGTCCTGCTCTCCTGGCTGCTCTCTGCTCCCTGCAGCTTTGTCATGAGACCGAGCATTTGGTGTTTCTCCTTGAGCCTCCTGCAGTTAAAAGTGTATCTGAAGATTCTAAAAGGCAGCAAACAAACACCTTCCGCAGGCTTAGAACACAGAATCCAAAGAGAGAAAGTAAAGTCTCTCTTTTAAAGAGGACAGCCTCAATTTTCCCAAGGGCTGAGCAGCCCACTCTCTGCTTTGGGGCGCAACACCCTGGTTTAAGCAGGGCCCTTGTTTGGGCTGCTCAGCAGCCAGAGCTGAGCTCAATGCTTTACTTTTGTAATAAAAATGTGGAGGTTTAACTGCAATTGTCTGGATTAAAAAATGAGAGCAGTTACACAGTGGCTGCTCCAGAGACCACTGACATCAACTGCTGCCCTTCTTCAGTGGGTTTTGAATCAGAACCTAAAAATGCAGCCCAGCCCATCCACATCTGCAATACCGCAGTCAGAAAGGAGCTCAAGCATCCTAGAAATCCAGAGAGGCAGGGAATAGAAGGTGACATCTAGGAAAAGAAATGTGCCGCAGGTCAGCAGCTGCGTTAGAGCCTGAGGGGAGAACACAGAGCGGGGAAATCACAGTGTGGAGTTAAGAGGGACAACTGCCCTGTTAATACCAACATCCAGGCCACTCAGTTGCTCCATGCTGACAAGTTTTACTGTCCCTGGGCTGTCAGGGCAAAGCTAAACAACTGTTTTCCAACAGAAAGAGCCTTGTCAAAGAAGAAGGTGTCTTCCTAAGAGCGGTATGTTTGTACGAGAAAATACAGAGATCTGATTTCGGAGGACTCCCTTCCCCCACTCGAATTCCTAACATTAAAATGAACTGGATTGAAAATAAGGCTGTTGGGTTTCTGACTTACAATATTTATCAAAGAGAGGCTTTCATGGCTCTGGAAAGGAAATCGAGTTGAGACTTTGGAAAACTGTTCCTGGAAACAACTCCTTTTTTCTTAAAACGGTTTTAGCATGGTTTCTTAAGGCCATTAAAGCTTAAGCAAGAGCTTCATCTGCTCATCATTGCCCCTCTTTTAACATCTTAATCCACTGAAGCCTTTTAAATAGATTTGATAGAGGGTGAGAGCTTCTAAACACGGTTCCAGTGATTTCTTTGGGAAATGAGCTCTGGAGAAGAGCTCCTACAAAGCCCTCCCTCTTCACCAGAGAGGCTGGACCATCAATACGCATCAGAGAATCCATGGCATGGCAGAGATCCACAGAGACCTGGCACTCCACTGGAGTGGCACAACCATTTGGGATGGGTCTCTGTTGCAAGGGACAGGAGCCTGGATGGGCTTGGTGGATTTTTGCCTGGGAGCAACTGGGAGGGAGCTGAGCTGCAAGGACATGGGGCTTTGCCACCCACCAGACCCACAGATAGCATGTGGGCAAGGAAACAAATGAAGGCCGGATGACACAGTCTCCTTCAAGGCAGGGATGGTTTAGGTTTTCCATGCCTAGCGTCAGCTCCCTGGAGGTCACATCCTCAGTGAATGAGGCAGGCAGGGGGTTGTGACCCTCGTGCTTCCCACCCACATGCCAGCAACAGCATGCGTCCAGAGCCAGCACCAAGAACCATCCCTGTTCAGGATTACAGCCAGTAATGTAATGCACCCACTGCTGTGGCATGACCTCTGGGACAGGGATGGACCATGCCCTGTGCTCTCTCTCCCGGAAGGGTTTGGGCTTAGGCCAGGTCTTTGTGTGACAGTGTGAAGGTCTAGGCTGGGTTGTGCTAATGATGCAGGCTCAGCACTTGACTCCAGAGGAACATCCCTTCATTGCCAAATCAAAGGCAGCAGCTCTGACGGGATACAGAAGGAACAACACTGTGCAGTTCCCGAGGCTTGCTTACCTGTTTGAAGATAGCAGGATACCAGCTCCTCGCGGCATTTCAGGGAACCACAAGAGACCAGCCTGCCTGCAGCCATATCTCTGCCACTCTGTAAGCTGATGTTCTTCTGCTCATCCACCAGATCACCAGAGGAAGACCTGGTCTGCTCTATTCTCTTAACATTTTTTCCTCTTTCCCATAGCATTTTGAAGTGTCAGGAGGTTTCCTTCATACATATAAAATAGTGGGGTTTTCCCCCATCCTTGGGCAGCTCAACACCAAAGAGTAATCCTTTTACAGAAGCCTAATGGTTTAAATTACACCCTGCCTGTTCTGATTGTCATTAACAATATTGGATGACCTGCTCTGTGGCTAGACCTGTAAGGAGGAGGAGGTCCCATCATGCCCAGTGCTACCCAGATGCATGTGCAGACACAGGACCCTTGCCACTGCATTCTCTGGGAAGCTGATCTGAACCAAGGACCTGTCCCACAGCAACTGGAAGTGCTGTACTATCCTCTGAAGCAGGTTCATACTCTGCTCCTTCCAGCGGTGTCAGAAGAGAGTGGAGTAAATAGCACAAGGTATCTCTCAACATTAGCATCCTGGGCAGAAGCTGCAGGGAAGAAGTGCCACGTAGCAGTGTGCTGGACGCCACATCATCACAGGAAGATACACTCATTTCTTTTTCCAGCACCGACGCTGCCATCTGTCCATCTCCTGGGGTTTTCCTGGCCACTCTGGAAGGCCTCCGTGCTGCATTAGCCAGCACATGCTCTTGGGTTCAACACAGCATGTCATCAGGGTATATTAACCCCCTGCTGCTGCAGGCTTTTCTGGCTCCCATGGACATCCAGGGCATGCAGCAGCAGCCCCACAGCGCTTGGAGCCTCCGCTGCTTGGGAAGCATCAGTCAATATTTTAGGGCTGATTTTCTCAAAGGGATTTTAGGGGCTCATGCCAGGGGTGAAAGACATCACCTCCTTCCCACATGGACAGCTTGGACCAGCTCTCGCTGCTGTACCTGCAATGGACAGAGCAGGGTGGCTGCAACCAGGATGGCCTCAGGATGAAGGCGAGACTGTACTGCCCATGTTCCTGCAACCATGGGCTCTCCTGAGATTCCTGTTCCCTGGGGCTCTGCCTAACTCATGCTCTCACAATTTCCTATTGGCAAAAAAAGAGATGGATTTAAAGTAGGCCTGAGGGAAACATCTTCTCCTCCTCACCAACTAGCCAAGAACAGGCAATAAAAGGCCAGTTCTGCCTGCTCCCTGGTGCTCCATTTTGTTTGTCTTTCCAAGACTTTTGGCCGGATTTTCAATACCCAATGGAAGTATTTTGAACGGCTGAACCTACAGCCTTTCCTAGTTTTCCATAGGGGGGAAACACTAAATCCATCCCTGGCACCAGCACGTGCATGGAACCCCCACCCCCCCTCTTCACACATCATCATCTTCCTTGCAGTTAGAAGTACTTACCCAAACCTCTGCCTAAACACCAGCAAGCTCGTTTTTGTCTTGGATTTGACGATACCAGAAACTGCAATACTAGCTCTGAAAATGAAGCCCCATGTAGCATGTCCTGAACAAAAACAGCTTCAGAGATGAATGACAGCAGCGCTGACTTGCAGATGGGACAGGAGACAATGGCACAAGGCTCCGGCTCAGCATGGACTCCATCACCCTGGAAGACAGCTCCTGCCACAGCTTGACCGTGTCACTCAGCACGTACCACAGACACCCAGCTGGGAGGCCTGAGGAGAATGGCAACAATGGCCATGAAGGTACAAGACTTCAGGATACTGCAGAGAGGTGTACGAGATGGAAAGCAACACCCTACTTGTTGGGGAATGGGAAGATGAAGCAAGAGCTGATGGCGGATCATCAAGATAGCGAGTTGGCTGGTCCACACTGCCAAAAGTCTTGACCACCAGAGATCTGTAGCACTGTTGCTGGTGTTCCCATGAGGAACTGGCACATTGAACAAGAACCTTCACATAATCACGCAGCCAGCCCAAATCCTAGCCTCAACCCATAGTCACTGACTATGTCACTGACAGTTATAGCGATGTGCCTTTCCGGAAAGAGGAAACAGGAGCTGCAACAAGAACCACATCACTGCTGGTAGCCATTGCTGGCTGCTGAGCCCATTCCCTTTCTGTGCTACAAAGGAACAGGCAAACCCAGAGGGGCCAAAAAAGATGTGACCAAGTCCAAATAAGCCTGCCAGCAAGCAGGTTACCAAATCGGCAAGGCCACCCAGCAAGAGAGCTTGGGCACCCTGCCCAAGGGCAAGAGCAAACCAGGCTGGGGAAGGAAGTCATGAACTAGGAAGAAGAGAGGTCATGGGGAAGGGGAAGCATCCTCAGAAACACAGAAAATAAATTTAATGGGAAATAGTCGAGTAATGCAGCATTTAATGACAGAGTCCCGGGCTGGTTTGGGTCAGAAGGGACCCTAAAGCTCATCCAGTTCCACGCCCCTGCTACAGGCAGGGACACCTTCCACTAGACCAGGTTGCTCCAAGCCCCCGTGTCCAACCTGGCCTTGAGCACTGCCAGGGATGGGGCAGCCACAGCTTCTCTGGGCACCCTGTGCCAGTGCCTTAGCACCCTCACAGGGAAGAATTTCTTCCTAATGTCTCATCTCAATCTCCCCTCTGTCAGGTTAAAGCCATTCCCCCTTGGCCTGTCACTCGAGACCCTGTCAAAAGCTAGCAAAAAGCACAGAAATGTTTCTGCTTGGATATCTATAAGCAGCAGGGAATACTGCCCAAATACAAATTGCAGGTTACACCTGATAAACAGAAAAGGAAGCAGGCACACTCCCACTGAGAATCTGTCAGCCCCTAAGACAAGCCTGCCCTGTACCTGTGCATAGCCGGGCCATATCCCGTAGGTGTGAAAGTCTGAAACTCACTTTCTGAAAGCACAACACTCTGCGTGAAGAGAAGCCTCCTTTCTGGAGAAAGCATGCCTTTTTCCTAGGTGTGAATGAGAAGACCTTTACTCCATTGCAAATTCTCCCTCAGGGGCAAACATATTGGAAGGGAATACAGGTGTTCATCCATAAAGCATCACAGCAGGCACTGAATGGACAAAGAGGATTTGCATCAGTAAGGAGAGCCTGCCCTCTGCTTGCTTGGAGAAAGAGGGGTCCCTGCAGGTATAAATCACTGCTACCCACTGATGCTCGGACAGCGATTTCTGCCTCTGGCAACAGGGATGGCCAAGCCTGGATCATGCAGGGGCAGAGGTCCCCCTCACACCACCTTTGCTCAGGAAAAGCTTGCTTGGCAAAATAGTGCTGGCGAGAGCCTTGCTGCTGGGACAGGGGTGAGTTTTACCAGGGACCAGCACTGGGATGGCTGGAATTAAACCTTGCCAGAGGAACGTTGCCCGTAAGGAACTCTTCCATCCTGTGCTGCTTTCGGCGCGTGCTGAAACCCACAGTGTGCGCCAGCACACCTGCAGCAGAAATCAGCCCCCATGATGGGAAAGTCTGAAGGTCACAGATGCAAACAAATATTTGGTGAGCCGATACAAGGCAGCCTTGAACAGTGCACCTCCGGCAGCAGAGGACCCTCCTCCGCCGTGCCTGCGTGTGAATGCCCTTCAGCAAACCACCCACACCACCCCTGAGCTGCCCCGCTGCCTGCGCACCGCCGGCTTCGTTAATGTTTAGACTTCCCCTGAGAGGCCTGTCCAGGCTCAGCGAGCAGGAACCGGGGACATCAATCAGCTGCAGGCAACGCATTGACCTCAAATGCTGCTATCGCCTCTTCCATAGGTGCAGGAGCCACATTTGTGCTGAGCTTCTCTGGGTGACCTTTCCTCCGCAGTCACCCTCCCCTGGGATTGTCTGAGCTACAGCTCACCCACTCTGGATTTGGCCACCAGAAAGTGGATCAAGGGACATGGAGCTGTTGGATTGAGTCCAGAGGAGGCCATGGAGATGCTCTGAGGGCTGGAGCAGCTCTGCTCTGCAAACAGGCTGAGAGAGCTGGGTTGGGTCAGCCTGGAGAAGAGAAGGTTCCTTAAAGAGCAGCTCCAGTGACTAAAGGGGTGACAAGAAACCTGCAGAGGGGCTTTTGACAAGGGCCTGTAGGGACAGGACAAGGGGAAATGGCTTTGACCTGACAGAGGGGAGATTGGGATGAGACTTTAGGAAGAAATTCTTCCCTGTGAGGCCCTGGCACAGGTTCTCTTCTGAATTTTGTTGCAGGAGATCTGCAAATTGCATGTGCCAGTTCTCTCACCTGAGGGGAATCACCTTCCTGACATGAAGAAGAAGAAGAAAGCATTTTACTGACACCTGAGACCTGAAGGGATGGAGCTTAGCTCTTGTCTCCTGACTCAGCAAACCCCCATATGCCCCAAGTGACTGCTTGCTCTGCTGGGAGTTTTGTGGAAAGCTGGGAGAGAGAAGATGATTTAGAGTTTCTTTCTCTCTTTCCCTACCGCCCCCTAAATGTTTATATGGACAAATAAACCTGGCCATCCCACAGGCCCTCCAGCCTAATTTACTGCCCCATCACAGCATGGCAGGAGAGCGTGAGACCTACCAGCCCTTCCAGCTCTCCACCCTCAGCACAGCTCACCCAGCTGGCGCAGACTGAGGGCTCTGCCACAGCTGTGCTGGAGAAAGCCTGGTTTAAAAGGAATTAAGAGGATATTGCATCATTTCTACAGGATTAGTTTGACTGAGATGTGAGCCACGGACAGCGATGAGCTCCTCAGAAGGAGGAGCCTGTAAGACAGACCTGCTTACAAATCCCTCACAGAAGTCATAGTAAAGACAAGCTGATCCACAGTGCCAGCTTAAAACTCCCCTCCTTTCTCAAGAGCTCAGCTTTCATCACCCAGACTCCATGTACCACCTAAATCGAGAGCCACAAGATGGTACTTGCCCTGGTGAGCTGGGATCCCCCTTGCTGCAGGAACTGAGCATTTACTCGCACCAAATTCCCCCAACCCTCCTCAACATGTAGCTGCAAGAGCAGCAAAATGCCCCATTAACTATTCTTTCCCCATCATCTTCCCAGCAAACAAGGTTTGCAACAGTCTTTGTTCAAATTCTCCAGCTACGTGGCCCTTTTTAACACCCGGCTGCCCAAGCATAGCCACAGGGCTCGGTAAAGCAGGCTGAACTTTCAGCCTTTGAGGTGGTTTCGGACCTAAAACACCTAAAAGAGGCTAAAAATACACCCTCCCGCTTTCGAGAACTAAACCGGTGCCCAGTAGTCATGTCAATTTACCTGTTGGCCTGGCATTAGCATCCCCATATGTCTGCTAGGGAGCTATTTCCCATTTAAGAGGTGCGTTGTCTCCTGTCTTTTTCCATTTTTAAGTCTTAGCTTATCATTCACAATGAAGGGACCATTTAAAAAATAGCATCATACTCTCTTGCAGCAGTTTCGGGTGCTCTATTTCCTCCCAGCTGTGTGGGTTTCTGGGCAGAGGCCCATGCATAGTAGCTATTTCTATAAAAGCCTCTCAAAAATGCCAAGGGGTGGCCCAGCACCAGGATCTCCAGTCCTGCAAATGGATTTGGTCCAATCCTGCTGGCCTCAAGCACTCCAGGTATGGTGCCTCCCACCTTGGCATGGGGTAAACCTGTTGGTTGTGGACCCTGCGCAGTCCAGAAACATCTGGACTAACCTGAGACTTCCTTCTGTCTTCAGGATTTCCCCTGTACATCAGAGCCTGCATATATAAGAGGGCTGGAGCTGCTCTGCTCTGGAGCCAGGCTGAGAGAGCTGGGCTGGTTCAGCCTGCAGAAGAGAAGGCTCCTTAAGGGGAGACCTTAGAGCAGCTCCAGTGCCTAAAGGGGTGACAAGAAAGCTGGAGAGGGGCTTTTGACAAGGGCCTGTAGGGACAGGACAAGGGGGAATGGCTTTAACCTGACAGAGGGGAGATCGAGATGAGACATTAGGAAGAAATTCTTCCCTGTGAGGGTGGTGAGACTGAGGCAGAGATCAATGTGCTCATGGCCAGTGGGGGAGGCAGCAAGGGGGACTCTGGCCATGGGGTTTCCCAGCAAGACACCCTCCACCAACACATGAGCTGTGCCACACAGGAAGAGGCACTGGGAGGAGAGATGGGAGAACATCTCCCGCTCTTGCCCACAGAGAAATAAATGGATAAGAAAAGAGTGAGAAACCATCTCCAGAAAGAGTAATCCAGAAACTTTGGTTCAAGCAAACCAAAAATTAGCATCTTGGTTTGAGAGCCAAGCTGTGGAAGTCATTGTCCCCACAGCTGTCCCTGTGACCGAGAAAGCAGCTGCAGAGCATTTGGTGGGTTTCTTTTGACATGAAACCGAGCAGCAGAAGTGTGAACAAAAGCCTTGCAGAGATGAGATTTCACATATTTACAGGTAATAGGGACTCCTGGCAAGGCGTGCTTCCCTAGAGCATCCACCCATCGTTACTGGGACCTCTGACACCAGCTTCCAAGAATCATAGGATCAGCGGGGTTGGAAAAGACCTTCAGGATCATCCAGTCCAACCGTGCCCCAGCACTGCCAAGGCCACCACTAACACATGGCACTGAGGGCTTCATCTACATGGTTTGTGAACACTTTCAGGGATGCTGATT
Source organism: Lathamus discolor (assembly GCF_037157495.1). Taxonomy (NCBI): domain Eukaryota; kingdom Metazoa; phylum Chordata; class Aves; order Psittaciformes; family Psittacidae; genus Lathamus; species Lathamus discolor. The sequence goes on from NC_088888.1 coordinate 7,220,368, forward strand.
CCATCACTGCCCTGGGCAGCCTGTTCCAGTGTTTTACATTAGCTCTGACCAGTCAGACCTTGCCATGCCCTTAGGCAGGCATTAAGCATCCCTGGGGTCTTGCTTCCTGGTTCCAGTCCCTTCAATGGACCCCATCTTTCTGCTCCCCACCTCCCACCCAGCTTTGCCTCCACCCCAGGACCACATCACCCCCCACAAAGAGGGGCCTGTGCAGCAGCCAGGGGCTCAGCCATGCTGAGGCATCATAAAGCTCCTTTTAAGCCGGTCAGCACAAAGCCGAGCCTGTTCAGCCGCAGGTTGGGGCCGCTGCCTGCCCTCCCTGCCTCTGCCAGGCACCGAATCACAGCCCTGACGTGGGGCTGCCAGCCCAGCGCCGGCGACAGGAACCTGCCCCGCTCACCACTGCAGGAGCCAGGGCTGTGCCTCAGCGTGGTGCTTCTTCCAGAGATACCGAGAGGAAATATTATGGAAAAGACCCACGTCTGGCAGGGAAAGGGGCAGCCATGAGGAAGGGTCATGTGAAATCTTCCTCAGGTTTGGATTTTCCAGCACAAACCACTTTCAATGCTCTGTTTGGCATAAAGAAAGAAGGGAGGGTTTCTATCTGCTTCCTTTTACAAGGCAAGGGAGGGGGACTACTAGAAATCTGGAGAGAGGCTTTTGACAAGGGCCTGTAGGGACAGGACAAGGGGGAATGGCTTTAACCTGACGGAGGGGAGACTGAGATGAGACATTAGGAAGAAATTCTTCCCTGTGAGGGTGCTGAGGCCCTGGCACAGGGTGCCCAGAGAAGCTGTGGCTGCCCCATCCCTGGCAGTGCTCAAGGCCAGGTTGGACTCAGGGGCTTGGAGCAACCTGCTCGAGTGGAAGGTGTCCCTGCCTGTGGCAGGGGCTGGAACTGGGTGAGCTTTAAGGTCCCTTCCAACCCAAACCAGTCTGGGATTCTGTGAAAGTGGAAGATATTTTCCAGCTTGCAGCACTCACGGTGGGAGTTTCCCTCTCAAAGACTCATCGGCCAGAGTTAACACGGCAAAGAAATCTCTGCTGTTGTTATCTAAGGCAGCTCCAATACAAGAGATGCAGTCCTCTGCCACAGAGGATAAACACATGAAAATTCAGAAGTGGGTTTTGGCAATTTTCCAAGTTTTTTAAGCACTTTCATGACTCTGAGGAGTTCCTCTTTTTTTGACCCTCTGAGCTGGCAGCAAAGAGATGCTCACAGGTCAGGGGCTTTACTGGAGCCCAAGGAATCAAGGTGCTGGTTCTCCTTAGCTCCCTTGGAAAGTATAGTACAAGTTCTCTGAGAGCAAATGGAGATGCAAAGCCTCCTGAAGAGATTTAATGCGTATCATTAGCAGGCAGGGAGGAGAGCTGGAGATACACATCTTGATTTCAGTCTACCAGCTCTTAAACCATAGCAATATATAGACTAAGTAATGACAGGATAAAGCTGGGAAAAGGATCCTGCTCAGAGCCAGGAATATGAGGTAGGTTGGAGAAATGTACCCTCGACTCCTTTCCCCTGCCCATGCCTCTGATCCAGGGGCTCCCTTAAAGGCCAGTTAGCACCAGCAGGAAAGAGCCAGCAGCCAATTTCAGTGGAGGGAAAGAAGAATAAAGCCCTTGAGCACCTCACCTGCACCCAGATGTGCGAGTTCAACAGCTGGAAGCCCTGGGCTGTTCCAAAGGCTGAATCACACTCCTAAATACATCCCAACAGGCTGGTTTCACTTAGTAATTGCCTTTTTAGATCGAAGAGGGTGAGGGGGAAGACAAACAAAACAGCTTATAAGTCTGCAAGTCAAGAGAGAAATAACTTCAGCACAACCGAGATGACTCAATGCAGGCTGCAGATTCATCCTCTCCACTTATTATTTGTCTTCCTGACTCTGCCTTTCCTCTCCCTTTGTCTTCCAGGTTATTCAAGGTATGCTAAAAGCAAAGCCTCAGCCACAGTCACCCCCCATGTCCTTCTGAAAGTCTAACCCAGGGCAAGTGCCAAAGACGATTTGCTGAAACCAAACTCACTCCATTTCTGCCTCCATAGATATCAGGGGCTTTCTCCATCAAAGAAATGTTTTCCATCTGACACCCTGACGAATCGTGCCATGATCCCCCCTGGACTCACCCATGGGACCTGTTGTTCTTACAAGCATCACAGATTTTAGTATTGACCTCCCTGGTCACAACAGGCAGACCAGCTCCAGCTTTTATATATGTGCTGAGCTGATCGATGTGCATTTGGTCTCCAAGGAAAGCCAGTGGCAGCAGGCTCTGAAGGGATGAGTGGACTTAATCAGTGCTTGAATTGGCTCAGCTTTTTGTGCTAGGATAGGCACAGGTCAGCCATGGTGGCCCAAAAGCTCCAGAGCCATAAAGGGAAGGGATCAGATTCCTAACAAAGTAAAATAAAAGCAAAGTCCTGCTGTTACTGCTGTCAGGCAGAGAGAAGAGGCTCCTCTCCCCTGCAGGGCTGGTTTCCTCTGCAAAGAGGATGGGTATCTTGGGCACACTGGGATATCCCAGAGGTGCTCGCTGCTCCGACTCAGCTCCGGCTGGTCCCACATGTAACGACACCAGTCACTGCATCTCCACTGCTGGACCAGTGGCCACAGAGCAGCCCTGTGCCTCTACCCACCCTCAGGCCTGTGGAATGAGCCCTTCACCCCCTCTTTCACCTGTTTTCTTTGTGTTTCTTAACTGAAAGAGTGGATTTTGCAGGGACAGGGGCTGGAATGGGTCTCACCAATGAAGCTGTTTTAAACTAGGCTTCCCTTTGCTGTCCAAGGGCCAGCAATTCCCTCCTCCCAGTAGGATGCTCTGCCCACGCAGCCCACAATGGGCTCAAGGCACAATGGGGAGGAAGTGCTGTGAAGCCGCTGGGACTCCCAGCACAGCTCTTGGCTCAGTTTCCCCTCCCCAGCCCCCCGCTCCAGCGAGCCCTGGGGACTCTGGCCCTGGCTGGAGATGTCCAGCTGCACACGTGCCTGCCTGAAGATCCCTTAGCCCCTTCATCTCAGCCAGCTGGGAATGGCATCCCCTGAAACACATCTGGCAAATCCAAGCTACAGTTTCAGGTGGACCAAACCAGGGTTTGCCATTGAATAAGCTCCATCAGGAGCACTGCAATGTGCTGCAGGCACTCAGCTGAATTGCCCCCTAGATGCTCTCCCATCAGCCCTGAGCCCTTCATTTGCCTGAGGACCAAATGAACCTCACTGCAGTCCTTTCCCTTCTGCAGCTTCTGGAAGTCACTGTGTCCCACTCTGCAGCTCCCGGCATCCATCTCCCCCAAGCCTCCTCTCCATTTCCTTGCAAGGAAAATCCCAGGAGAATCTTATCCTTTCCCTCTCTTTAAACACACTCCTGTTTAACTTCATAACCCTGTCAGAGCTCACTGCTCTCCACAACAGATCCATGCAGGTATTCCCACCTCTAGGCAATGTGTCACCTTACAGGACTGATCTAGGATATTTTGCAGGGTGGTCTATGCTACTTCAAGCCAGGCACTTGCTAGAGGAGAGGATGGTTTTGGTTTCTCAGTCAGTTTACTCTTGCTGTAAGTGAGCACTTGGTGATCAAGTTTACATTAAAAAGATCCTTGATTTTGGTGGCAATTCTTTCCTTTTCTTAGTCACAAAAAGCCAAGCCAACCCCCGCTGCGCATGGAAGTCACTTTTAACACCTCAGGAGCAGGCTCACATGCGTGTCAAACTCCAGCCACACACTATACACAGCAGTCAAAGGGGAAACTGCTGAGGGGAGCAACAGGCACTGGTTCCGCACCTGGCTGAGCCCCCTGCAAAGCCCTGACCTGCAGCCTTCACCCAGCACCGGCACAGAAGCGCTGCCAAGCATCAGTAACTGCTCCTGACAGCCTCTGGGTTGGAAGGGACTTTAAAGCTCATCCAGTTCCAACCCCCTGACAGGGGCCAGTGCCCCACCTGCCTCGCAGGGAAGAGCTTCTTCCACCCCAGAGCACCTCCTCCAAACCCCACACTGATCGTTTTCCTTCTTCCCCCATTTTTTCCCCTAATCTTGACTTTTTGCGCAGTCTCACCCATGCTCCCTAGGGATGCTCTGGCTAACCAAGACCTCTTTGGCAGCTCAGGCGCTGTCATGGCAGTGGGAAACTCCATCTCCAGCAGAAATGGGATCTGAAAAGAAGCCATCATATCCCCTGCAAGGGAGTGGAGTCTGATGGGACATGTGTCCAGTGTCTGACGGATAGCCTCATGTATGGCAGACCTCACTCTACTCTCTTCCAGATTAGATAGTATGAACAGCCTAACTAGGATCCTTGGCCTACAGAGACCTTCCTGCTCATCTCCTAGGTCAAGGGTGTTCCTGCTCATAACCCAGCCTCCTTGAAATCCTGCTTCTGGGCACCAAGTAGAGCGGGCGGATGGGAGCAGGAGGCAGCAATTCACCCGCTGTGGGGATATGCCCCGTTGCTGTTCCCATCTCCAGCTGCTTGGAGGTGAGAAGGAAGGACTGCAACACACAGTGCCTGTGAGCCAGAGATTTCTCCCTTCCGCATCATGTTGACGTTGGCAGTCATCCTCAGCCTCCCTCCTCCTTCATTTTTCTCTCTCTTTTAAAGATTTCCCCCCCCTTCCCGTCATTAAGGCCCCAGAGGATCTCTGTGACCCCTCTAGGTGGTAGGGGGACCACAGGAGGGGTTGAAGGCAGTGGGGCAGAGATGGCTTTTCTCTGCACAAAGGTGCTTCTGCAAATCAGCCTTCCCATGTATTTCACAATAGGCAGAGAGCCACCAGCAAATGGTGCAGTGAGTGCCTGCAATCCCGGCCCAGAGAAGACAACGGAGTCTATTTGGCCTCAGAAGGATCACAGGATGTATTAAAAGAGCTTGTTAAACTCACTTTGGTCATGCTCCAAAGCATGTTCCAAAGCTCAAACATGTTGAAAGTCAGGGGAGACTGACCCATGACTGGGTTTTGAATGGGGGCTGATACCATTAAACTGTGTACTTGGGAGCTGCTGCAAAGCCAGCCAGCCCTATAGTTATTACACTGTGTGTAAGCTGTCCCTAATAAAATGAAGAAGACAAACTGGCCTCCTGTGTTTAATAATCTGCAGTGACTAATGATTCATCTGTGTCTGTTAATATCCATCTCTTACACAGCCCTGTCGTTCCCTAGCTAGCGCCCAGCCTGTCCTTCCTTACTGCAACCTCAGCCAGCTTTCCTGCTGAAGGTGAATTCCTTCCTGAGTTACATTTCATCTGCTGCAAGCTACCCCTTTAAATCCGGGCTTTTACAGCCAGTGACACCAAGACTGTGAGGACTGCCTCCCTGCTTGCTCACTGAGCCCATGTAGCCTTTTTTGGACAGGAGGAAGCATCCGGGAGGGAGGGCGCATTTTTCCCTCTTTGAATCACAGAAGGAACACCACAGCTCATTCTTCATATCCAGGCCGCTTAACCCTTCCCATATCCAAGCACCCCTCAGCAGCTCCTCCTGGCATTGGAGCCTCTCGCTATCACTTTGCCTGCTGGTCTGAAAAGCCATGTATTAGGGAAACAAAGGCGTGGGGTTTCCCCATCCTCTCAGGGCTAGAGCCAAGGCCGTCTCTCCCACCTCAATCCCGTGACACAGACCACAGTCTGACATGCAGACCCATAGAAAACCCAGAGGGATTCTTCTCTCCAAAACAAGGAAAGAGTGTTTTTCCCTTCCCACTCATCTAACAGCTGATCTCCACTGGCTTTACTGTACAGCCCTCCGGCTTAGCTGGGTTTCCAAGCGCCCTGAATCTGCATCCCTGCCACATGAGAGAGGCATTAAGCCTGCCCACACAGCTGGCAGAGAGCTCACTGGTATAAGTTTGGCTGCAGGGAACGACTTTCTGATCATAACATTACTCAGAGATTCCCCTGCCCTCTCCTCCTCCTCACACTCCCATGGGATGATGTGGCATGCCAGATCACTGGGCTGGAGAGCACATGGAAGGTCAGAGCTGTGGGACTCGGATTTTATGTATACACAGATATCTTACCTCTTCTTTTTTCCCTAGTGTTTGAATACAGGCTCGATTATTCACAGAGGCAAAGGCAAGGGTGAAGCAAAGCAGATCACATCTTCTCTCTGCCACGGCCTGGAGAGTGATGAAAGCTGGTCACAGTCAAGGATGGCATATAAAGAATTCAGCATCTCTAAGTTAAAGCATTCCCCAAGCTGACCTTTAGATATACTTTTTTTAACTGAGCTGGTGATAGAGATGCTTGCTTGGTAATAGCCCCGCTCTTCATAAAAAGAAAATCCCACATAACAAAACACTGAAAACATCCAAATCTGACAGATGTGCCTATTTGGAAGGCAGGAAGGTGAAATTACGTAGCAACTATTTTACAGTGGAAGAAACAATTGATTTCAGATGCTGCAGACTGTGGGGACTCATGGAATTATCACATCTCAGCTCAGCCACGTCAGCATCTGTCCCTGCACCCTCAGCAGTGGAGACTACCCCATGATGGAGCATCTCATCTACCCCAATTCAGGATGACACCCAGTCTGCTGTCCCAGCAAGCTGTGCCAAGAGCATCTAAGTGCTCAGGCTACGCTTCCACCACCAGAAACAGAGCGTCTGTGCACCAGACCGCTCACCAGCATCCATTGCATCTCAGTTTTGCATGGGCAAAACATTCACTTCCTACCCAATTAGCCATGGTGGTGGAGTTTATGCTGTCTCTGCACAGGGAAACAGGCACTACGTGGTCCAACAGTTAATGGGCCACAGAGACAGGCAGCTTCTGATGTGGGACAAGGCTCTGCAGTCAGCCTGCCAAAACCAGTTAACAAATCTGAACCAGAAAAGGGAGTTTGCATCGGTCATTAATGCCTAGAGTCATGGGGCTGGGAGATCTTTTTGATGCGGTTACCGGGAGCCCTGAAACCACAGCCTCCAGCCCTGGGCATGAATATGGCAAAGGACAGGAGGCAGCACAGGATTCCCCACGTGACGAGCAGCACCAGTATCCTTACCTCATTCTGGAGAGCAGAGCCTTGAAATAGTGTAGAATTCCAGACTGGTTTGGGTTGGAAGGGACCTTAAAGATCATCTATTTCCAATCCCCTGCCACGGGCAGGGACACAATAACTATGGTTGTATGAGGACCACACAGATGAACAGACAAATCTCAGCTCTTCCAACACACTGACAGAAAAGCAGAAGAGCCTGAGAAACTTAAAATACGACAGCAAAAACACAGCATGAAAAGAGATCTACACGGGTTAGTGGTAGCCAAGATGCTAAGGCAGCAGCTGCACAAGGGAATAGGAAAGCACTTCTAAAGCGACCAGACGCACTTCTGCAGTTGTGATGATTTCTGCACATGGTCAAAGGACAAGAATATTCCGTTTCCTTTGACAGCTTCATCAGCCTGCGTGTGCGCCAGGACTCCCAGCCACTCCACCACAAGTTCCATGTTCTCCGAGGCCAGGAGCGCTTTCTGCAGCACTGTTCAAGCACGCACGGCAAGGACAGCCCTGATCCCAAGCAGCTTACAGGCTGAGAACAGATGGATTGTGTTGTAAGGAATTATCTGGGAGCCGTTGGAAGAGAGCAGAAGACAGCAGCTGTTGACACAAGGCTTCTTTGCCCAGCACTGGAATACTTCTGCCTCAGGGAGGAGCGTGGCAGCTGCTTCTGCAGAGACCTTGGTGCAGCCACAGCTTGGAGTGGATGGTGGCAGCTCATAGCGAGATGCAGCAACATCCCAAGAAACCAAAGACTTCCCAGCACAGACACCAGCACATATTCACATCAAACCACAGCCTGCCAGAAGGGTGACAGCCCATTGCCCAACGACCAGTACTCCTCCTTCCAACTCAGCAAAGCCATTTGTGTTCAAGGCCAGGTTGGACACAGGGACTTGGAGCAATCAGTTCTAGTGGAAAGTGTCCCTGCCCATGGCAGGGGGCTGGAACTGGATGAGCTTTACGGTCCTTTTCAACCCAAACCAGTCTGTGGCTCTGATTAATGAAACTGCTATTACAGTCAAAAGAACAAGCACTTCCTGAGGAAGTGGGAATACACAGGGTGAAAACACACAAGTGGAGACACAGGGACTTACCAGTCAAAACACCATCTGCCTCCTGCCTCTTCGTGGGCTCACACTGGGCAACCCCTTCTGCTGCTCCCTGCCCTTTCTCTGGGTTAAAATGAAGAGTTTCTGATCCCTGTGCCAGTGTTACACCTCTCTCAACACATGCAAACATCTCCCCAGCAAGTCAACCAGAAAACAGAACATCATCAAACTCAGGCTGCTGCAACATTCACACTCATTTTGTTCCATCCTGGGGGTGATTCAGGGTTTAGGTCTTTCTTACTCTGAAATTACTACCTTCAAGAGCCAACACATCAGCAGAAGGAGCATTGTATTTCTCAAACCGCCTCTCTGATACCACCAACATTGTAGCTGTTCAGGTGAAAAGTGCCTGCGCTCAAAAGGTTAGAGCAGTTCTGGGAAGTCCACCTGCCTTCTCCGACCATGGCCATGGTTTCACAAGCAGTGTCAGCAGCAACACACAAGCCACCAAGTTTTGCTGTGTTATTTTTAGCCTGGGTCAGCTTCCCTGCTGTTTTACTCCTGGCTCCACATTGTGGCTAAACAGAGAGGCAGGAACAGGGACCATTGCTTAAGCCTTTATCGCTGCAGAGAGAATACATTTGTTTGAGCAGGGAGAAAATGGATATTCCTGAACAGCATCAGGAAATAGGCTGGAAAGGAAACCCTGTCAGGCAGAACCTGCAGAAGTTAATTGCACATTAACACCCAGGGATATAAGCAGGGGTGCTTCCCGTTGCTCCCAAGGGATGTGGTAAAGAGCACTGGAGCAGCCATCCTACTTGGGATGCTCAGTGTGGTCCAGATTGCTGCAGTCTGCACACCAGTCTGTTTGAAACCAGCTTTGTCCGAAGACTGCAATGTAGACATGCCCTTAAGGTACAGGTCTCAACTTCTACGTCATTGCAGCAGTTTAGAGCTGAGGAAATTAAGCTAATTACTTTCACTGTGCCTGGCTTGTCTCCCCAGCTATCTCCCTTTTAACATATCTGAGCGGGCTCAGGAGTCCACCAGTCTGAAAACTATCAGACACTTCATGGTATGGTGGAACAAAGTTTGTCTGGAGCTTGGGAGTTCAATCGAGGATCCATCAGGAGTGAAGGGGGCTTTAAGCCAGAGTAGATCCCTGGTCCAATCCACCATACAGCCACTGATGGGGCAAGGCTGGGCGGAAATCACATGGGTGATGACCCTCATGCTGTGGAACCAAAGCAGTACGGATGGAGAGGAGAGTGGCATTCAGGCAGGGATCACTGAGAGAGGCTCCTAAGGAGTTCAGGCTGCCAAAACACCAGAGAGAGCCCCAGTGCCTCCCTTTGCTCTAAGCAGCAGCACAAACGCTCCTGTTGCACTGGGAGTGGAAGGAAAAGCAGCGTGCTGCAGATCCCAGAGTGGCCATGGCAAACAGTGCCACCACTGGGCAATCTGGCCACAGAGAGTGTTAGAAAGAAGAAAGGTTAAATCTGCAGCCAGTGGAGCTGGTTGACTCAGGAAAGCATTAAAAGATGAGAGATTAGACACGTCAGTTTATAGAAAGCCCTGGCTCGCTGTAGAAGCCTACAAGGTGTTTCCAGCTGAAAGCACCTCTTGCTCTGTGGGCAGTCACTAGATAAGCTGAATGCCTCATAAACCCCCAGATGAACACTTCCGAGACCATGCCCCTTGGCAGCACGACACAGCAGAAGGGAACACCACTGCTTCCTTCCCACCAAGCAGCCCTCCTGCTCAGCTCCTGTGGCCAGGCTGCACACAACATCAGTTCTTCAAACATCTGTTACCTTCTCCCTGTGCAAATACCAGGCTGCTGATGGACGAGGCAGCCATGCAAATATTGACAGACAAGGCGAAGGTGGGAGCTCTGCCAGGCATTGTGCTTTGCCGGGCAGCAAACGGAGCAGCCAGGGTGCCTGTGGCATGTGCCTGCTGCAGGGACAGAACACCCAGAAGCACCAGCAAAGTGCTTATTTGGGGGCTGGTTTCAAGAATCTTGGTTTAAAGCAGAGAAGCTGGAGGCAGCCAGGGGTGCAGGAAGCAGTCCTATTGCTGCCAAACTACCCTGGTTAGGTACACAAGGGTCCCCATCCTCCCTGTCCAGACCAATGGACTCCTACTGGATCAAAGGAAGGAAGAAGCAGTTCCTGGACAGACTGGGAACTGGAGCTGAGGCTGTTTGGATGGTCCCTGGTGTGGCTTCAGCCCATGCCAAGTAACTTCATTCTGCAGGTATCCCAAATCCAAGAGACAGGATGGACCAGGCAGCACTTCCAGCAGGCAGCATGGACACGGCATGACTGTTCTGAAGGCAATTTACAGACAAACCCGGCCATAAAACACTCCTGCATACCTTCAATTTCTTTATGGCAACGTAGCCCCCTGCATTTCTCCATTTGGAGAGCTAAGGATGAGCACCCTGGGGCAGGTGGATTATCTTCCATTCCAGTTTTTGCAGGCCTGCTCATGAATCCCTCTTTGAGTTGACCTTTGCAGCCATCCAAAGCACCAGATCAGTTTCCTGGGGTTTATCCCTTCCCTAAAGCTGGAAAGACATTTTTGGTGGTTAGGGGAACACTGGCCAGGGAAGCAGAGCCTACCTTTGATGCTTAACAGGGAGAATCAGCTAGCCTTGCTTTGGGAGCATATTCCTCCCAAATATACAGCAGGAGCCCATAGTATGGAAACACGCACACTAACTAGGATAAGACTCTCCTGCCTGCTGCGGAGTCTTTGTCACAGCTGATCACCCTCCACTTGCTGCTTTTCATTTCCCAGTCTAGTGCTATGCTATGAGCAGCATCTCACTGAAACATGCCACGGTGTTTTTCCAGTCTCTGTCCTTACCAGCCCCAGGAAATGGGCCATGATATTGCTTCCACAGATCAGATTTCTGGCCTCGCTCATTCACGGCAACCAAAACCATATGGTGAGACCACATCCTGCAGAGCCCATCAGGGAGGCACAGGAGCCCAAGCCAAATCGCCAGACAAGGATACAGGACACTGGGGTTCAGGGCAGGGCGAAGGTTTTGTTTACCTTCTCCTGCCCCCAAGCTTGTCCTCCATATGGGCACTGAGTGGCTGGCACACACTTAGGATACAGAGACATTCACTTCTATGTGCTTTGATAGGAAGGCTGAGGACACGTTATTCCTGCAGCCACGAGATTCTCAATTTATTCCAGCACTGTGAGCAGCACTAGCTGTCTCTCCGCTCTCAACCTGTACTTGTGCACTGCAGTGCTACAACTCTTCTCCTTTAAGCATCCCTGCAACTCCAGGCCAAGGGAATAAACCTGTTTTCTCTGGCCAAGGCTGCAGAAGCCTCTCCTGTAGCTAGCACAGAGGCTGTCAGCAGGCAGCCAAGACCCTGGCGGAGCCTCCTCCTCTCTCTACCACTCAGCACATACCTGGCTGTGGCCCTGCAGAGCAAAGAGCTCTGCAGGTTCAGAGGGCTTGAAAAGCACTTGCTCCCAGAGAGACCACCAAGAGCTGGGATCACCGAAGCTGTGGCTGCCCCATCCCTGGCAGTGTTCAAGGCCAGGTCGGACAGGGCTTGGAGCAACCTGGTCTAGTGGAAGGTGTCTCTGCCCATTGCAGGGGTTGGAACTGGATGGGCTTTAAGGTCCCTTCCAGCCCAAACCAGTCTGGGATTCTATAATTCCTACATCTTTCCTGCCATAGGTGAAGCCTGGGGAGGGAAGAGGGGAGGAAGCTGTCACCACCTCCTCCAAAGCAATCCGTCTCTCACCAGCCATCAGTCAGGCCGCCTGTCCTCCCAGCGTCCTTGCTCCTTCTTTAGTTGCTCTGTAGCCAAACAGAGCCAGGTGGTTTATTTACAAAGGCTTGTCCACAAAGACATAGGGAAGTGTGTCTCCCACAGAGGACTCCCTGTTCGCATTGGATCTCCCTCTGGTTGCACGCACCGAGGACGCTTTGGCAGCTGAAGGCTTGCATACTCACGCCATGCTGCTGCTGTGATTAACTGGTTACTGTAGGCTACTTCCCTGCTTTAGGAAAGTTTTTCCAGCCAAGCACCATCTCTCTTCCTCCAGCACGCATCCTGCAGCTTGCCATTTCACTTAAGCAAACATTACGTGCACCACTCCAAGGGCAGTAAATAAGTGTTGCATTTGCCCTCTTCCCCTCGGCCCAAGGCTGAGGCACATCCAAGCGCCACGTTCCATGTTGCACTTGACTTAAGCCATTCTGAAGGATTTTACCACGTCAGAATCTCCAGAGCTCCTCAAAGGGTCTGACAAAGCTCAGAGGCATGTGCATGCAGAATGTGAAAGATGGGTAGCCAGACACCCATCAGTCCTTTTGGGGGGCATTGGCTCTATTGACATTGCTTTCCTCCATCCTCCTGCAGAAGGCCAGACTCTGGCTGTCTTTTTGCCAACCCCTCCACAGAGGGGGAAGACACCATCTCGGGGTCTAACGGGAGAGATGATTCATTTGCTGTCCTGAGCCATGCTCCTCTGCCTCTTCTTTTAACAAAAGGATGGCCTGGTCCCTCTAGCAAATAAAAGACAGGCTGCGTGCTGCACACAGCTGCCACAATGGCTGTCACGGACAATGGAATTGAACATCAGCGAGATCAGCTCCGTTTTCATTTAACCTGACGGAGGGGAGACTGAGATGAGACATTAGGAAGAAATTCTTCCCTGTGAGGGTGCTGAGGCGCTGGCACAGGGTGCCCAGAGAAGCTGTGGCTGCCCCATCCCTGGCAGTGTTCAAGGCCAGGTTGGACACAGGGGCTTGGAGCAGCCTGCTCTAGTGGAAGGTGTCCCTGCCCATGGCAGGGGGCTGGAACTGGATGATCCTAAGGTCATTTCTAACCCAAACCAGTCTGGGACTCTATAATCCATTTATTGCCTTGAATCCCTCCCTTTGCTACATGTGACGGACAGGCAGAGCTTCACTTTTCCACATTGTCTCATTGAGATCAGTGAGTGGTTTCTGTGCCACCTTGCACGTTTTACATGCCACATACTGGGTTTACATAAACCCAGCCAGGCCCTACACCAACAGGCAAAATGGTGCCAGCCCAGCCGCAGGGCTGCTGCAGGCTTCTACAATAGATAGATACAAAGCCTAAAAAGCCTGGTCTCACGGTGGGGCAGAGGAACCTCATCACGCCGAGGTGCAGACCTCCCAGGCACACACCGTCAGCTGTAAATGGAAAAATAAAGCAGCCCAGAGGGTGGCACTTGACTTGTACAAATACACCTAGGGAGGGCTGGTGGAGAGAGAAGGAGATGGCACTCTGCGGTCAGTCATGAAAGGACAATGTGAGTCAGGTCACTGTATGCAGACTCCAGACAGACGTCACAACCTGCCATATTCCGGGCTAGGCAAAGGCTGCCAGAGAGCCCCATGGTGTAAACCTGCCATGCGTTCATGCAAGTCAACCCAAGGAGGCCAGGTTACATCAGAAGACACTCTCCCAACACACTGGAAACAGCACAAGAGGGTTGTTTGAACTAGGATTGCATCATCCTGCACTGCATGAAAGCTGGGCCGTGGCAAGTCTGGGAACAGCTGCCAGGGAAATCCTGGAGCAGCTTTAGGAAGGATCAAGGAGTTTAACCCCCACAATCACAGCCCTGGGATCCTGATGCTGCTCCCATAGCACCAGATGTCAAAGGCGTCTCAAATTCACCCGCACCATCCCTATGAGCAATTCCCAGGATGTATCCCCAGAAGCCTGGCCGGTGATTTAACAGCATACAGCATTAGGAACATTTCTCTGCTTGGAGAAGACACTTCCCAATCCAGTCATCCATCCACAGATGATCAATAACCATTGGTGTACATCAGTGGCAATCTGCTCGTCTGGCCTCTGAAGCAGGCAATGGGGAAGAAGGACAGGTACTGGTGATGGGTTAGGTATTCATGCCAAGTAGCTCAACTGTTACATGCCTTGATTAACCCACAGGCTTGTCAGGTCTCAGCTGCTGAAGGAACCGCATCCTCCCACAGAGCCTGGCACCACCATGTCCTGAAAGATGATCCTCAAATCTCACCTCTTTCCCATCTCATAAGGACAGGCCAGCCCCAAGCCTGTAGGCGTTAGCAGATACGGATGTCCAGCTGCTGGAGCTGCACACACAGCCCGGACCGGTGTCCCCACCGCCAGCAACAGCAGCCAGGACACACGTGGGGTTGCCACGTTGAAAACACAGACCCACCTCAGCAGAGGCCTCCTGCTCGAAGGGGTCCAAGGGAAGAACAGGCAGAGACCTTCCTCTGCAAACAGTAGAGGGAAACAGGAACAAGAAGAGCTGCACAGTTAAAAGGAGAGGCAGATACTGTATGTTGGCTAAGTGTCTTATCCCAAGCGAAAATCCCGCCTGCTTCTCACATTAATCAGGGCACTTAAACTAGTCCTAACCAGCTGCTCCCACGTCCTTTGGCCATTAAGAAACAGAGCAAACATGTGCAAAGATTCGCAGACAAAACAGAGAGCTCCGGGAACCCCCCCTCCCGAAGCAGGCACCCCTCTCCCAGCTCGGAGGCAGCTGTGCTTTACAGTAGGACAGCTTCCAATGTTTTCCTTCTCTGTGCAGACGAGGGATTTCCTGTCCTCCATGGCAACAACCTTGCAGTTACTGGAGGAGGCCGTGCCAATAATCTCCACAGCAGAGTGAAGTTTTAAAGCGGCACTGCCTGTTCGGTCGGGGCTTCAGCTTCCTGATGTGCTCCACACCCTGGCCCAAACCCACCCTGCTGCCTGCCTCAGAAGGGAGTGGGGGGAGCCCTCCAGCATGGCGCTGCCTGCACAAGGGAGCTGGTGTGTTCCTCAAGCACCAGTGATGGAAAGCTTTGTGAAGATGTCCACCACCACCAGCTCCCAGCACAGCTCTGCGCTCACTGTCCAAAGCTTTTTACAACAACAGGACCCAGGTTGCTCCAAGCCCCTGTGTCCAACCTGGCCTTGAACACTGCCAGGGATGGGGCAGCCGCAGCTTCTCTGGGCACCCTGTGCCAGGGCCTCAGCACCCTCACAGGGAAGAATTTCTTCCTAATGTCCCATCTCAGTCTCCCCTCTGTCAGGTTAAAGCCATTCCCCCTTGTCCTGTCCCTACAGGCCCTTGTCAAAAGCCGCTCTCCAGGTTTCTCATCACCCCCTTAGGCACTGGAGCTGCTCTAAGGTCTCCCCTTAAGGAGCCTTCTCTTCTCCAGGCTGACCCAGCCCAGCTCTCTCAGCCTGGCTCCAGAGCAGAGCTGCTCCAGCCCTCGGAGCATCTCCATGGCCTCCTCTAGGCTGCCTCCTGAAAGGGAAGCAATGACTGGACCAGTGCTGGTCCAACAGTTTCGAAGCAGAGCTGGGCTAAGCTGAGCCTCCCCAGCAAGGTCTCCCCCTTTCCATCTCCTCACACAGGCCTGCATGCTTCCCTGCTCCAGGAACATTGATTCAGTGCACTGACTTGGCACAAAGCCCGCCTTCGCCTTGGCCCATCTCATGCCATTTTAGCGAGTTACATCAGCCTGGCACGAAGCCACATGAACATCGGGGACCAGGCCGCGGGATGCAATAGGAACAAAACAGGAGGGGAAGTGAGGCCATTCCCTTGCAGTAGCAGCAGACTCGTGACAAAACTACATCCATCACTGTCTCAAGTTTAACCAGACCAGTTAACGTCTTTGCTAACCTGCTCATTAACCTCTTCTGCCTAATGAGGCTTTGTTTAGCGAGGGGGAACAGGTCAACGAAGAGCTGGAAGCCCCTGTCTCTATTATACCACACCTGAGGTACACTTTTGGGCTGAGCCACGGCTGCAGTCTAAACCTGCGCTGTCCTACAGAGTCAGGCTTTCCTTTTCATTTCCAGATCCCCCAGACAGGAAGCAGCGCAAACTCGATCCAAACTAAACCAAACACAATAAAGCAGCATGCTGTTTGCAAAGCAGGTAGCAGGCTAGGGTTAAACAGGAACCTTCAACTTCTTTCCACCCTTATTTTATACCAGTGAATCAGACTCTCAAGGGCATTTTCCCCACACAGAACAGGGTTAGGAAAGGTTTTAAGTAACAGCAAAGCACACGCAAAGAGCATGAGAATCCCTTAACTGATGGGGTAGACTTGCACAGCCTTACCTAAAGGAAAGGAAGGTGCAAGCAGCAAGTGCACACGATCCAGCCTTTGTGCACTTGCACACACTCTGCCTTTGAGTGCTGACAAGAAGCTAAAACGTCAGCAGAGGAGCACTCACGTTTCTGCCTCACTGGGACTCCACCACCCTTGTCTTGCACAAAGTGACCTTGCAGTTTGACTGCAAGGTAAAACAGACCCACAAAGAAGAGCACCAGGAGTCACTGAAACCGACGCGTTCCATCACAAGCAGAACAGTCACGCTGGCAGTTACCCTGCCTCCACAGAGGAGCAGTAAACCACAGCCAAGGGACAGCCCAACTACAAATCACAAGCACTCATTCGACTGCTTCCAACTGCAGCGGATGGAGACAGCAGGAGCCCCGGAATGGAATTTCAGACCCAAGTTTCTGGCTCTGACCAAAGCTCTCTGTGGAACAACAGGCAGGGCACCTTTTCCATGCTCTACCTGAATTCCCTGCCCTGTAGAGCAGGCACTGTTCCTGCCTGTCTGTTCAAGTTACAAAGCAGGCCTTGCAGGGATTATTTTTAGCAAGCAAGCACAAAAGCCCAGTGGAGCTGGGCTCTGATGTTGAGCTGGGCTCTGATGTCAAGCTGGGCCTTCTCGGTGGCTTTGTAATGTGGAAAGTAAACAAAGCCCAAGGCTGAGCTCACACCAGAGCTTGGCCGCAGCAATTAGACAGCAGATGAACCACAGGTCTCAGAACACGGCTCCAAAGCTGGAGCCAGGCAACAATCTGAGGGATTAAAATGGATCACCGGTGCCCGTATCCATTCGCTGGTGACCAGTGAGCTGCCAACAGACAGATTTCAAATCCATTACAGATATTCCACTGTCACCAGTAATGACGCAGGTGCTGAAGAGCACACTTTGGAGTAACGAATAACTGCCCTCTCAGACACAGCAGCAAGTGCTGGGATAGCAGGGACGTACTGGAAGCTGCAGCCAAGAATGGGAACTCTGCAGAGCTCTCTGCTTCACAGCATAAACAAGCAGCTCCTCCCAGTCTTCTGAGAGACTGCAAGTGCCAGAAACTATTAATACCTGCCGAAAAAACCTCCCCAGCTCCATGTTTTGAGAAGTCCACATATGCTGCTATCAGAAGCGTAGCACAAATTGCTAGAGGTCAGGGCTGCAGATTAGGGCCCCCCTACGGAGTGTGCAGTCAGGAAGAAACAGGATGGAACAGAAACAGGAGAGGAGCTGAAGGAGTTGGCAGCACATCCCAAGATAAGTGAGGCTGCACCTGAACTTCTGCCCCCAGTCACAGTGTTTAGCAGGGTTTCTCAGGCTTGTAAAGCCAGCCATAGCTGCAAACCACTGTGGGAAGCACAGACCCAGCAACAACTAGCATAAAGAGTCCATACTCACTGCTCTTCCAGGCTTTCTGTATCCCAAAGGCACAGAAACCATTCTGTTTAGTTCAGCAGCCTTAGCATCAGCAATGTGTCTTCCTAGAACCGTAAGTGCCTACATAAATCAGCTCTTTCTTGAAGTACACTCAACCCTTAATCATTCCCTTTCTATGGCTACAAATCTGTTTTATTTCACCACCTGGAATCACAATTTCATACAAACAGGACACATTTATGAGCTTCTCCTATGCAACCAGGTTGGTTCCCATCCCTAAGATGCTCTCATTTTAGTATGCGTGACCTGCTGCAAGCATCAGGACTGCAGCCTTCTGCACAGTTATCCTGTTGCTAGTCTCTCCTGGGTCTGCCCTGTCATCCAGATCCACTGCTTTGTGCCTATCTTACCTATTAGCTCTAGTCCCACTGGAGATAGCCATCACCCAAAGACTTGGTTCTAGCCCGCCTTGCCTGCACCACTACAACAGCCACTATTGCTTCTCTGTAAGCAGAGATGTGCTACTCCTGTCCAAGAACACAAATCACCTCCTTACTAATGCTGAGCATGCAGCCAGATTCCTCATGATCCTTGCTTCTGCTGGAAGGATAACAAACATCTGCTTCTCCCCAACATAGAAAAGAAAAAGCTAGACTCCAAACCTCATCAGAAGTTGAAGGAAAAAGGAAGGAGAAGAAAGCATTGTATCCTATAACACTCTGTGCAGCCCAGCAGAAACATCCTTCCTTGGAGGGCAGTTTCCCATCTCCTGTGACACAGGCCACAAGCATAGCACCAAGGCACAAAGTGATGCACCTCTGCTACCAGCTCTGGTTAGACAATATGCCCTTGACTACAGGCTGGAGATTCGTACCTGCTGGGAGAACCCCTATCCTCTCTCATGCGAGGCAAACTGGATTAGCAGAGACCTACTATTTAAACTCTTGGAGAAAACATGGCTGGAAGGAATTACATAGAACCCAAGTACTTGTGCTGCAGGCCAACAACTTGCTTACCTCTAGGTAGTAGCAGTATCTGCCTTCATTAACAACATTAGAGCCAGCTACTAACACACTTCAGTAAACTTTATCAAACACTAGTTTTCCCCTCTGACTTCACTGAAATGGACAGGAAAGAACTGACATCTCTTCACATCAGTTACCATCATAGTGATGAGGCTTGGTTTTGTTCTTGAAAGCCCATTTACAACCCATAAAGCAGAGCAACAAGTTTGTAAAGTTAAACTGCTTTACAGATGTGATCATCAAATGTACACTAGTCCATCCTTGTCTGGGACATCAATGAAACTCCTCTCACTCCCCCAACCAGTCTTTTAAATTCAGCTTCAGCAATATTTCCAAAAGCTTATATTCATGTTGATGCTAGCCTGCCTTATCACACTGATGTACTTGTGTGGATCTTAGTTCTGCTAAGGCTTTATTCAAGGCCCTGCTGCAAGGAAAGCCAGGTCCAGACATATTGCATTAGTTAAGGAAAGATTTCTGTCCTTTCTTAAGAGCAGACTGCCCACATATGCAGCTAATTTCTCTTCCAGATCAACACATGTCCAGCTGCCAGGTAAGAAACTCGGGTATGCAGCAGCCTTTCCAGTACCTCATTACAACCCAGTCTGAGTAAACACCGTGCAATTAGAGTTGCCAGCAGCCGCCCCAGTCCGCCACCCACTGGCCTCCAGCGACGGGATTTGTGCTGCTACTCGTATTTTCCAAGTCAACGCGGTTCAGATGTCGAAGCTGCCTGCAATGCACTCTACCGGCAGAGCGGACACAGAACAGCTTCAGAGCAGCTGTTACTGGCAGACCGCTTTCCAGCTACCGTTTCTTGCAGTTAACTATAGATTAACTAGAACTACCATACCTATCACATTAGTATAAAGCTATAATTACATCCACTAAGTCTTTTACATACTTTTTAACCTGATCAGATTTAATACTTTAATCTGAATCGAGCTATGCCAGGAATTTGGAGTGCAAACCATGCAAGAGCAAACATTTAATACTCTAAAAGAGTATTAACAAAGGGCATCTCAGCCTCAAATACATGTTACTGGCAGTGCATGAAGCCCACAACAGTCTAGACTGCTTCTCAAGTAAGGACAATATGTTGTTTGTCATGCCTTTCCCTGGAGAATATAAGGCCCTTGAACTGGCACACCAGCAGAGCCTACGATGAAGCAGCCAGAAGTGAGGGCAAGAGGCACAGTGGGCATTTCTAGGAAAAGCCAAAACTTTGCCAGTATGAATTGCCCAGCTTGGGACCACTAGTTGCCCCGGGACAAGTGTCATATAAACTCCTAGTCATCTGTCATAGGTGACAGTGATGCCACCTACCAGCTCTCTTCTATACAGGGGCCACATATCCACAAGCAATATGCTTGTATGGCTGCTGCTGGAACAGAGTTATTTGGGCAGAAGTTGAGCATGAACTGGAGAAACCTTAATCAACCACAAGTTGAAACCATTCCTGTCAAGCAAAGGTAAAGACAATTCAGACATTTTTCAGCTAGACTGCTGCAGGATAGTGCAGCTGCTAAGAGCTGCTCAGTTGTCATGGAATACTGAAAGAGAAAAGGCAATAGGTCATGGAAAAGTAAATTACCAAATCATCACATATACTGCTGCTGAGCTGCCCATTCTCAGAACTCATTAAAGCTGCTCCAGGCAGTCTGCTCAGAGCATAGCCACATAGGTTACTTTGAGCATAATTAGAAAAGTTCAGCCACAAGAAATTAGGCAAGGCTCAGATACTCATTCAGAAAGATGCCTTTAGAAGGTTATGGCTCAGTGACCTGTATCCACATAAGCCATATGACAGCCAGCCTATAGAAAGGACCATTTCATAGGCTGAGCTGCCTCAGCTACAGCAGCATATGCCCAGTTGGCCATACCAAGTTTAAAGAGGTTTATCTTACAGAAGACTCAGGGCTGTGCTTCCTGAAGTTGTGAACAGCCTCCTGTTGCTTGCAGGAGTGAAAAGACTGACAAAATATCAAGCACTGTAAAGTAATCTGAAGGAGTGCAAGCCACCTGTACAGATCAATGCTTTGGAAAAGCTTGGTTTCCTTTGTGTGCAGCAATTGGGAAGTAAAAGTTTAAAGACTCAGATATATCTTGAAGTCCCCATATTTTGTGTCAACACCCATTCCAAGAACAATCCTATGGAAGCAAACACTTATCTCTAGTGCTCTGAATGAAGGGCTGCAGGTGATGAGTGATTTGTCGTAGTTCTATGCCTGAAACCTCAGTTTGTCATGTTACTTCCCACACAAAGTGTTGCCATACAACAGCTTGTTCTATCAGACATCTTTATTTGCTGTATTGCCCAAGTGTACAAATACTGAATGTAGTTATAGAAATCCAAAATATATTGTAATAGAAATCTGTCTGGGAAGTGGAATGTTAAAGATATTTGCTTTATAAAATTACTACACATAAGTCACTCCCATTTGCAAGTTTTAAATATATCAGGGCTATGAAGAGACAGATAACTCTGATCCTGCAAAATAAGGGAGTTCTCAGGAAACATTTTCTGCTAGATGAAGTCAGTCAACAGCAAGTTGATTTCTTACATTTGACTCATTTTGAGTTATCAGCCAGGAGGATGTTAGCTACATCCAGACAATTCATACACAATTCTCATTTATACCAAGAAAGTCAATGTATCACTATCAATATATTTAAGTATTAGTCAAACAGAATCTCAGTGACAATATTTAAGCTAATGAAGTCAAGCCAATAAGTTGCCCCTGGCCATCGAGTGCAATTGATGCTTTTTTTCACATTTTCAGAGTAAGGCGCTTTAGTTCTTGAACAAGTCAATACAGCTTTGCAGGAGAGAGACGTTGTTCTGGAAAGGAAGAGAATTAGTTTCAAATGAGTACAACTGATCATTTAACAACCTGCTTCCCACACCAAAGTGACTTCCAAACCAGTAGGTCCATCCCAGGATTTTGTAGCCTATGACAATACTAAAGAGCTTAGACTGCAAAGACAAGCATTTAAGCAGTAAAGCATCAAAACCAGATCAGAGTCTGTGATCTGCCTCTTCCTGCAGGTCTGCAACCATGACTCAGTTTATGGTCAGAAGAGGGGCAAGAGAGTATTAAGGTTTTAAGGTGGACTACACTGAGCACTACTATTGTCAAGCCTTTATGTCACATTCAAGCTCAGCAGTGAAGTAGCTACCTGTGATGGAAGTCCAGGACTCCCAGGAAAGAGGAAATTAGAATTCTTCTAAGAGAAGCTGAGGATGCACAGTTATCTCTTCCTGAGCCTTCCCGCTTTGTTTCTACATTAAGTTAACAGACCCTGTCACCAGTGTACACTTTCCTGGATTAAGCTGGCAGTACACAGTGTTGTCTCTGCAGCCTACTCCTAAGCCTGCTCAGTAAAGCCTGGCAGAGGCTGCTACAAAGCCAGTGTCCCCTTTCACTGCCAAGCTGAGTGAGAAAGGCTGACAGCTAAACCACAAGCTGCAGTATGTGCTCTCACAGCACTCAGAAACACTTGAAGCAGCAGCTGCCCCTAGTACAGGAAGGGTCAACCGCCACAGATGAGACTGCCTGATGGGAAATGAGGTGAGCTGTTACATACTACCTGCAAATTGAGATTTCTCACTTCAGTGCAATCGGCTGGTCTTGTAGGAGTCACAAGCTGAAAACAATTTCTGCACATGACAGACAAGACTGTCTTTGTATGTGCTATACCTACAGCTTTTCACTTCCATTCCTTCCCCTCTTCAGCTCTCAGCTGAAGAGCCGCACTCTTCTATTTTAGATTTCTTAGCTTTAAAAAGAACCTAGCAAATTTTTCAAGTTACTCACTGCTCTAAAGCTATGCATATTAAATTCCAACAAGAACACACCTTTGCATGTTTTATTTCCAGTTCTGCCATTTCAATTAGGTTTTTGCGGAATGCTGCTATTCTCTTCTGTTTGAAGCTCATCAGTTCTGTAGAAAACAAAGACAAAACAGACACACAAAGTGTGACTGAACTTTCAGTAAAGCCTCTGATGTTTCATGAGTTGTTGTACGGTTCTAGTTACAGTATTCAACCACAAAGAGGTTCAAGAGTTAGCCATTCTGTTTGTAGCCAGGGATGCACTCATCACACAACACTGACATCTTGGTGAGGAAACAGCTGGTCTAAGACAGAGGTTTTGTAGGAAGACAATCAGAATAAAACAGAAGCAAACCACACATTACATGTTCTCACTGAGCATTTAACCAAGAACATTAAAGGAGTAGCATGTGTACCATGAAAGCGTGTTTCCTGTTTTATACTGTCCAAAGGTATCCAAGAACGAGTTTTTGAAACTCCGTATGAGACTCAGCTGTACTGGGACAGAGTAAAAGCCTGTTTGCACAGTTCTGATTGAGATAATCAGAAGCCTAAGTAGTCACCTTCAGATGGAGGCGGAAAACAACACTTCAGTCAATTCTTAAAAGCATTTAGCTACATTAGTTTTACAGGCATCTATATTGCCCTTAGACTACTTGCTTCAGAAGCCTTCAGTACTTAAAAGTCAGGTGGAGACTCAGACTGCATTAAGATCCCCATTCAGTACAAATACCTTGTTTTGCAGATTCTGAAATCTTTTCAAACTTCTGACAACAATCCTGTTGATGTGCCTCAGCCAGCATGACGTCCTTGCTCTTTAGTCTCGCTTTATCTAGAGCTTTGTTTGAGTTTTCATAGTCAACAAGAGCCCTTGTACGTCTGTACAGAAGATCCTGAAAGTAGACAGCAATAATGCATCAAAGCCTTTAGAGAACTACTTCCCAAACTGAGGTTCAACTATCTTAGCAGCAGGTTTCACTTCTTTCAGCACCAGATTCTCCTTCCAACATGATATTATAACTTGCTATGCTCTTAGCATGGTAACAGAAGCCTTTCACCAGTGCAGTGTCAAGTTTTCAGTACAGCCACTTATGCCTGAGCAAAAAGAAGCCTGAGGGCTACTGTAGGCCTCACTTCTTCCCTTGAAGTGGCTTTATCCTGTAAGGTGGGTCTCTCCACTTAGAAGGAATAGCACTTTCTGAACTCCTTCAGTCTACTTCTATTAAGGGAAGTGTCTCTGTCATTTAATTTGGTGGAGATCTAACAGACCAACTATACTAACCTAGACATGACAAGTAGTACAGGTCTCGGCACTAATTTCTTTCTAATCTAGAAAAACTGTTTGGAGATC
The DNA here is from genome assembly GCF_037157495.1 of Lathamus discolor. NCBI lineage: Eukaryota > Metazoa > Chordata > Aves > Psittaciformes > Psittacidae > Lathamus > Lathamus discolor. The sequence goes on from NC_088888.1 coordinate 7,244,129, forward strand.
TCAAACAGCCCTTCTGTAAGTGGGCTGGACTGCAGTTAGCCAATATATAGTTTCTGTATTCTGCTGTGGTTTAGAAGTGCCAGGTTGCTTCAGCAAAACAAGGGTCCAGCTTACTTTAAGGTAGACTTCCTGTCTTCTTAAAGCACAAAGAACACCACAAGTGAGTCATGATGCCCATAATAAAACTAAGCTTCAAAGAGAAAACTGTTCTCACCTTAGCAGCTTCTATATTGAGCATGTAGTATCTCAACAGTTCAGAGAGCTTTAAGTCTTCATCAGATGAAACTCTACTCTCTACCTTCTGCAGAAAAGATCAACTAGTTGGTATATAACAGGAAACAGCAACATTCACATTCAGAGATTTTCTCCCCCTCCGAAGCTTCTCTTACCCTGAGTTTCTCAAAGAGCTCAGCAACTTTCAACAAGTACCTACAAGGAAAAACAGCATAAGTAAGTTGTTGATACTTCTTAGTCTGATAAATACCACGATACACAGATCCCATCAATATCTTGACCAGAACTCAGGTCTAGGCAAAGACATAGACAAAAGGTTTAACAAAAGAAGTGCTGGATTACAGCTCAATAGACTACTACAGCTAAGCAGCTAAACACCATTTTAAGTAAACACTGACTTCTAGAGCATGAAGGTCTTGTAAAGAATTTCCCTGCTACTACCCTCCAAGAGGGATGAACCATCTTGTTTACTCAGCTATACACTCTGTTTTAACCAGGTATACTCTGTTTTTCCCAGGCTATCTATTTACCAGCCTTGGTAAATAGATAGCAAAGTTTAGGAAGGTGGAATAATTCACCTTAGAGAAGCTGACAATGTTTCCATAACTTAAAAAGTGCCCTATTATTCTGGAACTTCAAAAGTCCAGAAGATAATACAGGTCCAGTGTAAGCTGTGGTTGTATTTAACAGCACATTAGAACAGATGCACAACCCCTTCCTCTCATATTCTCTGGGAGTTAGTGACCTGGAAAAAAATATCAAGGAGACTTCTGTTTAAAAGAAGCTTTGATGACTAGCACAATTCAGCTCTAGGGCACTACTGGCAAGAGATCAGCTAGTTAAGAATCACCAGGAGCAGCAGAGAAAAGAAAGTTTCAAACCACTTGCTTGCAATTCAAGAAACCCAAACCAGCTATGACTCAATCCCCTGGATTTTGCAGAAGCAACTTGATATTCCCAGACTCGAGGTATGCTTATGGACAGTTACAATTGCTTACTTTTTGATAACTGTAGGCTCTTCTAATGCCAGGCTGTTCAAGCAAGCTGAAGTATAAATGTAGTCATCTGCAACATCTGCAAGAACAAAGGCAAGGCTTTCAGGCTTAAATCAGCAAGACTGCAAGAACTTTAGGAAGGTCTTTGAAAATACTCACTTTTATGAGATCTTGTCATCTTATCTGCTTTTGCACATGCATCCTTGATTCTGTTGTAGTAGTTCACAAGAAAAGTCTTCTCTTGTTCAAAAAAGTCTTCTACTTCCTGAAAGAGAGAATGACCTGTTAAGTCAGTTATATTACTGCAGAATACAAGCACATCTCTATTTTGGAAGGGGCCAAGACATATAACCACAGCCACCTGAGCATCTCAAGGGAGACTTTATAAACAGTCTCCCACTGCCTAAAGGGGCTGACAAGAAAGCTGGAGAGGGGCTTTTGACAAGGGCCTGTAGGGACAGGACAAGGGGGAATGGCTTTAACCTGACAGAGGGGAGACTGAGATGAGACATCAGGAAGAAATTCTTCCCTGTGAAGGTGCTGAGGCCCTGGCACAGGGTGCCCAGAGAAGCTGTGGCTGCCCCATCCCTGGCAGTGTTCAAGGCCAAGTTGGACACAAGGGGCTTGGAGCAAGCTGGACTAGTGGAAGGTGTCCCTGCCTGTGGCAGGGGTTGGAACCGGATGAGCTTTAAGGTCCCTTCCAACCCAAACCAGTCCGGGATTCATTATGCCCATCAACCTCTACTGAAGAGCAGAGTTCGAGACAAGATCCTGAGCCAAGAATTTGACAAACCAAGCTGTCCAGCAAGTTTCTTTACCACAGTGAAGATGGACTTAACACTCAAATATTCAACACTGCAGGTTGTCTGAACCAACCAGTAAGCTGGTATCAGACAGCCCTCTGGGATACTAACGGTTGGTATTTCCCAGGCCTGCTACAACACAGTAGCTAAGCAGCTTACAAGCTTGCTTCACATCCACACCAAACATTATACATACTGTAATGTTTCCTGACATCCTGATTAGAACAGCACGTGTATTAGAAAGAGCTACTGTGGCAGCACCATAGAATAGCTGAAGCTGGACTAGTTGCAGGAGTCTTTGGTAGTTGATCTTGTCTAGTGCAAGCACAAACCTGTAAAATCATGTCTGTTCAGAGCTCCAAAGCAGACAAGAGCCATAAGCACATTTGCTGAAGGTGTAGTTCCTTCCTCTTCACCAGTATCAGGTGTTAAGGCAATTTTTCTGCATCCACCAGAAACTTTTAAATATGCACTTCAATTTTTAACAGCCTATAGCTTTATTGTCTTATTTCTACAAAAGACAAAATTAATCCATGCTACTCCACCCAACGTGGGACAGCAGTAACAAGGAAGGTTAGCATTAGTAGCTGAGACTTACATACCTCAATCCTAAAGCAGACATAACTAACCTCCCTAGAGCAGGAAGTAACAATCAATGAGGGTATGCAAGAGGTAAAGCAACTACCTTACCTTGACTCCAGAGAAAAGGACTTCATCAGCACTCTTTACCATGCTTTTCAAAAAGCCACCAAACATCTCTTTTGTGTTTTTCCTCCGAACACTCAGCTGCAACAGAGACCAAAACGGCTTTAAAAAGTTATCCCAAGGGGAAAAAAGTGAGGATTTTGACATATGCAATGAAGTAACATCATTTACATCTAGCATATGACAGAGCAGGCTGATTTCCCAGCTCTCCAGAGCACTTGTATAAGATGTATGAAGAAATGGCTTGACTAGAAGTTGTTCAACTATTGTGTGCCACAGAGTTTTTCCCTATTCTCAGAAACAGCCCAGTTTTTCCTTACATATCTTAGATCAGCATCTATCCCTCATCACTGAGTGCGACAAAACTGATGCAGCACTAACTTTAATAGACCTCCATTATTCCATTTCAGGACCATGCAACACACAGCACAGCTACACCTGAACCATACTTGTTCCTAAGATAAAGGCATACAAAGCTGACTTCCTAACCAACTTAACTAGAATTAAGAAACAAAGATGAGATTTATAGCAGAAAGAGGTCTAAAGGTCAGGCTGTTCACCCTTTTATCATCTCACAGAAGTACTGGCAATATCTTGCTCACTGATGCTGCACATAGATTTACATAACATTCTGACTGTGCCAGAAAAAGGGACACCTCTAACATTGTGCCTCATTCAGAAAGGAGAAAGAAGTGACTTACATCCTGGTCGTACTCCAGGAAAACATGAAAATTGCGATCTTTGCTGAGCACAGGATGAGAAGAAATCCGCTGAAGGAAGATCTCATGTGATGATACAGTCTTCTTGAAGACAGCAAGGTATTCACTGAAAGGAAAGAACACACTGAGATCTTCTCTTGTACTGCCTTCTTCAATATACAAAGAATTGCTTTAAGTTTATCCAGTGAAAATATTCATCAGCATGCCTCTGAAATAGCTAGTGGTGATAGAGACGCTATTTTCAATCCTTTTAGCTAGGAAGTTTTCCAGTTTGAAAAGAAACTTTTAGCAACTCCCAGCTCTAGGATTTTAAAGACTATGCAGCATCAGACACCCTTCAAACCAGTCACACTCAAAATCAGTTATCACCAACTAAGTTGCCCTCCCAGGAGGATTCTCAAAGTGCAGCTTTTGGCAGCAGTCTCATTCTACTTACGCTTCTAGCTCTTGCTTCATTTTGGCAAACTCTTCTTTTGTCATGGACACTTCTCCTTCCCCCAGCTTCTGCATCTTCTCTCTGGGACCATCAAAGTCAGGCTTTGAAGGTGCTGGAGGTATCTAGCCAAGGAATTTGTTAGTGATAGTGCTAGCAAATAAAGCTTTCCAAAACTATTTCTAGCCTTCCCTGGAAGGAGGCCCTTGTACCTGGTCATCACAAGCCAGGGAGGCTTCACACCCAGGAATTCTAAGGCCATTTTGATGTCTGGGTCCCTGCTTGCTCCTTCCAGCTCTGTGCTACCTCTGCCCCAGGAAGGAAACCAACCAAGAGGAACAGCTTCTATATCCACCCTATAGTCAGCCATCTTCTATGGCCCACAGGGCCTCTTAGAAAAATCATAATAGGAAAGAAAGACTATATTAAGTAGGAGTCTTTCACTGTATCATCTTCCAGCACCACCAGAGAGTCAAAGACTGCCAGAGCACCAACGTTTTTTTTGCTGCTCCAAGCTATATCAACAGCCATAAGTTCATAAGTTAACATAAGAGCCATACCACTCAAGCTGTTTGGGAATTAAGGCAAGAGGAAGTATAGGGAATACCCAAGTTATTAAATGCTAGTAATATTAATAAAGCAAGCTTCATGCCCTTACTAATATGCATTTTAAATCACTATAGTCTTTTGCGTGGAATTAAGTTTTTTAGGAAGTACTTACAATGAGTCCTGCATACTCCTCAGTTTCAGTGAGCGTATCGTGCAGCCACACAAAGTCTTCATGCTGCCTTGTAACTGAAAACTCAGGGTTTTGAAAAGCTGGCAGTGTAGTCTGGAAAAGAAGATATAGAAGCCCTACTGTTTTGTAAATTAGTAGCTTTTAGAAACAGTTCTGTCCCTTTCCAAAGGAAGCTATTTTGCCTAGTAAGAGCCTCGCCTACTCCCTTTTAGCTGAGCTGGCACTCTTTTCAGAGCCATACTCCCAAGGAGACTATTTAAAGAAAAGGCACTGTTGTGAAACAGCATTAATGCAGTTTATTCTATGAAGTTTCACAGTAACTGGTTTCTCTACCCCTACTCCCCAGTTTCCTGGTGTCAAGCTAGGATTCCTCAGCAAAGCCAACCTAGTGTACCAGCTACCTAGTCTCTATTTAGAGAGTGTTCAAGTCTCAGGAAATCTGAAGTTTCTGCATATATACACACGCACTCTCAGGCCACCTTTAAGTGGAAAAATCTCCATCTAATTAGATTTCTTTCATTGCCAAGTCCATCTTTACAGGTATGCATATTACAAATACAAACATTACTTGCATAACATTTATAAAGACTTCTTTCTACCCCATGATCTTACCTTAGTATGCACAGTGAACTTCACTCTGTCTTTTTCACTTAGGGCATCAGGTATATCAATTTGGAGAGAAGGATCAACATTCAGGTCTACCGATACAGACCTCAGCTGCAACAGAATTCACAGTATAAGCCTCAGTTCAAACATCAAGTAGGTTTAGTGAAGCTAGACTGGTCATCAGCTATCACCAAGAACCACACTGCACTAACCTGCTGTCTTCAGGATCAGCACATATGAACAAGCACAACAGACGTGACACTACCTGCAGATCACTGTGGCAAGCTTTCCCTTCCAAACACAGGAAAAGACCAAGGCTTATTAGCTTAAAGCCTGAAGAACCAATAGAACCAGTTGGTAGAACTGACACTACTATTTGGAAATACCTGCCTTGAAAAAAGCATCTTCCTTCAAGTACTTCTCCAGCTTGTTTACTTGGAACACATCAAGCCAGAGCCATTTGCCATTTAAGCAACAACCAAAATAGTTCTCTCTTCATTACCCTGGGCCTCCACGATATATGGCAGCACAGCTCCCAAGAGCCTAGTCTTGTGATCCGTTTCCTCACTCTTAGATCAGAGAGCTGCTTTAATCTAAGGCAAGAAGAATTACATGCTTTTATCTATCACAAGTAGCAAGCCCTAGGCAAGAGCCTGATGCTTCCTCACCAGGCCCAGATTGATCACTACTGCCATTCCTACCTCCCAAAACTACTGCATATATTCCACTTGCTGTGCTGACAGCTGCAGAGGATACACCACTTCTGATCTTGGAGAAAAGTGGGGTACAAAACACCTTTAGGCTCCCATAAAGTCTAAGAGCCAACTGGTTGCCAGAAACAGGGTCAAAACCCAAGAACACTGTGGCAGTAGCACTATTTGATCTTATTTGCAGGATACCTGGCATCATATTATTCATTGTGGCTTCAATTTCCTGAATGACCTCAGAAACAAGCAAAAAAAGTTTAGGCCTATCCAGCATCACTTAAGAGGAATACATACTTGCAGTTCTTACATCAAGCAGAATCACGTGTTTAGATACCAAGAAATAGACCTTCACAAGCTATTAAACACTAGTGATGATCACAAGCTTCAGTCATCTGTAGTCCGCAAGCATGGAGGAACCTCAGCCTAGCACAGGAACCACCATCATGTGAAACAAAACCAGTCTCCAAAGAGGCCATCCCTTCAGTGCTGCAGCACTTACTCTCTGCAGAAGGAAGAAGCTGCCACAGATCAAGGTCACAACACAAGAAGTTTGCTTAAGAGTGACCATCACAGCCAGGCTGAATCCCAAGGTTATCCTTTAGAGATAATTCTGAATGCCTTCCCAGGAAAGCAAGCAGGAGACTGATATCATTTCACCACCCTGCAGCATACAAATAAATACACAGAACCCACCAGCCAGGAGCTTGGCCTTACCTCCCACTAAGCACAAGCTTCAGCATCAAAGCCCACAAGCAAGCAGTGCCAGACAGCATCTAAGCAAGGCTGTCATGTCACAGATAGCTTGAAGGCTGCCTTCAGTTCTTATGCAGCTTTCCAGAAGCTTTTGAGGGGTTGCCCTTCATATGGTGAAGCTTTACATCCAAAAGCTTTGGAAACTGCTTTTCCTTAGTCTGGTCATCTGTGTGCTGCAGCCCAGATCTGGTGGAAAACAAGTCTCTGGCTGCATGCATTTGCCTCCAGCCAGCCTGTCCCTGCCTCAACTCCCACTACCACTGCTGGTTACTGCTATCATCTATAATCAGAGTCTCACACCTAAACAAGGGATAGCCCAGTCAATCCTTATCCTTCAAGCCATGCTAAAGGCTTCCATCTCCCACTTCAGCTAGTAGTTGAAGCTTGTGATTCTATGACTATGGAAAGACCATGTACACAGCACACTGAGCTTCCCATTCTGGCTTCTATAGGACAGAAGACTTTTATCCCATCCTGGGTATTGCTTTGGCAACAAACAAGAATGTTCAGCTTACACAGCATGCCCTGAAACACAGTATGCCCTGGAACACAGTTCCTAGCAGTCCCAGCACTGCTCACATCCAAATGGACACAGTGGGACTCTGAACACTACAGGAACTCCAACAGCAGTCGCTTCTCTCCAGTAACCCCATACGACAGATCATCATTTTATCCTACAGGCATGCAATTCTGATACTTACTAGGAAGGCATAGACCAAACAGCCCACATGTGCATGGTTCAGAGGTCACTGACACTGATTCAGGCAGAAGCTGCCCCATTCAAGCACTAGAGGAAGGACAGATAGAAGGCCACCATTTAGGCATTAGTCTCACTGCAAGTACAGCTCTGTGTTGGCCAGTGTTTCCCAGCCAGATAACACTAGCAGTCAAAGCAGTGACAACGATGCAGACCCCAGTGTTTTACATCCTGCTTACTTATCTTTGCTGTCCAAACAGGCTCAGCAGTGCTAACAATATGAACTGCTGAGTCTGGAAAGTATGATAAGCCAAAGGAAACTGCTTCCTCTCAGTTAAACTAAGGAAAGGATTACACCAATCAGCCAGTCCAGAATTTGTGAGCTTTCTTATTAAGTCTTGTGGAGAAGGTAAGCCATGATTAAGTGCTGTCTGCACCCCCTTCCATGCCTAGTACTTGGCTGCACAGGAGATGGGCAGGTATGGACACAGGATGGTACTACTCAGTCAGGTTAAAGCAGTTCTTGTATCACAGGCATTTCTCCCCACACACCAGGACTATAAATCGCAGAGGCAATGAGCAAGAACAAATAACCTCCAGCTTCAACAATCCCCAGGGATGCTGCTGCAAGACAGCTTATTGCCCCAGTGTGGCCTCACACAGAAACAATTGGGAGTCAGCAGCAGTGCTCAGCTGTGCATTCCAGAGCAGTTGTACTATACATAGTGCCCAAAATGTGAGAGCAGCCCAGAAATAGGAATCAAGAGCACCCCTACATCCAGTGGTGGGTTTCAGCCTCTCAAGCCTACATGAAGCCACTTGCTAAAATTAAAAAGTCTTGGTCCTCTATTACCCTAAACATATGCTATAAGCATACATGGCCCCGTATTGTTGAAGGCCACTGCAAGCTCAAGCATTAAGCACATAACTGTTTGAAGACAGTTATATACACAGGATTATCACCTCAGCACTTCAGGACTCTGGAGTTCAGTAAAGGACCTGGAGCTGTCTGAAAGAGAGAATCAAAACCACCATTCTATTTTATTCCTGTGAAGGTCACTGTGGCCTCCTAGCTCCAGGCCAGAGACCTTTAGGATTACACAATCATGGCAGCAAGGCTCAGACTACAAAGAGAGCATTCACAATGTCTGACTTTGGGAAGATAGAGCTCTTCCTTTCCCTACAAGAACATGCTGGAGCAGCATTTCTCCACTGAATTAGAAACAAGCAGCATCCCCCCCCACCTCATCTTGTTACCACAGCTCTATAAGGCACTAACCCAGCAGACACCTAAAGCAGATGTTCCACACCAGCCCTCAGTCAACACAAGCACCTGCCTCCTGTAGCATTAGCAGCTCATCATTCAGGACCTTTCATTCCACCATCTCTCTTACACCCACCCTACAAGCACAAATGAAGACCACCTTGCTTATGATCACATGAAGGCTGTGCAGAACAAAGGAATTAAGCTTTCATCATCAGGCCCCAGGCTCATTTCTTTACCATAACAGGCATCCAACCCAAGGCCTTCCCATGAAACCACTCCATCCTAGCTCTCTAGCCTGCCATGTCTGGCAGCTCCATCTCTGGAGGCATTTCTCTGCTAGGACATCATGGCTTCTTCCATGCAGTCCAAGCAGGGGGCAAGAGAAATGAAGTTTCTCCATCCCAATTACCAGAAACCACCATCACCCCCATGCTCTTAAGGGTATATAGACCAAGCTCAGCAGCTGGTAAGAGATTATTCCTTACTTGGAACTCATGTCCAGAAGAAGTAAAGGATGGCAACTCCTGGAACAGCACAGTGGGGAAACAGCAAACTGAAACACTCACTCAAGCTCAGCACAGTTCCTCACTTTCACCTCTTATTTCCCTTTCTCAGAAAAAGCTTAGACACTTCTGTTTTGCAGTGACCACAGCAACTGTTACAGCTGCTCTGACACCTTCTAGCTTCATGCCTGTAGTGACTTGTGTTGGGATCCAGTGGGGTTTGTGAGGATTGAAGAAAAACTTCTCCCTGCTCAGTAAAGATACTGTCCACCACACTCTGACCTGGAAATTAAAACAAGACATAAGCAGAGCCCTCCAGAATAACACACAGTCATCCTATTGATCCATGCTTCTAGGCACCGGGACTAGAAGACTAAAAATAGTGTCCTAATTGGTACCATAATTATCTATCACCTTATCAGGAAGCCCAAGAGAAGAAACAGCAGAGAGCATTACTGTGACCAATCCAGACACAGTTTTACAGCACTTTTTCCATTGCTTAGGGATACTAAAGGGTTGGATCATTTAAGTACAACCCATCGATTACCATCACCTGCCCTGGCTTTAGCTTGACAGACAAGTTTCTGACCAGCCTCACCCAATGCAAACACACCTTCACATTCACAGGTACCCAGGGGAATGAAATGCCCTCACCACTGAAGCTGCTTCTTTCAAGTGGCCTGAGCTGCTGGCAGTTTTAGCATCAGCTCTGGATGACTCGATGTTACTTCTGCATTCTAACAAAAGAATCTGCCAGTGCAAGCAACTGTGTACAATATCCAACTGCTAGCAAAATAAGAATCCATGTTTGTTTAGATTAATGCAGGGTTTTCACACATAGCTAGGCTCCCAGAAGAAGCAAGGAGCCCTTCCACAAGGGCTTGCATATCACAGAGCTTTCTGCTTATTGTCAGCTACCTTATAAGAAAACCTTTCTTCTTACTGATCACTTCCCTGCTGTCATTCAAACAACAGCCACAAACAAGAGTGTAGTGATTACATCTGCCACTACCCAGAATTCATTACTTTTATACAGAGCAGTCTAATTAAGCCAGTTTAAGTGCTCTCCAGAGAGCACTAAAAGATCATGATCTTTCCTGGCAGTTTATATAGAGCCCTCAGAAGGACTTGTTTCAACACCCAGGAGTTAACCAGCAAACATAGAGTAACTGGCCAGCAAGTATTAGCGGCATTATTTGCTAGAACTACGTTTTAGTCATATTTGATACAAGTGGCCTAAGTTTCCCTTTAATCAAGATACTAAAAATACATCAAAGTACACTGCACACATGCATCAGTGCAGATGCAATACAGTAGATGTGAAACTTTGATTTTTCAGCCTTTGTAACAGATACGCTGTTTGCTCTCTAACATGCAGGTGAAGCAGTATAAAGTTACATCTAGGCACTGAACCAGCCTTCTTGCACTCAGTTTTTATGCTGCTATTTACGATACAAAAAACGCTTCCCCAAATTTGTGACTTTGGACCACAGAACTCCAGCAATGCAATGGTTTAATTACTTTTGCTTAAAACAGATAAAGAGGAAGTAACAGCTCAATTTAGTCACTGCAATCACATTTCTCACCAAGTACAGTGCTTGCCAAGTAAGCAGAAGGCAGCCACTATTACCACTGGCTGTGCAATAAGCTGGCCTTGATCACTTTGCTCTCCTGTCAGAGGGATCTCTGCATCATTGCAGAAACCAAGCGGTCACACACCTTTTTACAGAGGGCAGGACATTCAAGGATCCCATATTCAAAGGAAAAGTTTCTCTAGCTCATCTTGCTCCACCAAGGAGCACATGGACACCTCCACTCAACCCACTTCTTCCTCAGCTCGAGGGGTCAAGAAGCAGCTTTGGCAGCACAGGCCAAACCCACCCCACTGCAGCAGTCTGCTGGCAGAGCACAGCCCATGGCTAAGCACTTTTAGCCAACATGCCACCTGTAACATGATGCATGCCCAGCTAAAATTGGAATCAGGCAACAGAAGCAACCCCTAAGCCACAGTCAGCATCTACAAGAATGTTTTGCTGACCCCTGCAGTGAGGACGGAACCGGTGGTAGGGTGTTTCAGCAACGCAGCCTCTCACCATGCTCTCCTCATTTCCCATGGATTTGAGATCAGATCATTAGTGCAAACAGGACACAGGCTGAGAGAGCTGGGCTTGTTCAGCTTGGAGAAGAAAAGGCTCCACAGAGACCCTAAAGCAGCTTCCAGTGCCTAAAAGGGCAGAGAAGAAAGCTGGAGAGAGGTTTTTGACAAGGGCCTGTAGGGACAGGACAAGGAGAAATAGTTTTAAAATGACAGAGGGAGATTTACAGAGGGGACATTAGGCAGTTCTTCCCTGTGAGGGTGCTGAGGCCCTGGCACAGGGTGCCCAGAGAAGCTGTGGCTGCCCCATCCCTGGCAGTGTTCAAGGCCAGGTTGGATGGGGCTTGGCACAACCTGCTCTAGTGGAAGGTGTCCCTGCCCATGACAGGGGTTGGAACTGGATGAGCTTTAAAGTCCCTTCCAACACAAACCAGTCTGGGATTCTCTATGTCCTTAACAGTACATTATATTTATCTGGTAGCTTTCTCCTTGCTGGTAGTTCATCTACCCCCTTGCTTTCAGGCCCAGAAGGATGCACAAGCAGTTTTCCTGCAGAACACAAGCAAGATCTAGTAGGCTCTCATTTTTCCTCTGTTTATAGAACATATAGAAGCTGTCTAGCATGGAGAAGTGCTGTTCAGGAGTAATAGGAGCAAGTCCCAGGCTATGGCATACCATTTTTATCTCTCTCACTGACTGTTCTGAGAAAAAGGGGCTACAATACTCTCTCAGTATTTCAATCTAGAGCAGTTTAACTGCAGACTGCAGCCTTTAAAATGCTATCAAGCCACTGACATTAAAAAACACTGAGCTTAGCTTGGCAGTCCCACTACTCACTTCACTTTCTGAAGTGCCTTTTCCTCTCCATGACAGATTACACCATCTTTCCCCGCTGCACTTCCAGTCACCCTTCTCCTACTCTTCCTCCCTCTTCCTACATATCCTGAGCCTCTCCTGCTTTGCCACCTCAGGGTCAGTTTTTAGTTTATACTTACCAATGAGTCCTATGCAAGGTTAATACCTAATGAAGTTTCCTTTATAGGCATAGGCTTTATCTACTGGCCACACACCAGTTCCACATGCTGTTTCCTTACCTAAACAGGAACAGACAAAGACAGGAGTATTTCTATTCTCCCCCTTGCTGCCTGAATCCCAAGGCAGCCCTACTACCTGACACAAGCTGGTTAATCTTTGGCCATTGAGCATTAGAGCTTAAAGCTACTCAAGCCCTCACTGTAGGAACATTTTCCCCTCCCCCCAATATTCTTGTTAAGTTCAAAATGACATACAAACACTCAAAGTTACCAATTGCTGAAAGACAGTTGATATTTTACCTTCCCCAGCAGGTCCTGCAAGCCTGTAAAGACTTAGATTCATTCTCAAGTGGCAGACACCACAATATTAAGAGATTCACACACAGCAGGAAAAAGTTAAAGCACTGGCTCATTCATAGCTCAAAACAAGCAACAGGAAAACACTTGCTCAACAAACATTTGCCTATTCTGCTGGATCAAGATTGCTTTAAAAGTCATATGGAGGAGAAGTTGTACATATTTAAGTTGTCCATATGCAAGGAAGTTACCTAGGAAAGTTGCAAGTAGGTGTATTCCTAGCTCTCAAGTCAGCCAATACACATCTTCCAAAAAACTAGAGAAAACACAGAATGAAAAGACTCAAGCTCCCTTAACAGTGTAAGGCACATCTCATCTACCCACAAGTGAGTTAAGCTTAGTCACAGTGCAAAGCTACTGCACCAATATGAAAGTCAAATAGGCAGCTCACAGACTGCTACAGAACTGGCTTACCTCCTATACAATGCGTGTTGGGGGTAGTTATTAAACTAGGTAGATTAAGCCAAGCAGCTTCCCCAGCATAGGGAATAACTCCAAGCACTGCCAACATACATGCACATTGATTCACAAAGTTCCCATTTTTGCATTCAATTTGCATTTCCTCTGCAAAGTTGAGAGTCTTCACGTTGAGCAACCCCCACACACTCCCTCAAAGACAAGACATAAGCCTCCTTTGCCCTTAAAGCTTCAACACTACTACAGAGAAAGGACAAATGAAGTCAGCTACCGTTGTGGCAAGCAAAGGAAAGCGAGTGGCCCAACCGAAGGGAGAGCTGACAGCCTGGTGAACACAGGCCACATCACCAGGAAAGCTGGGCACAGGCACACGAGCTGGCCTGCAAGTTTAAGCACCTCAGCAAAAGCACCTACAGCGTTTCACTGCGAATGCCCAGCCACAGAGCCTGACGAGCAGGTCCAGCTCCTCCATCCCCAGCAGGCCCAGGCCCTGCCTGTCATCCTGCTCCCATCACCACCAAGGTGCTCCACACACAGCCTGCACTGCCTGTGGCAGCCAAAGCCCTTCCATCCTTCCCGTTCTGGCTTTAATTCCTCCCACCCCTCTTTATCTTTCTCTGGGCACCTCTTCCTTCAGGGGCAACACCCCACGCTCACCCCGACCATGCTCACACAGGACCTTGGGTGCAGGGAACAAGCAGCACCGGGACTAAGGAAATTAACACTTTAAAGGAAACCAACCAGAAACACCCCAAGAAACCGAACCGAAGTAAAGCTCCGGCGCTGCCGCAGGCGGGACGGGAGCTCCCTCACGCTCCGCGGGGCCAGCCCGGCCGCACTCCCACCAGCTGGCCCCGGGCCGCCGCCCTCACCTTGCTCTGCGCGTCCTCCCGGAGCAAATCCATCCCGCCGAGCCACAACCCAGCTCACCGCCCTCCCCGCTACCGCCGCCGCCGCCTCATATAAGCCCGGGGCGGAGCCGCCCCCGCCTCCCGCCGCCGGCGACACACCCCCACCGTCCCGGCGGCCCCCGCGCGGGGCGGCGGCCATGTTGGGTGAGGGCAGTGTGCTGCTTGCCTTCATCCAAGATGGCGGCACGAAGTTAGTTGGGATTTTTTTGTCTTTTTTCCTTACTTTTAGAGATTCGGGTTATTCTCATAAACGGTTTTCAAAAAATAAGGCTAAAAGGAGAAAGCACCCCCTCTGCCTCTCAGCACCGCACTCGGGGACTCCACAGCCGAGCCCCTGCGAAGAGCGGAAGAACTACAAATACCAGCAAGCCGCGGTGTGCACATGTGCAGTCAGCGTGCTGGCCGTGGCTGGACCGCGCCTGCGCACCGGAGGCCACGGCGGTGGCGGGAAGTGCGTCTCTGAGGTAGCGCTCGCACCCGGTTTTCCTTCCCGGGGCTGCTGCTCGGGACGGGGCTGCCAACGGGGCTGCCTCGGCGTGGGGACGGGGAGAAGGCGAAGGCGGGCTGGGGCTGTGCGGCTGCGGTGGGGAGGTGAAGGGGCGGCTTCTCAGCCGCGGTGTCCGCCTGGCCCTGGGGAGCGGAGGGCATGCAGCGGCCTGCCCCCGCAGCTGGGCCTGCAGCTACCTCTGTCCGTGGTCGATCCCTGCACCGCAACCGGCAAGGGTGTGCCCACCCGTGCCCCCGGTTGAAACCGAGCGGGCCTCATGGCCGGACTCCCCAGGGCTGGGTGGGCATGGCCGCGGAGGGGGGCAGGCCGGCCGCGGGGGCAGCCCGACTACGTCTCCTTATCCCTGGGTGGATTTAGATGAGACATTAGGAAGAAATTCTTCCCTGTGAGGGTGCTGAGGCCCTGGCACAGGGTGCCCAGAGCAGCTGTGGCTGCCCCATCCCTGGCAGTGTTCAAGGCCAGGTTGGACATGGAGGCTTGGAGCAACCTGCTCCAGTGGAAGGTGTCCCTGCCCATGGCAGGGGGTTGGAACTGGATGAGCTTTAAGGTCCCTTCCAATCCAAACTGGTCTGGGATTCTGTGTCTGCACCCACACGTTGGTGTCACTGCAGTTCTGCTTGAGCACAGGGTTTGTCCATACAGGATAACTCCTCCTGGTATGTTTTTGTTGTCTCTGGTGCCTATGGCTTGGGCAGTGTGTGAAGTGTTGGTTAAGAAGTGTGGGAAAAACAACGAGTAACATTTAAGTGTTGTCAGGAACAAAATTCCGATGATAGTTGGCAGTGATCGCCTGCATTTTTTGTTTGTAGTGGGTGGAAGGGAACTTTATCAGGGTAAGCAGATAACTTTAAGTAGGAGAATGGGGCCTCAATTCTGCAAGTGTTTGGTGTTGATCTAAATGCCACTACTCAAGTGTTCACAAGTGCATAAACTTTTATAGGACTTAGCACAGCAGTTCCAATGCAGTGTTGAAAGCTATGCTGGGTACAATACTTCTGGTACACTGGTTTTGCTTTTCAACTTTTAAGTGTCCTGGCACACAGCCACATTTGAAACTGAGTTTAGAAAAATACTTTCCTATTTTACTCTGATTTAGTGGAATCTGAATATACTTGCAGCCCATCCTGTTTCTTTGGCTTTCCCAGTCTCACATCTCCTGATTTCATAACACATACTGCTGCTGTCTGCTTTCTCCTGGAGATACAAAAGTAAAAACATTGTTTTGTTCTCCCAAAAGTACTTTGTTGCCACAATCCCCTTAAGCTGGGCATCCACTATAGGCTTACATGGTTTTAATACCTCACAACAATGAATTTGCTTCGTTCTCTCTGCATAGCCTTTTTATTTTATTACCCTCACCCTCCTTTTGGGGGGTTGTTTTTTGCAGATCAGCTTTTTGTGTCTACTTTCATGACAGTTCTGATACTGTTGCTGTAAGACCATCCTCTACTGCAGCTTTTGCTACCTGAAACAGCTTTATACGTTTGTTCTCTTTCAGTTCTGTGGACCAGCACCAGTTCATTTCAGGATCATTTCCTCTTTTCATTGCTTATTGGTTCTTTCTCTTACTTTATTACTCACCTAAAGGAGTTTTGGTGGCATGAAGTGTATGAAGACACTTTATGACCACAGCAGTTCTCTGTTAGGCAAAGGGCAAAAATAGGTTGGTGGCAGAGTTTTATGACTCTGGAAATCACATATTTCTTTTTCCACAGGGTGGAAATACAGTAACCTACAGACTGTTCCTAACAGCAGAAAGAAAATTCCAACTACTCACAATGCTTCCTGTCAGAATGAAATTCCTACAGCTACTGTACATGAAAACAGGGAAACTAGAAACACTCTTTCAAATAACTTCTTGCCAAAAGCA